>NC_059174.1:62200082-62500082 GCF_019923935.1 Bubalus bubalis | reverse complement strand
GAACAGAGGATTTATGAGAAACAGCATGTAGGAATCCTCCCGTTAAACTTTCCCTGACAATTCCCTCTTATTTATTTATAATATTTGTAAAAAGAGTTCTGACCATAAGAGTTTGTTTAGTTTTAACAATCTTTGCACGAAGGCAACGGTAGGTGACAAATATAATTGTCAAGACAATCACCAAAATTACAGTTCCAGACCTGATGCTGTGGGCTTTGCTTCGAAACCATCCACGTGGGTCTAGCCCAGATAATTGATCAGCTAGTTGTTCAGCTAAAGTTTCCAAATTAGTGGAAGAGGACAGATTATTAGAAAAGGTTTCAAATATTTGTTTTTGTAATAAGTATACATTCAGAGAGGCATTATCATGTATGTTCTGTAAATGAAATTTGATTTGTTCCCAGTTATAGGCACTATTGTCACCCTGCTTGTTTAACTTATATGCAGAGTACATCATGAGAAACGCTGGACTGGAAGAAGCACAAGCTGGAATCAAGATTGCCAGGAGAAATATCAATAACCTCAGATATGCAGACGACACCACCCTTATGGCAGAAAGTGAAGAGGACCTCAAAAGCCTCTTGATGGAAGTGAAAGTGGAGAGTGAAAAAGTTGGCTTAAAGCTCAACATTCAGAAAACGAAGATCATGGCATCTGGTCCCATCACTTCATGGGAAATAGATGGGGAAACAGTGGAAACAATGTCAGACTTTATTTCTTTGGGCTCCAACATCACTGCAGATGGTGACTGCAGCCATGAAATTAAAAGACGCTTACTCCTTGGAAGGAAAGTTATGACCAACCTGGATAGCATATTCAAAAGCAGAGACATTACTTTGCCAACAAAGGTCCATCTAGTCAAGGCTATGGTTTTTCCTGTGGTCATGTATGGATGCAAGAGTTGGACTGTGAAGAAGGCTGAGCGCCGAAGAATTGATGCTTTTGAACTGTGGTGTTGGAGAAGACTCTTGAGAGTCCCTTGGACTGCAAGGAGATCCAACCAGTCCATTCTGAAGGAGATCAGCCCTGGGATTTCTTTGGAAGGAATGATGCTAAAGCTGAAACTCCAGTACTTTGGCCACCTCATGCGAAGAGTTGATTCATTGGAAAAGACTCTGATGCTGGGAGGGATTGGGGGCAGGAGGAGAAGGGGACGACAGAGGATGAGATGGATGGATGGCATCACTGACTCGATGGACATGAGTCTGGGTGAACTCCAGGAGTTGGTGATGGACAGGGAGGACTGGCGTGTGTGATTCATGGGGTTGCAAAGAGTCGGGCATGACTGAGCGACTGAACTGAACTGAACTGATAGGCACTATTAATGAAATGAACAGGAGTAACACAAAATTGAGTAGAATTCCAATCACATTTTAGCATCACCTGTTTTTGTACATCTATTAATTGATCTCCAACCCATTTGATGGCTGTTTTTAGTTCCTGTATTTTATCTTGAATATCCTCATCTATCTGAGCCTGAGTGGCCCACATAGTATGAGCATCTTTAGTCCAATTTTGAATAAAATTATGTGTTTGAATTGAGGTTTGTAAAGCAACACCAGTGACAGAAGCAGTGGTGCAAATAGCTATTAATCCCAAAATGCCAAAAATCAGCCATCCAATGAATTGTTAAGATCGCCAGAGCAATTTAGTATGTAATCGGGAAGCAAGTCCAGCCTTGGGACCCTCTTCCCAGGGCCACTGGAGATTTATTGGTAACCACTGATTATGTCGAGATCAAAGAATCAAAAGGGAGTCATTTCTCAAGGAAACATAAGAGTTAAGACAAGTATATAATTTACAATTTATGCAAGTTACAGAACATAAAGTCTTATTGAATTGTAAATTTCCTATAGCTACAACGAAAGGAAGTGGAACACAGGCTTGTGTACAATATGATTGATTATAGCAAAAGAAATAATTGTTATGGCTACGACTGGTCCCAAGTTCCTCGGTCCTTGCAGCAAGCTTCCAGATGTCCCATTGTTCGGCCCAATCTGTTTATCGAGGACGATTCAAGGATGAGGGAGGGCCATTCCACCATCAAGCCACCCAAGAAGTCCTCTGTCATGGTAATGCTCCATTGTAGTGTTAGTAACCTTCTATGCTATTTGAGTAACATAATCACACATAGTGCTATTAATATCATCTGAGCAGTTAGATAACCATATACCATGGGGTCCCCAATCACAAATAGTATGATTAGCCATAAACATTAATTTTCCTGATTTGGCCTGACATTTGTCCCAATGAACAAGAATATATTTAAAGTTCTTATTAGTAAACTCTTTGCATAGTGTTCTTTGTTCTTTCCTCAACTCTTTCCTTAAAGTTTCAGTAGTATAAACATGGTTCATGTACAAAGAAAAGGTAGTAAATAATCCAAGCAGCATCTGAAAGTCCTCTTTTGGAGGCAGGATGAAAGCCCATGTTTGTCAACTAACATAAATATATAATTTTGTTGGGCCCATGCATAAAGGAAAGATTTCATAGCCTCAGTTCAGTTCAGTTCAGTCGCTCAGTCATGTCCGACTCTTTGCAACCCCATGAATCGCAGCACACCAGGCCTCCCTGTCCATCACCAACTTCCAGAGTTCACTCAAACTTACGTCCGTCGAGTCAGTCATGCCATCCAGCCATATCATCCTTTGTTGTCCCCTTCTCCTCCTGCCCCCAATCCCTCCCAACATCAGAGTCTTTTCCAATGAGTCAGCTCTTCTCATGAGGTAGCCAAAGTACTGGAGTTTCAGCTTTAGCATCATTTCTTCCAAAGAACACCCAGGGCTGATCTCCTTTAGAATGGACTGGTTGGATCTCCTTGCAGTACAAGGGACTCTCAAGAGTCTTCTCCAACACCACAGTTCAAAAGCATCAATTCTTCGGCACTCAGCCTTCTTCACAGTCCAACTCTCGCATCCATATATGACCACTGGAAAAACCATAGCCTTGACCAGACGGACCTTTGTTGGCAAAGTAATGTCTCTGCTTTTGAATATGCTATCTAGGTTGGCCATAACTTTCCTTCCAAGGAGTAAGTGTCTTTTAATTTCATGGCTGCAGTCACCATCTGCAGTGATTTTGGAGCCCGAAAAAAACAAAATCTGACATTGTTTCCACTGTTTCCCCATCTATTTCCCATGAAGTGATGGGACCAGATGCCATGATCTTCGTTTTCTGAATGTTGAGCTTTAAGCCAACTTTTCACTCTCCACTTTCACTTTCATCAAGAGGCTGTTGAGGTCCTCTTCACTTTCTGCCATAAGGGTGGTGTCATCTGCATATCTGAGGTTATTGATATTTCTCCTGGCAATCTTGATTCCAGCTTGTGCTTCTTCCAGCCCAGCATTTCTCATGATGTACTCTGCATATAAGTTAAATAAGCAGGGTGACAATATACAGCAGAGAAATGTTAATTAGTTTTCCTTCTTTCTCAGGATGAGAGGGCCCCTCCAAGTTCCAAGGAGGGGGCATATATGTTGAGTCAGTAGTGGATACAATTGGTCCTATATCTGTCCATTTTATAACCTACAGTAAAAAAAAGAGGGGGGGGGGGTTAGGTATATAAGCCCAATAAGTGTGATCAATAAGTCAGCCTGAGCAGGGGAAGCAAAAGCAAGCAAAGCAAGCATAGCACAAAAAAATTTTTTTCAGAATTCCGAGGCATTCCCTGTTGACAAATCAGATTTTCAGCTTGATTAGTAAGGGTTTTTATCTGTCCCCAAGTAGGGAGATCATAAGGTCGGTGACATCGAGTGTGGCATTTTTTGGACAATTTTAAAGCTGCCATGGCTTGTACTGGAATTTTTTCCTCCTGGGGTTTTTGTTGTTTCATCTCTAGTTTGAATGCTGGGGGCCCCCTTAGGTTGAATCTTCTGAAGAGGAAGCCATGTGAGTTAGTTGGATCCATCTGGAGAAATAGGAGTATACCCCTTTCCCTGCAAGATTAGTTTCTTAGATTTCCATTGATTAGTTAACCCCTCTTGATATCAAATGGGCAAAGGAAGGGAAGTGTCCTTTAATATTTCAAAATGTTTTTCTGCTTTTGTCAAAATATTTCCTTGTGGTAAGTTTAAAAAATTTAAAACATAAAGCTATATTAACAACAGTTATAGAAAGAAAGGAAAGTGATAATGATGAAAACATTCCTAGGAAATATTTCAGCTCAAAAAAAAAATCATCTAGAGATCTGTTTGGGGACTGCTACTTGGCTGTGGTTTTGAATTAATGGGTTGATTTCGTCCTCATTCAGTACATACATTTTTCCTGATATAAAAAGAAATGGGATCTGACTGTGTTTTAAATGGTTTGTGTTATTTGGGGCAAAGGATTAGGAGCAAACATTCAAACATTTTTTCCTAAGTGAAATTATTGAAAAGTTGATACAGAACAACTTGACAAATAAAATGCTGCTCATATCCAAATATTTGACCTTTTCCTTCAAAAAGAAACGCAGCCTGGTGGCTGTTGAATCTCTCTGTTGAGTGTGTTAAGGAAGATGATTATACTTTCAAGACAGACCTGAAAAGAATGTGAATATTTTGCATTTTTGATACTCTTAGGAACAAATAACTTATTTGGCAAACGGTGTCTTTTTTATGTTGTCTTTGTTTTGTATTGTGAAACAGGCATTGAAGTTGATGTTATTTTGTTTTAAGAATCTTACAGACTGGAAACAGAAATAAAGCTATATTAACAGTAGTTATAGGCTTAAAGAATATATTGCATTAGAATCTAGTAAAGTTTGCTCTGGATAAAAGGAAGATAAAAGTGTTCACGTGTATATCCCCTTATTTAATTTTTATTTGTAGCTTCAGTGTGTAATGTGTTTGTTTAATTATGTTTTGTGCTTGTGGATAATAAGGAATGTCTGTAATCTGTTTAATAGAGAATGAATGTAAATATTGTTTGAACTGCTTAGAAATATAGGCTGGGCCATTGTCTGTTTTTATAGAATTAGGTGTTCTCATTATTGCAAAGTAAGTTGATAGGTGGGTTATAACATGTCGTGTAGTTTCACCTCGGGGAGGTGTGGGCCATATAAAAGAAGAAGAATTTGTATTGATTGAGAAATGTAAGAAGGAAGAGGAAGAAAGTTCAGGGTAATGAGTTAAATCTATTTGCCATAAAATTCTCTTTCATTTGTCATAAACATTTTTTATATTTTTGTATTCATCATTTTATTTGCCATTTCTTATGTTTTTATTAAATGTATATATTTAACTTTTCTTTAGCAACTATGAAGTGTCTTGTATATTAACATTTTGTAGATTGGGGAATATATTTATTATATCATATTATAATATATATATATTATTATATATAAATATATATTTATATTAATAGTTTAAAATCTTTTTAGTTTTTCTGTAAGAAAAACTTTCTGTAAGAGGAAGTTAATGTTCAGTAATTAATGTTTTAAAATCTTATTTTATTTGGAAATGACCTAGCTATTTAATAAACTTTTATTATTTAGTTTAGTATAACTTCAGAAACTTAAGTTACCCCAATCCTAAGAGATTATTTTAGATTATAGTAATAGATTACTCTCTTAAAAATAAATTATTTTTAATAGAGTTTATCTAAAAGTTTTCATCTCATTTATATATTTATAAACATATAAAGAGTTACATTTTTGTTGACAAATTTAGTTTATCTTAAACCTAGGCATAATAAAAGTATTATATAATGTTGATGATTTAAGACATGTCTTAATTAGATTAGCAAATAATTATATTTAAATTATATTTATATTTAAATAAACGTTATATTTAATATTGAATATTTTTCAGTTCACATGAACTTGAATTTAAATAGAGCTCATTAATTTCATATTATCCAATAACAAAGACATATATTGAGACATAGATAATTTTAGATAGACAGAGATAGTTTTCTGTTTGAAATATCTTTTCCACTTTAAAATATCTTTTTGATATATGTATATTTTTTTTTCTACCAATTTGTTTATGGCTGG
Organism: Bubalus bubalis; assembly: GCF_019923935.1. Classification (NCBI taxonomy): domain Eukaryota; kingdom Metazoa; phylum Chordata; class Mammalia; order Artiodactyla; family Bovidae; genus Bubalus; species Bubalus bubalis. The sequence continues at coordinate 62,494,108 of NC_059174.1, read as the reverse complement.
AGTCCCAGATAGAGTGGGTTGTGTATCCCAAGGACATGATAAGAGTTAACTTTAGTTTTTTTTTTTTAGGCCTGTGTTTGTTTCCCAGGCATAACTGGAGCTCCAAAACAGTATTTTAAGAAGTTAACCTTTTCTTAACTGCACATGTAAGAAGAACTGGTTTTGCAATTTCAAAAAAAAATTTTATTTTAATCAGTTTTCTATCGAGTCTAAAAAATATTAGAATAAATAATAATATTGGTGTCAAAAATATCAGTCTCCTTTTTGTAGTTATAGTATATTATAATGATATATGCATGAGGAAATTGGATATAGAGCGTTGGCTACAAAATTTTGACAAATAGTAGGACTGTTAAGCATACCTTGAGGTAATATAGTCTACTGAAATCTTTTATGAGGCCCAATATGATTAGGATAAGGGAGAGAGAAAGTGAATCTCTCCCGGTCTAAAGGGTGTAAAGGTATATTTAAAAAGCAACCTTGTAAATCAGTAATAATAATGTGCCAACTTCGAGAAATAGTAATAGGTGATGCTATCTCTGGTTGTAATGAACCCATAGGTTTCATAGATTCATTAACTTTTTTAAGATCTGTTAAGAGACACCATTTGTTAGATTTCTCTTTTATAATAAAAATAGGAGAGTTCTAAGGAGAGTAAGAGTCCTCAATATGTTTTAATTCTAATTATGTGTCTATAAGTTCTTTAGTAGCCTGTAATTTTTCTTTCATAAGGGGCCATTGCTCTGTCCAAATAGGCTCGCCATTTTTCCAAGTTATTTTAATAATTGCTTTGTTTATTAAATGAGCAGTGGCCCTTAGGAAAAATGTGGAATGTATATCTGAGTTTGCCATAGCATTAGTAAGTCCCTTCCTATTAGATTAAGGGGTGCATCTATCACATAAGGTCTTAATGTTGTGGGCTGGCCTTTTGGTTTTTCATATGGGTAGGTTTGAACATTTTGATAAACTTCTTGTACTTTGGTTTGAGAAATTTCTGCAATTTGGCAAGAGATTTTTTGTATAGGCCAGGATTTGGGCCATAAGTGTTTGGAAATAATAGTAATATCAGATCCAGTATCGAGGAGACCAGAAAATCTTTTTTTTTTTTTAATTTTATATTATTTTTAAACTTGACATTGGAAGCAACCTAGATGTCCATCAGCAGATGAATGGATAAGAAAGCTGTGGTACATATACAGAAAATCTTTTACCATTAATTTTGATATTTATATTTGGTCAGGCATATTCAGATACCAATGATGTCCATAAAGATTGTTTTTTATCTGTACTGTTGAATTTGCCTCTCTGTATATCATTAGAGGAGTTAATAGAAATGTAAGGCAAAAGAAGTAATTGAGCAATTTTGTCCCCCTTTTTGAATTGCCATAGAATCTGAGATGACATCATAATTTGAATCTCTCCTTTAAAATTTGAATCAATTATTCCAGAGTGAACAGTAATTCCTTTAGAAGTCAAACTAGATCGGCCAAGTAAAAGACAGAAGGTTTGTGGGGGCAGGGGTCCAAAAAGTGCGGTAGGTACTCTAGAAGGGACTACTTGAGGGTAAAGGAGAAAAGGTGAAATTTGTCCCTGGTTTTCGTTGACAGGGGCCTGGGGGAGGGGGGCTCCCCTGTTTGGAGTTTTCTGGAATAGGTTTCCTTTCAAATCAAGCTTAGATTTACAATCTTTGGCCCAATGTATTCCTCTACAGCAGTGAGGGCAAATTCTTGGAGGTTTTTTATTAGCCTTCTTAGGGCAGTCCCTTTTTAAAAGGTCTTTATCTCCACATGCAAAGCATCCTTCATTTCCCTTTCTAAAGGTAGCAGCCATTGTCTAAGTTAGCGTTTGCATCTTTTGAGTTTCTGATCCTAGATTGTGACAAGCCTTCAAATAATCAATAATAATCCCAGTCTCACGAATTGGAGCGATAGCTCTTTGACATTCCTGATATGCATTCTCATAAGCAAGTAATTTCTGTAGCTGTTTCTTGGTTTCTTCTCCGATTACAGTACAGGAAATAGCAGTTTCTAATCTAGCTAAAAAATTAGTATAACTTTCATTGCTGCTAAGTCGCTTCAGTCGTGTCCGACTCTGTGCGACCTCATAGACGGCAGCCCACCAGGCTCCCCCCTTCCTGGGATTCTCCAGGCAAGAACACTGGAGTGGGCTGCCATTTCCTTCTCCAATGCATGAAAGTGAAAAGTGAAAGGGAAGTCGCTCAGTCGTGTCCGACTCTTAGCGACCCCATGGACTGCAGCCCACCAGGCTCCTCCGTTCATGGGACTTTCCAGGCAAGAGTACTGAAGTGGGGTGCCATTGCCTTCTCTGTAACTTTCATTAGGTTCTAACAAAGGAGAGAGTTTTGGAGTTGCGCCTGTTGGCAGAGGAGGAGCATTTGCAGCAGCCGGGGCAGGGCTAGTAAGAAAATTTTGAAATATTTTATGTTGTTCTAATTGGGCCCTTTGTTAAGTTTTATCATTTAATTTATATTCATGTAATAAGTGTTCTGTCTGTTGATGAATATTGGGAGGGCTAGAATTTACCTTGAAATGGCAGAATTACAGCTTTAATGCGACCCCATAGGGGCCAGATATCATTTGGAATGTTTTTTTCCTTGCTTGGCAGCTCATTCAATATTTTCTTTGACTCGGTGCCAAATTTCTAAATCGAAGCTGCATTTATAAGGGAACCAAGAATTACATTTAGCCAGTGTTTGAAAGTAAGCCTCTATTCATTGGCACGACACCAAAAGTCCCTGAACTTTAAACAAATGGTGAAGTAAAATAGAGAAATGATGGGGCTTTCTAGCCATTTGACCCATGTCTTAGTACTTACCGACCTCAATAGGCCCTGACCTCAATAAGCCTGGAGTCACTCTGTCCAAAATGCCATGTTTAACAGTGTCCGTGTTCTGGGCACCACTTGTTGGGGTCCTTTAATGGACTGGAATCTGGTGGTCTGGAGTCAACAATAAGAAAGTGAAAGAGAGAGCCGGAGGGATGGAGAGAGTGAGAGAAAGAAAGAAAGAAAGACAAGGGGACCCAAGCTCGGATGGAGCAAAGGTGCTTTAATGATCTTTCTGTGAGTATACATAGGCTGATGTACAAGAAATTTCTTTCGACAATGATAAAGATCAGAAAACCAAATGTACAGCAGCTGTTACCAAGGGAACAAGGGATTAATAATGGTCACAAGGTCAGAAGACAATCCATATCTCAAGAAAGAGGATCAAGACTGGGCAGTTTTGTCCTAAGGAGAACGTTTACTGAAGGGGACCCAAGCCTGTCTCACACAATGATCTCAATCCTGAGAGCTGCGTGCAGTTCTACTTGCCTTTGGCAGAAGCTGATAAGGAAGGAACAGAGGATTTATGAGAAACAGCACATAGGAGTCCTCCCATTAAACATTCCCTGACACAGGCAGAGTTCCCCCTGGGTCCTGAGACCCCAGCCCACAGCAGGGTCTACAGGTGCTATGGCTCCTTCACTCGCTCTCCCTACTCCTGGTCAGACTCCAGAGACCCACAGTTCCTGTCTGTCACAGGTGAGGAACCTCTTCCTGGCCTATGCTTTCTTGTTGCTGTCCAGTCGCTAAGCTGTGTCCAATTCTTAGCGACCCGTGGACTGCAGCACGACAGACTCCTCTGTCCTTCACCATCTCCCCTTCATGGATCACAGCCTTGTCCTGGTGAAGGTGCTTGCACAACTCAGTGAAGCTGTAAGCCATGTTGTGCAGGGCCACCCAAGACTGACAGGTCATGGTGAAGAGCTTTGACAAAACGTGGTCCCCTAGGAGGAAATGGCAACCCATTCCAGTGTTCTTGCCTGGAGAACCCATGACGAGTCCCATGCTTCACAATGCACTAAATCACATTACATTGGCCAAGAAGTCCATTTGGCTTGTTCCATAACATCTTACTCTATCACTGGACTCTAGCTCAGGGGCCCTGTACAGGTTTCAAGGGAACCTTAGGGCTTCTGAAGAAATGGAGGCAATGAGCACCAGAGAGGAAGAGAGATGGTAGATGGCATTTCAACCCTCTTCCACCTCCTATACAGATGCTCCACATCAGAGTCCTGTCTATCCAGGAAAATAAAGAAAAGGGTCAGGGTAGACCCAGGGGGAGGAGAGGCTGATCTGATTTGGGAAGATCAGAGATTGCATCAGCCCCTTGCTCTTAGTATTCTCCCAGAAGCAGCTCTGACATACAGGTGATTTCCCAATTAAGGAGCACAGATACTCATTCCAGGAGCAGAGAGAATCTCTTGCTTACAGCTGTCTTTCACCACCAGGCATATCCTTCCTGCCTCCTTCCACCATCCCTTCTACAGTATGGAGGGTCTACTCAACACATTCACAAGGAAGGACCAGAAGCTCTCCCCTCCCCCATCAGTGCTCTGAGAGATGACAGAGTCAAGGACAGGCAGGAGGTCAACCTTCCAGAAAGAACAATCCTCCTTCAGTGGGGCAATGAAGGTTACTTGCTCACCCCATCTGTCTTTTTTTCCCCTAGGGTCCACTACAAGTACTTGCCCATCACCCGTGGTTGCACACACCACAGAAGGTAAGCAAGACGGTCTCCTATCTCAGCAAATTTCTGAGAAGACAGAGGGTTCCTGTGTGAGTGTTGGCTCTGCCACCTCCCAGCTCTGTGACTTTGGGCTCCTCAACATCCCTCTTAAGTTAGCATTTGGGACTGTGGTCTGCAGGAGACCCACAGGGGGCATTGAGCTTCTCATGCTCAGGGACTGGGAATTTCTAAACTGGACAAAGAGGGTCAGAGTGACCTGATCCCATGCTTAAGGGAGATGCTTACCCTCCCTCCACAGGATATTAAGGGGATGGATGTTGGGGGGAAGGGGAGAATTTTAGGGAATACCTTTAATGCGTGTTATTCCTCTGTTAGTGTTCTATGAAGAAAACATTCCAGAGTTCAGATATAAATGTGTCATGTGTATTGTGGATTAACGTAGTCTCCATTCATGCAAAAGTGCCATGCCTTGTCATATGGTGAGGCAGACAAAAACTGCATTGGTGCCTGGGAGATCTTGGTTCAGACCTCAGCTGGTCTTGCACTGCCTCCTTACTTTATCCACTGCTAGCATCTCTCCTGGATGCTTTGGTACCTCCTGGGAAGTGGAGACCATAACTGATCAGGTTGAGAGATGCTAACACAGTTTGACGCAAGGATACAATAAATCCAGTGTGTTGGGGCACAGCGTGTACAATGAACACCCAGATCTTCACCGTCTGCTTATTGGCAGAAGCAGGGCTTCCTCAAGGCCACTCCAGCACATGGTACATTGTCCTTGGGCTCTCCATAGCCTTCACCTCTACCAGCATCATCCTCATTGCTCTTGTCTGTCACTGGTGTTCTACCCAAAATCATAAGTCTCAGCATCATCTGACCCAGGGGAAGGTGGGCTCATAGCAGAGAATGGCGTTTTCACTTCCTGTAGGTTAAAAACTGATTTCTGGTGTTGTAAGCCCTGAGGGAACATCTTCCAGAGACCCATGGAACCCTGTTCTTTTTATGAAAATAACTGTTCATTTATTCTTGGGTTTATTAGCTCTTGGCTGCACCATGCGGTTTCCTCTTTGCAGTGCTGGGGTGTGGTTCAAGGCTCCAGAGCCTGAAGCTCAACAGTTGCAGCTTGTGAGGCTTAGTTGCTTCAAGGCATATGGGATCATAGATCTCCCACAAGGGATAGAACCTGTGCCCCCTGCACTGGAAGGTGGGCTTGTAATCCCCGGGCCACCAGGGACATGCCAAGCCCTGTTCTTCCCTTCAACCACAGCCATCTGTTCTTCTCCCCTACATGATCTTGGGAATCTGCTGATACACAGAAAAGGATGGTCCATAACAGAAGATGTAGGACGGGTCCATGGGTTTGCACAGGTTCCTGGGACAGTCCGTGAATGGCTGGGCTTGTATATGGGTGTTTTTTTTTTTTCTTTTGGTTGTTGTTTTGTCTTTTGATTTGTGGTGTAGACAGGCTCAGCAACTTGGGGAACACCCCTGCCTTATTCTGGCTTTGATGTAACTATCAAAGATGCAGATGTCTGGAATAACTGCCTCCACCCCAAAGAGCCTTGACTCTCTTCCATTCGCAGATGTTGCCAACATGGAAGGAGAACCCCAGGAAGACCGAGCAGTGAACAGTGAGGTGAGTCGTCCCAGCCCAACCACTTGGCATAGTCTGAGCCCCTCCAATGCCCAATGTCCCAGCCTTTGAAGATCACGTCTCAGTCCATCATTCTCACCTCTCTCCTCTCAGGACTCTCCAGCAGAAGACGTGATATATGCCCACTTGAACCATGGGCCCCTCTCCAAGAGACGGATCACTTCCACTCCTATGAGCCCCATGCACCCCTTTACCGAGCCCCATATCTACGAGGAATTCAATGTGAACCAAGACTGTGCTGAGCCCTGACCTGGCCCTATCCTCTGAGCACAAAGAGTGTTACAAATCGAGGACCTTGATTTCTTTCTAAAGGGGTTCCTCCACACCAATACAGTATACTAATGCATATATATGGAATTTAGAAATTCCATATATATGCATTAGTATACTGTATTGGTGTGGAGGGGGAGGAGGGAGGAGGGTTCAGGATGGGGAACACATGTATACCTGTGGCAGATTCATTTTGATATTTGGCAAATCTAATACAGTTATGTAAAGTTTAAAAATAAAATAAAATTAAAAAAAAAATAAAAATAAAAAAAAATAAAAATGAAAAAAAAAAAAAAAAAAAAAGAAAGATGGTAACGACAACCCTGTATGCGAGACAGCAAAGAGACACAGATGTATAGAACAGTCTTTGGGACTCTGTGGGGAGGGGGGGATGATTTGGGAGAATGGCATTAAAACATGTATAATATCATATAAGAAATGAATCACCAGTCCAGGTTCGATGCAGGATAAAGGAAGCTTGGGGCTGGTGCACTGGGATGACCTAGTGGGATGGTATGGGGAGGGAGGTGGGAGGAGCGTTCAGGATGGGGAACATGTGTACACCCATGGTGGATGCATGTTGATGTATGGCAAATCCAATACAATATTGTAAAGTAAAAAAATAATAATAATAATTACAAAAAATAAATAAATAAAGGGGTTCCTCCGTGGAAACTCCTTCTCCTCCAAAGCAGCCCAGCAGATCTGAGACGAACAGTGGAGTCCAAGAATTATAGGATCGTCTTCAAAAATCGCACTGCCTCTTAGTAATCTCCTGGCTATTCTAGGACTCTATTTTATCTATCTCATGATTTGGGGAGAAGTTATAATCAATCACAAATACTGTGTAGGTTACTATGATCATCCTACTTTTTCTAAAATTTGAATAAAGCATAAAAAATTTGCCAATTGATTCATCAAATTATTCAGTTTTAAAAAAACACAAAAAATAAAACGTCTATTCAGTAACATTTTACAAGGATGAAATTATGTACAAGACAGGAACAGACTTGTAGACTTAGAGAACAATCTTAGAGTTACAGAGGGGAAGGGTGGCAGGAGAGATAGTTTGGAAGTTTAAGATTGCCATGTGCACACTGCTATACTTAAAATAAAATGCTTTCCATAAAAAATAATAAAACCAATGCTAGTTGGCAAAATAAAAAGATGAAATATATTCTGTTTGAGATAGCCAATATGGTGCCACTAGCCATATGAGGTTGGGTGTGTGCATGCTACGTCGATTCAGTTGTGTCTGACTCTTTGTGACCCCATGGACACTGTGTAGCTTGCTAGGCTCCTCTGTGCATGGGATTCTCCAGGTAAGAATCCTGCAGTGGGTTGCCATTCCCTTTTCGAGGGGATCTTCTTGACCCAGGGATTGAACCCACGTCTCTCATGTCTCTTGCATTGGCAGGTGGATTCCTTACCACTGAGCCACCAGGGAAGCCCCCTCAGCCTTTTCCCAGCCATGTGTGGGTGGGTGCTGGGGTTCTAGGGATGGACAGAGGACAAAAAGATACCGCTCAGTCTGGATCTGCACTGGCCAATAAAGTACTTATCCAGCCATGCAGTACAGACAATGACTCATCACCATGTATATGAAGTAAAGCATTCAGTTCCTCAGTATCACCCACCACATTTTAAATGCTCAGTAGCGTCATCTGGCCAGGTGCCATGGTGCTGGACAGAGCAGATGTTTAAAAAGTCCTGTCATCACAGAGAATTCTACTGGACATTTCACTCCAGATCACTGAAGGGCTGCAGAGGGAACGCTTGCCCCTGGGAGGCTTTGCATGTGTTGTGTTAATCCATCAACAATTGAGCATTTTGTCTTTTTTGCCCCCTTCTCCTCCTGCATCAGGGTCTTTTCAAATGAGTCAGCTCTTCACATCAGGTGGCCTAAGTATAGGAGTTTCAGCTTCAACATCAGTCCTACCAATGAACACCCAGGACTGATCTCCTTTAGAATGGACTGGTTGGATCTCCTTGCAGTCCAAGGGAATCTCAAGAGTCTTCTCCAACACCACAATTCAAAAGCATCAATTCTTTGGCGCTCAGCTTTCTTTATAGTCTAACTCTCACATCCATACATGACCACTGGAAAAACCATAGCCTTGACTAGATGGATCTTTGTTGGCAAAGTAATGTCTCTGTTTTTAATATGCTGTGTAGGTTGGTCATAACTTCCCTTTAAAGGAGTAAGTGTCTTTTAATTTCAAGGCTGCAGTCGCTATCTGCAGTGATTTTGGAGCCCAGGAAAATAAAACCAGCCACCGTTTCCACTGTTTCCCCATCTATTTCCCATGAAGTGATGGGACCAAATGCCATGATCTTAGTTTTCTGAATGTTGAGCTTTAAGCCAACATTTTCACTCTCCTCTTTCACTTTCATCAAGAGGCTCTTTAGTTCTTCTTCACTTTCTGCCATAAGGGTAGTGTCATCTGCATAACTGAGGTTATTGATATTTCTCTCAGCCATTTTGATTCCAGCTTGTGCTTCCTCCAGCCCGGAATTTCTCATGATGTACTCTGCATATAGGTTAAATAAGCAGGGTGACAATATACAGCCTTGACATACTCCTTTTCCTATTTGGAACCAGTCTGTTGTTCCATGTCCAGTTCTAACTGTTGCTTCCTGACCTGCATACAGGTTTATCAAGAGGCAGGTCAGGTGGTCTGGTAGTCCCACATCTTTCAGAATTTTCCACAGTTTATTGTGATCCACTCAGTCAAAGGCTTTGGCATAGTCAATAAAGCAGATATAGGTGTTTTTTTCTGGAACTCACTTGATTTTTTGATTATCCAGCGGATGTTGGCAATTTGATCTCTGGCTCCTCTGCCTTTTCTAAAACCAGCCTGAACATCTGGAAGTTCACCATTCACGTATTGCTGAAGCCTGGCTTGGAGAATTTTAAGTATTACTTTACTAGCATGTGAGATGAGTGCAATTGTGCGGTAGTTTGAGCATTCTTTGGCATTGCCTTTCTTTGGGATTGGAAATGAAAACTGACTTTTTCCAGTCCTCTGGCCACTGCTGAGTTTTCCAAATTTGCTGGCATGTTGAGTGCAGCACTTTCACAGCATCATCTTTCAGGATTTGAAATAGCTTAACTGGAATTCCATCACCTTCACTAGCTTTGTTCGTAGTGATGCTTTACCATACACACATGGAAAATTGGCCATTTAACATTTGTGTGCTCTCTCGTATCAGCTCTTCTGAGAACACTCAGGCTCAACAAGTTCCTTTTCTACTCCCAATCGAAAGTAGACACAAAGGTAGACTCTATCATTTCCATCACTTGTTAATGGGTTTTTGCCTTATTAAGGGACAATTTTAATATTGAAAATCCACATAAATCATTTAGAATGCTGGTTGACACTCATATTGGAATAATTGAAGATCAAGAATTATCTTTTTAATTAAAAAATTAAATTTAAATTCTAATTTCCTTTTTCTCTATAGCTGCTAATAAAATATGACCATCATAAATGCTTTTATCATAGAGTCTTTGCCTTGTATATTCCATTTTTCTAAAAAATAAAATCATCATCCTTGAACAATGGACATCAACTGACATGACTACCACCAACTCCCCCCTCAGTAAGTGCCTGTGTCCCCAGGGTTCTATGGAATGTTCTTTTCTCTTTAGAATGTACTAACTCCTCCCCCATGGCTCTCCACCTCCTCAAGCAGCTGTTCCCTCAAGTAGAGTGTAGACATTGTTGTTGTTGGTCAGTCACTAAGTCATGTGTGACTTTTGCAACTCCGTGGACTGCAGCATGCCAGGCTTATTCTCTGTCTTTCACTATCTCCCAGAATTTGCCCAAACTCAAGTCCATTGAGTCAATGAGGTCATCCAACCATCTCATCCTCTGTCACCCTCTTCTCTTGCCCTCAATCCTTCCCAGCATCAAGGTCTTTTCCAATAGTCAGTTCTTTGCATCATGTGGTCAAATTATTGCAGCTGCAGCTTCAGCCTCAGTCCTACCAATGAATATTCTCAGGGTTGATTTCCTTTAGGATTGATCGGTTTGATCTCCTTGCTGTCCAAAGGACTCTCAAGAGTCTTGCCCAGCACCACAGTCTAAAAGCGTGGTCTTCAGTGCTCAGCCTTCTTTATGTCCAACTCTCACATCTCTATATGCCTACTAGAAAACCACAGCTTTGACTATACGGACCTATGTTGGCAGGGTGCTTTCTAATACACTGTCTAGGTTTGTCACAGCTTTTTGTCGAAGGAGAAAGGTCTTTTAATTTTATGGCTGCAGTTACTATCTGCAGTAATTTTGGAGCCCAACAAAAGAAAATCTGTCACCATTTCCACTTTTTCCCAAATTTTTTTTTTTTTTTTTTTTTTTGCTATGAAGTGCTTGGACCAGAGTTCGGGAGCTTCATTTTTTAATTTTTTTTAATGTTTACAGTGTAGACATGGAGCCCAGTTATTCTCATATTTCTTCTTTTAAAAAAGTAATTGATTATTAGCATTTGATGCCTGCATTCTGCAGAATGTGAGTTCTTCAAGACCCTACAGAAGATGGGTTTCCCTGGGTCATGGGTGTATTTCTGCTATATAGCATCAATGCCTGGTACAGAGTAGGTGCTCTGCAATAATTTATGAACTGACCCAAGATGAGAAGTATATTCCATTTCTGAAGGGTACTGGGAACCTATTTGGAGCCAGACTGTCCGGGGCTGACTCAGGACAAGAACCAGGGTCTCACCCTCTAGAACAGGCAGTCAGACCGGGCAGAAAGAGAAAGAGCTGAGACCTCAGGTCTGGGCTGACATGCCTCCTGAGCCCTGCCTGAAGACATTGGAGCCAGGTCCACAGAGGGGCCGACCCCTTGCTGCGGGGCCACGGCCATGGGAACCCCGAGGGGCTGTGACACCCTCCAGGGGCCACATCCTGTTTGACCTCTAGGGCCCCATGGTCTCACCTGTACAGGGCGGGGGCAGGGGCGGCTGAGTGCTCAGAGCTGCAGACATGCCTTCCATCCCTTCTGTGCTTCTCTGCTTTGGCCAGATGTGCAGGGCAGGGAGGGGACTGCAGGAGGGCACGGGCTGCCTACCCCACCTCCAGTTCTCGGGAACCTCAGGGCTCGGGCAGCTGGAGGGGTCAGGGATCCTGGCGGGGAGAGAAACAGCCCACGCTTTTGGTGGCAAATCTCTCACTTCCAGGGCTGAGTCTGGGCCAGAGGACTCCGAACCCTGCAGGTGAGTCCTCGCAGGGCTCCCGGGACCCATGTCTGACTTGAGCCCTGGGAACTTGTGGGGAGGTGAGGTGGGGGCACTGGGATTCTCGAGTGATCCTGGTGAAACCTGGAAGGGCTCCTGAGCTGAGCTGGGGAGTGAGTGGTGGGGAGGTCTTGGGACTCCGCCTCTGACTTCCTTCCAGGGACCTTCCACAAACTCACCATCTAGGCTGAGACTCTTTTGGGCAGTTTCAAGGTGCCCGTGTGAATACACTGTATGCAGAGTTGGAAAGTGAGAGTGAGCACACAGACCATCAGGGATTATGCTGCAGTTGGCCTGCACTATTTGGAGAAGGGAATGGTGGCGCACTCAGGTATTCTTGCCTGGAAAATCCCATGAACACTGGAGCCTGCCAGCCTATAGTCCATAGGGTTGCAGAGAGTTGGACATGACTGAGTGACTTCATTTTCTTTCCTTTCATTTTAAAATTTATTTATTTTACTGGTTCCATTTTTTACTCTCATAATATATATATTTTATTGAAGTGTAGTTGACTTACAATGCTTCAGGTGCACAGCAAGATGATTTTCAGTTATACAAATATGCATACCTTATTTTTCAGATTATTTTCCATTTTAGGTTATTACAAGATATTGACTATAGTCTCCCATGCTATACAGTAAATCTTTGTTGCTTGTTGCCTATCTTTTTTTAAGTTAGAAATCTAGCATTGTATTCATACTTCTATTTTTAAATCTATGGTATATGCCAGTTCAGTGTTATGCTACACTGATGGTGAAAGCATGATGCCAAAATCCCACCATGTACATTAAAAGTAAATGGAAAACAATGGCAATGTTAATTGTGGGAGGAAATATTGAATCGCATTATGTTACTGGTGGGCATTCCTGGTGATTCAAATGATAAAGAATCTGCCTGCAATTCAGGAGACCTGAGATGAACCCTTGGTTGGCAAGATCTCCTGGAGAAGGAAATGGCAACCCACCCCAGCATTCTTGCCTGGAGAATCCCCATGAACAGAGGAGTCTGGCGGGTTGCTGCCCATGGGATCACAAAGAGTCAGACACAACTGAGGGACTAAAATTATTATTAAGGCTCTGAACTTGAAAGGTATAATACTTGCCATTTGTAAAGTGATAAAACGTGGCATAACAGAAAGAAACTTTTGTCTTCTTGGGGGCTTAGAGGGACATTATGACCAGAATTGCGTGGACAGCTTTGAGAACAAAGGATTCCAGGATTAAAAGATTTCCACAGTGGAGGGCACATAAGTATAGCTATGGCTGATCCATGTTGATGTATGGCAGAAACTAACAATATTGTAGTTGTCCTTAAATTAAAAATAAATAAATTAAGGGGGAAAAAAGCTTGCAACAGGACTTCCCTGGTGGTCCAGTGGTTGGGAATCTGCCTGCCTATGTGGGGGACACTGGCCCGATCCCGAGCCGGAAAGATTCCACATGCCTCAGTGTAGTTAATCCCTTGGGCCACAAGCCCATGTGCATAGAGTGAGTGCTCCACACAAGAAAAGCCAATGAGAGACCCTGAACCACAGCAAAGAGTTGCCCCCCTTCCCGAAACTAGAGAAAGTCTGTGCACAGCGACGAAGACCCAATGCACGCATTAATTAATTAATTAAAACTGCAACAACCAGCTACACCTCCTCTTTGTGTGTGTGTGCATGTGTGTAAGTGTGAAAGTGTGAGTTCACACATGGGTATTTAATCTATATTGTTCTCTCTTCTCCTTGGTATTTTCTTCCCCAAGGGCTAGGGTTATTTTACATTCAGTAAACACTCTTTGGCCATCCCTCTCACTCCTCAAAAATCCCATCTAACTCAGGAAAGACGATTCTTTGGGGCACAAGTTCGCCATCTCGTTGGTCTGTTGGCTTTCCAAATAAAGTCGCTATTCCTTTCCCGAAGACCTCATCACTCTGTGAATTGAAAAGCAACATGAGGTTGGAATCAGAGCACATTCATGAGATATTGGCAGAGGTGTCATTCATTTTAGACAAAATCCATAGACGTCACTCTCACAATTGATATCTGTGGTTTAAAAGAAGATACGCAGATGGCCAACAGGCATATGAAAAGATGCTCAGCATTGCTCTTAGTAGAGAAAGGCAAATCGACACTGCAAGGAGGTACCACCTCATACCGATCAGAATGGCCATCATTAGACAGTTGACGAAAAATAGATGCTGGAGAGGGTGTGGAGAAGAGGGAAAGCCTCTTACACTGTTGGGGGAGCATAAGCTGGTGCAGTCACCATGGAAAACAGTATGGAAGTTCCTCAAAAAAACAAAAACAGAGTTTCCATATGATCCGACAATTCCAATCCCAAGCATATATCTGGAAAGAAACTATACCTTGAAAAGATTCATGCACCTCTATGTTCATAGCAGCAAAACTTACAATAGCCAAGACATGGAAACAGCCTAATTGTCCATTGACAGGTGAATGGAGAAAGAAGATGTATATACTTACAGACACATGGATGGAATACCACACAGATATTTAAAAAATGAAATCATGCCATTTGCAGCAGCATGGATGGACCTACAGATTAACATATTAAGTGAAGTTGACAGAAAGAGAAAGACAATTTTCAGGTGATATCACCCTTATGTGAAATCTAAAAGGAACATATCAATGAAACAGGAACAGACTCACAGACAGAGAATAGGCTTGTGGTTGCCAAGGAGGGAAGGACTGGGAGCTTGGGATTAGCAGATGAAATCTATTTATACATAGAATGGATAAAGAATGAGGTCCTACAGTATGGCACAGGGAATTCTATTAGGTATCTTGCCATAAATCATAATGGAAAAGAAAATATATGTCAAGCTGAATCAATTTGCTGTATGGCAGAAATGAACTATACTTCAATAATTTGTTTTAATTTTTAAAAATTTGTGGTTTCTATATCTGCAATGAAACATTACATGGCAGTAAAAATGCACAAACTGAAATGACCAAGAATACACATCAATTCTGAAACATGATATTGAGTGAATAAAAGGAAATTTTAAGAAGGGTGACTGTACTGTTACTCCATTACATACATAATGACCAAGAGGAGACCAGATTTATTACTTAGGGAGCATCACTAATGTTAACGACCCCCAACCCCAGCAAAATGGTGTGGAATCGCTGCCCTTACTGAGGCTCTTGACTGTCTATGAACAACAGCTGAACTGGGTGTATGTCTGCCCTTGGAGTCCTGAAACAGCTGGGCCATTTTGCCCCAGTTTGGGGTTGATTGTTGTGGACACGCCCCTCACTCCAGCATTCTGGAGCTTGGAAGTCTCTACTTGACATATTTTGTGTTCATCTGAGTATCTAGGAAGCAAGGTTTTTCAGGCAGAACAAATCCCCCTCCCAAAAAAAACACCACAGTAATCTTTACACCCATTATCTTTGTGTACATGTGTGGTCCTTGGATTGGAGAAGGAGGAAGAGAGAGAGACAGAGAGAGTTGTGTGTGCAAAGTTTCCACTCACAGTCACGAAATAATTTCAGATGAAGAAGAGTCAGAGAAAGACAAATATCACATGATATCGCTTACTTGTGACATTTTTAAAAAATGAACTTATTTATAAAACAGATTCACAGAGAATGAACTTAGGGCTACTGGGGGGGATAGTGTCAGGGGAAGATTGGATTGGAAGTTTGGGACTCACATATACACACAGCTATAGTAAAAATGGATGACCAGTTACTTTACAATATGTGTTGGTTTTGCCATACATCAACCTGAATCCACCATGGGTGTATACGTGTTCCCCATCCTGAACCCCCCTCCCACCTCCCTACCCGTACCAGCCCTCTGGGTCATCCCAGTGCACCAGCCCCAAGCATCCTGTATCCTGCATTGAACCTGGACTGGCGATTCATTTCTTATATGATATTATATATGTTTAAATGCCATTCTCCCACATCATCCCACCCTCTCCCTCTCCCACAGAGTCCAAAAGACTGTTCTACACATCTGTGTCTCTTTTGCTGTCTCGCATATAGGGTTATCATTACCATAATTCTAAATTCCATATATATGCGATAGTGTACTGTATTGGTGTTTTTATTTCTGGCTTACTTCACTCTGTATAACAGGCTCCAGTTTCATGCACCTCATTAGAACTGATTCAAATGTATTCTTTTTAATGGCTGAGTAATACTCCATTGTGTATATGTACCACAGCTTTCTTATCCATTCGTCTGCTGATGGACATCTAGGTTGCTTCCATGTCCTGGCTATTATAAACATTGCTGTGATGAACATTGGGGTACGTGTGTCTCTTTCAATTCTGGTTTCCTTGGTGTGTATGCCCAGCAGTGGGATTTCTGGGAACCTATGAGCTCAATTACTGACCACCTGCTGCAACCACTGAAGCCCACGCACCCTAGAACCTGTGCTCCTCAACAAGAGAAGCCACTGCAATAAGCAGCCCACACACCACAGCTAGAGAGTAACTACCAGTCACCGCAAGTAGCAAAAACCCAGTGCAGCAATGAAGACCCAGCACAACCAAAAATAAATTTTAAAAAAATTTTAAGACAAAAAAAATGGATGACCAACAAGGACCTTCTGTATAAACAGAGAATTCTACTTAATATTCTGTAATTACCTAAGTGGGAAAAGAATTTGAAAAGCAATAGATGCATGTATATGTATAACTGATTCACTTTGTTGTACACCTGAAATTAACAAAGTTTCTATATCACAAACATTACAATATAGAAGTTTTTCATATTTTCAAAGAGCCATAATATGCATGTCTGGTCCTCTCATAAGAATGCAGAATAAAAGTCTCTATTAATGAGTTTTTAATTGGCCACCTGCAATGAGCCTGACAAACGAGGTGGGAACATGTGATTTCTCTTTTTTTAAGAGTTAAGGTTAGTGAGATTTATCATGAGCTTGGGCAAAGCATCCTGCATGGTATACACTGAATCACCATTTCTACTCCCTAAAGGCAGCAAGATCTGTCTGAATCCTCTTAGTTTTACAGTGTTTAGGGAAACAAGGTGACGATTGGGTCATGAGGTGTGCTCCATGATGCGGCTCAGGTCAGACTTGCATCCCTGGCGTGAGAAGAGGCTGGCCGTCTTCCCATGTGACATGAGCCAGGCTGACTGTACCAACAGCACGGCCCGCTTCTGCATCCTGTGCCTCGGTCAGCTTTGCTCAGCTGTGCCTCCTGTCTCACAGAAGCAGAGCCATGCGCCCCACACTCCTCAGCCTCCTGAGTCTCGGTGAGCCCAGAAAGACCCAGTAGGAGAGGGTTATGGTGGAAATCGGGGGGTCTTCACACCACTGACCAGAATCCCTGGATGAAGGTGCAAGGAGCGAGGAGTCCATCAGGACAAGCCATCTCTGACATGCATTTCCTTCTAGGATTCTGTGTGAGTCTGAGGATCTGGGCAGCTGTGGGTGAGTCCTCCCTATCCCTTATTTCTCTGTTGAGCAGAGCAGTTGGGGCTGATGCAGATGACACTGAGGCTGGGGTGAGACCCCTGTGGATCCCAGGTCCTCCTATTGGCAATGATACTCATCTTCACTCTCCCCAGAGGTTACCCCAGCTCTGGACTCTGGACCTGAAGGCACAGTGTGAAGTCTGGGAGCTGGGAGCTAGGCCCACTGAGTGCCATTTCTATCATGAGAGGGGAGCAAGAGGCTGCAGCACATAGACACTCCCCTACAAGTAGGCACATGCCATCTCCAACTGGCCCTTAACAACAGGATCTGCAGGACAGCCCACTAGACCTGACCCCAGGGAAGGGTCTGGTCATCAGGCAGGGCCACTTGGACCTTGTCACACATTTGATGTGTGATTGTAGGTTAGCTAACAAAGGAGCGAGGTTCAAGGTTTACTTCCTTCTTTTTAGTCAAGTGGCTTTTTCACTGCATAGTTCTGTTAGTGTTAGTCGGTCGTGTCCAACTCCTTTCGACCCCACGGACTGTAGCTCACCAGGCTCCTCTGTCCATAGGATTCTCCAGGCAAGAATATGGAGGTGGTTGCCATTTCCTTATCCAGGGGATCTTGCCATCTCAGGGACTGAACCCTGGTCTCCTGCCTTGCAGAAAGATTCTTTACCGTATTGAGCTACAACAAATGCAACAGGGAAGTCCTTTCGCTTCTTGCCCATGCATCAATTTTTCTGTGGTGTTTTATTTTGCCTTCATCGTGCAGCTTATGGGATCTTAGTTCCCTGATCAGGGTTTCAACTCAGGCCCTTGGCAGAGAAAGTGCCAAGTCCTAACCACTAGACTGCCCAGAAATCCCCAGGTTTTTTGTGTTTTGAGAGATAGGTTTTCATTATTTTGTCAACCCAAGGAGTGATTCATGTCCTGAGAATTTCCATGATGTCTCTCCTGGATTGACTGTGTCTCTGCCTGTCCCCAAGCCCCAGTTGTCCTTGAGCATCAGGGTGATGCACTTTAGGGGAGGAGAGTTCGAATAATTAAAGGGGAAGCCCACCCACGAGGGCAGTGGGGAGAGCTGAGTGTTCCCATTTTCTTCTCAAAGCCTGTGTCTCCTTCTCTCCTAGGTAAATATGAGAAGCTGTCTTTGTCCGCCTGGCCAAGCCCCGTGGTTCCCTTAGGACAGACTGTGACTCTTCAGTGTCACTCCCGTTCTCCACTTAAGAGATTCAGACTGTTCAAAACAGATGGGAAAAGGCATTTGCCTGAGCTCCAAGGACATCATTTCAATAACTTCACCCTTGGCCCAGTGACCGGAGAACATGCCGGGTCCTACATACGTTCTGAAGCCTACTGGTCCATACCCAGTGACCCCCTGCAGATTGTGGTCTCAAGTAGGAGGGGTCCAGCCCAGCTGGGTACAGCCATGCCTGCAGGCAACCCTTCCCTAGGTCCATGTCCCAGTGCAGCCCAAGACTTCCTCAGGATTCCCAGCCACCACTGAACCAGGGAAAGAGAACCCACTCTGAGCATTTAAACTCAGGGTGTCGAATAGAGGGATGGGGTGCCCCAGTGCAGGAAGGAGGAGCCTCCCTAGGCATTAGTTAGACAGGATGCTGCCACTGCCTACTGGCAGGGAGGATGGGGCATGACCCTGATCCAGCACCTGCCACCTGGTAGGGAGCTGTAATCCCATTTGAAGGAGCTGGAGCCCCAGGGAGGAGTTCCAGGAATGTCTCAGAGGCATGAGGTGGGGTCACAGGTGGGAAATGTTCCCTTTTTCCTCCACCTCCATCCCAACGTCCTGCAGTCAGCGCCCACATTCTAGATGAGTGTGAAGGGAGCCAGGGTATGCATCCTCAGACCCACCCCAGCCCCCACCACGCATATTAGGGATGGGATGAAGCTGAGAGCATGGCAACCCACTCCAGTATTCTCAACTGGAGAATCCCATGGTCAGAGGACCCTGGCTGGCTACAGTCCATGGAGTTGCACAGAGTTGGACTCAACTGAAGTGACTGAGTATGCATGCATGAACCCGAGAGCAGATCCAACAGCTAAAGAGCTTAGAATGAGCACAGAGGAGGCTGGAGGTCTTGAGCAAAGAGAAACATGAGCCAGAAAGAAAAGCATGAGCCAGAGCCCAAGAACAAGGCTAAAGAGAATGCAACAAAACACACAGGAAGGGTAAGTGGCTCCACTGGTAAATGGGGAAGAATTTTACACCTTCAGATGTCAGGGGAAGAGCTAAGTTGGGGTGACTGACTGAAGCTCACAACCTCTTTGCTCCTAGGTGTGTTCACAAAACCCTCCATCTCAGCCCTCCCAGGGCCCCTTGTGCAGGTGGGAGAGAATGTGATCCTCCGCTGTCACTCACTGGTGGTGTTTGACAAGTTTATCCTGCACCAGGAAAGCAGCACAGGGCATTTCCAGAGACGTGGAGAGATGTTCACTGGTGGGCATGCCACAGCTGACTTCGTCATTGGCCCCATGACTTTGGCGAGTGCCGGTACCTACAGATGCTACAGCTCTCTCAGCTGCTCCCCCAATGAGTGGTCAGCCCCAGCGACCCCATGGACATCGTCATCACAGGTGAGTGTGGCCAGACCAGTCTCTTCTGCTCTCTGTGTCACAGAAGGTCTGGTGTCCAGTCCAGCATCAGTCCCAGGAGAGAATGACAGGTGTGTAGTGACACTCACAAACTCAGGAGAGGGAACAAACCAGAGAGAGAGGAGGTGTGAACATGGAAGGGAAAAGAGAACAGAGTCCCTGCTGTGTGCTAAGGAGAAGACACAGCTGGTGACAGAGTGAAGGAGCAAGAACATGAAAGAATGACCAATGGAGGAAAATGTACCAGAGCAGGGACCCGGGCAATTCCCCCCTCAGGCAGCCAACAATGGGTGGTTAAGGGGTTGGTTTCCCACTTTCATGTCAGAGCTTCCTTCCTCTATCAGCAGCACACTGTGGTACCAGACACCCTTGCAGTCTGGCCCCTCAGTGATCAAGATGGAGGTCGACACCCTGACATTGCTCAGCTCGTGGTTTAACGTGTCCTTCTGCACAAAGAGAGGGGAGAGGTCCCTCCAGCCCTCCCCGATAAGGAGTCCCTTCCAGCCCCTGGGGGTTTGCAGGGCAGCACTGAACATGCCCTCAAGAAAGAGGTGGTCAAAGATCCTGTGAGATTCTGGCAATTTTCACTCCATAATCTCTTCTTCTGGGTCAATGCCATGTTTTCTGATGGTCCCCAGCAGTAGTTAGTAGTCTGTTTATTTAGTAGTAGTCTGTTTATTTCACTTTTCACTTTCATGCATTGGAGGAGAAAAGGGCAACCCACTCCAGTGTTCTTGCCTGGAGAATCCCAGGGAGCCTGGTGGGCTGCTGTCTACGGGGTGGAACAGAGTCGGACAGGACTGAAGCGACTTAGCAGCAGCAGCAGTCTGTTTATTTAGTTAGTAGTCTGTTTATTTCAAGAGAACGGCACATCTGGTTGATTTTTGAAATTTATTTTATCTTATTATGTTTGTTGAAGTCTAGTTGGTTTTAGATGTTGTTAATTCCTGTTGTACAGCAGAGTGATTCAGTTATTCATATACATATATTCTTTCTTTAAAAAAGGATATTAAATGACAGTCCATTTAAAAAATTATTTATTTTTTAAAAGGATTTTAAATGACACTCCATTTTTAAAGTTATTTCTGAAATTTTCCCTGTGCTGGGTACCCCCTACTATAGGTCTTTCTCTCCTGGCCATGGGCGGCCTTCACATTGCAGTGCTGCTCTTGTTGCACACTTTGGGCTTCAGTCTTATACTTAGGACTAGAGTTACTTTGTGCTCTAAGATGAAGGTCTCCTCCTTCCAGGTCTGTCCAAGAAACCCTCTCTCTCAGCCCAGGGGGGCCCCGTGGTGAGGTCAGGAGAGAACGTGACCTTGGTCTGCAGCTCGGAGACCACCTTTGACCAGTTCCATCTGCTCAGGGAGGGGGAGTACCTTAAGCAACTGCTCGCTGGAGGGCAGGGCCCCCATGGGGCACTCCAGGAAGAGTTTCCTCTGGGTCCTGGGACCCCAGCCCACAGTGGGATCTACAGGTGCTATGGCTCCTTCACTCGCTCTCCCTACTCGTGGTCAGACTCCAGCGACCCACTGTTCCTGTCTGTCACAGGTGAGGAACCTCTTCCTGGCCCAGGCTTTGTTGTTCCTGTTCAGTCCCTATGTTGTGTCCAACTCTTTGCCACCCTGTGGACTGCAGCACGACAGACTCCTCTGTCCTTCACTATCTCCTCCTCATGGATCACAGCCTTGTAGTGGTGAAGGGGCCTTCATACCTCAGTGAAGCTATGAGCCAGTCATGCAGGGCCACCCAAGGCTGACGGATCATAGTGAAGATTCCTGACAAAACATGGTCCCTGGAGGAGGAAATGGCAACCCATTCCAGTATTCTTGCCTGGAGAACCCATGAAGAGTCCCATGCTTTACAATACACTAAATCACATTGCGGTGGCCCAAAAGGCTTTTGGCTTTTTCCACAATATCTTACTGTATCACTGAGCTCTATCTCAAGGTCTCCATGCTGGCATCAGGGGACCTTAGGGCTTCTGGAGAAACGGAAGCAATGACAACCAGAGAGGAACACAGATGGTAGATGGCATCTCAACCCTCTTCCACCTCCTGTTTGGATGCTCCACATCAGAGTCCTGGCTATCCAGGCAAATAAAGAAAAGGGTCAGGGCAGGAAGGGGAGAGGCTGGGCTCATTCGGGAGGATCAGAGATTGCATCGGCCCCTTGCTCTTAGTGTTTTCCCAGTAGCACCTCTGACATACAGGTGATTTTCCAATTAAGGAGCATAGATACTCATTCCTGGTGCAGAGAGGATGTCTCTTGCTTATAGCTGTCTTTCATCACCAGGCATATCCTTCCGGCCTCCTTCCACCATCTCTTCTCTGGGATGGAAGGTCTACTCAACGCATTCACGGTGAGGGACCAGAAGCTCTCCCCTCCCCAATCAGTGCTCTGAGAGATGACAGAGTCAAGGACAGGCAGGAGGTCAACCTTCCAGAAACAAGAGTCCTCCTATGGTGGGGCGAGGAAGGTTACTGTTCACCTCTTCTGGCTTTTTTCCCCTAGGATCCACTACAAGTACTTGCCCATCAATCATGGATCCACACACCACAGAAGGTAAGCAAGATGGTCTCCTATCTCAGCAAATTTCTGAGAAGACAGAGGGTCCCAGTGTGAGTGTTCATTCTACCACCTCCCAGTTCTGTGACTTTGGTCTCCTCAACATCCCTGTCATGTCAGCATTTGAGATCATGGGCTGTATTAGAACCAGAGGGGGCATTGAGTTTCTCATTCTCTGGGACTGGGAATTTCTAAAGTGAACAAAGCAAGACCGAGTGATTTGACCCCATGCTTAAGGGAGACGCTTACCCTCCCTCCACCAGTATCTTTGGGGAAGGATGCGGGGGACAAGGGGAGAGTTTTAGGGAGCACCTTCAATATGTGCTATTCCTCTGTTAGTGTTTTATGAACTAAACATTCCACAGTTCAGAAATAGAAGTGTCATGTCTTCTTGAGGATTCCATTTCAGGTATACGTGGATGGAGGGGGAAATATATGGAGGATTAAAGCAGTCCCCATTCATGCAAAATCACCATGCCTTGTCACATGGGGCAGCAGAGCAAAGCTGCATCAGTGCCGTGGGGACCTTGGTTCAGACATCTGCCGGTCTTCCATGGCCTCTTTACTTCATCCACTGCTAGCATCTCTCCTGGATGCTGTGGTACCTCCTGGGAAGTGGAGACCATACTGATCAGGTTGAGAGCTGCTGACACACTTTGACACAAGGATTCAATAACTCCTGTGTGTAGGGGCAGGGTGTATGCAACGAATAACCAGACCTTCTTCCATTTGATCATTGGCAGAAGCACGGCTTCCTCAAGGCCACTCCAGCCAGCTGCACCTTCTCCTTAGGCTCTCGATAGCCTTCATCTATACCAGCATCTTCCTCGCTGTTCTTGTCTGTCACTGGTTACCCATAAAGTAAGTATGAAGAGCCAAACTGTCACTGGTGTTCTATGCAAAATCGTAAGTTTGAAGGAGGGGAAGCACAGCGTCATCTGACCCAGGGGGAGGTGGGCTCATAGCAGAGAATGACGTTTTCACTTCCTGTAGGTTAAAAATTGATTTCCATTGATGTACACCCTGAATAAATATTTTCCAGAGACCCATGGAACCCTGTTCTTTCTATGAAAATATGTGTTAATTTATTCTTAGCTGCATCAGGTATCAGCTGCAGCATGAGGGATCCCCACTGCTGTGCTGGGGTGCAGTTCAAGGCTCCAGAGCTCGTGGGCTCAGCAGTTGCAGCATTGAGGATAGTTGCTTCAAGGCATGTGGGATCTCAGTTCTCCCACCTAGTATAGAACCCATACTCTCTGCACTGGAAGGTTGACCCTGAATCCCTGGGCCACCAGGAACATTCCAAGGCCTGTTCTGCCCTTCAACCACAGCCATCCGTTCTTCTCCCCTTTATGATCTCGGGAATCTGCTGATACGCATTAGATGATGGTCCATAACAGAATACGTAGGATGGACTTCTTGGGTTTCAACAGATTCCTGAGAGAGTCTGTCAGTGGTTGGGCTTGTATATGGGATTTTTTTTTTTTTAATTTAGTGGAGTAGACAGACTCAGCAACCTGGGGCACACCCCTGCTTTTTTTGGCTTTGATGTCCCCACCAAAGATATGGAGGTCTAGAAGAATCGCCCCCACCCCAAGAGCCTTGACTCTCTCCCATTCGCAGATGTTGCCATCATGGAAGGAGAGCCCAAAGAAGACAGAACAGTGAATGGTGAGGTGAGTCCTCCCACCCAAACCCTTGCCATAGCCTGAGCCCCTCCAATGCCCAATGCCCCAGCCTTCGAAGATCACATTTCATTCCATCATTCACATCTCCTTCCTCTCAGGACCCATCAGCAGAGGGTGTGATATTCGCCCACTTGAACCACAGGACCCTCTCTGAGAGAGTGTTCACTCTTGAGCCTCATGCACCTCTATGAGGAATTTGATGCAAACCAAGGCCATGCTGACCCTGACCTGGCCCCATCCTTTGAGCACACAGAATGTTAAAAATTGAAGACCTAGATCTCTTTTTAAAGGGGTTCCTCCGTGGACACTCCTTCTCCTCCTCCAAAGCAGCCCCGAAGCTCTGAGGAGAACAGTGGAATTCAACAATTATAGGATCGTCTCCAAAAATCCCACCACCTCTTAGTAATCCCCTGGGTATTCTAATACTCTGTTTTAACTATGTAACATTTTGGGAGAAGTTATTCTAATTAATTGCACATACTGCATAGGTTACCATGATCATCCTACTTTTTCAAATATTCCAGTAAAGCATAAAAATTTGCAAGTTGAGTCTTCAAATTATTTAGTTTAAAATAAAATAAATCAATAAAAAAAACTGTTTTCAGTAATAGCTTACAAAAATGAACTTGTTTATAAGACAGAAACAGACTTGTAGACTTAGAGAACAAACTTAGAGTTACAGAGGGGAAGGATGAGGGGAGAGATAGATTGGAAGTTTAAGATTGACATGTGCAGACTGCTATATTTAAAACAAAATGCTTTCCATGAAACAATAACAAAAGCAATGCAAGTTGGCCAAATAAAAAGATGAAGTATATTCTGTTTGAGATATCCAGTGTGGTGTAACTTCCACATGAGGCTGTGTGTCTGCGTGCTAAGTCGATTCAGTCATGTCCGACTCTTGGCGAACCCATGACGTTGTGTAGCTCGCTAGGCTCCTAGGTGCATGGGATTCTCCGGGCAAGAATCCTGGAGTGGGTTGCCATTCCCTTCTCAAGGGGATCTTCTTGACCCAGGGATCGAACTCAGGTCTCTCATGTCTCTTGCATTGGCAGGCGGGTTCTTTGCCACTGAGCAATCAGGGAAGGCCCCTCGGCCTTTTCCCACCCGTGTGCACTGAGGATGCTGGGGTTCCAGGGGTAGAAACAAGACAACAAGATGCCCCTAGTCTGGATCCGCACTGGCTGATAAAGTAGTTACCCAGCCATGCCGTACAGACAATGACTCTAGACGTATATAAAGTAAACCATTCAGTTCTTCAGTCACACCCACCACATTTCAAGTGCTCAGTAGCGTCATGTGGCCAGGTACCATGGTGCTGGACAGAGCAGATGTTTAAAAAGTCCCGTCATCACAGATAATACTACTGGACATTCCACGCCAGATCACTGAGGGCTGCAGAGAGAACACTTGCCCCAGCAAGGCTTTGCACATGTTGTGTTAATCCATCGATATTCACATGTTTTGTCTTTTTTGCTTCTTTTCTCCAAAGCCAAGGATTTGAGAATCTTATGCCTTTTAAGTTATCAACTGTTGGCACAATGTGGCTTGGCTCAACCAAGCGGAGGGCTGAAGAGGATAACACCATGAGGACCCCAGTGTGAACTGAGTGGCAAATGGGATGAAAATCAAGGTCCCCAGAACCTTAGAACTAAACCGCCCAAGAACTCTTTTACCAAGAAATGTCAGGATCGATTAAAGTGAAGACATTCTGGGGCTTCTGTGTTGTTATTGTCACTGTTTCCATGTTTCCCCTAATCATCCATTGTTTTTTTTTTTTTTTCTTTTTTTTTTCTTGCCTTTAGGTGAGGGACCAAATGTCATGATCTTCATTTTTCTGAATGTTCACAGTGTAGATTTGAACCCCAGTTATTCTCAGATTACTAAAAAAAATAATAATAATTGAATGTTAGCATTTGATGCCTTCATTCTGCAGAATCTGAGTTCTTCAACCACACACAGAAGATGGGTTTACCTGGGTCATGGGTGTATTTCTGCTGTGTGGCACCAATGCCTGGTACACAGTAGGTGCTCTGCAATAATTTATGAATTGACCAAAGATGAGAAGTAAATTCCATTTCTGTAGGTGACTGGGAAAATAAAGTTCTGAGTCCTATTTGGAGCCAGGCTGTCACAGCTGACTCAGGATGAGAAACTGGGTCCCACCCTCTGGAACAGGGGGTCAGACCAGGCAGAAAGAGAAAGAGTTGAGACATGAGGTCTGGGCTGAGATGCCTCTTGAGCCCTGCCTGGAGACATCAGAGCCAGGTCCACGGAGGGGCCACCCCCTGCTGTGAGTCCACAGCCGTGGGAACTCTGAAGGGTGGTGGCAGGCCTCCAGAGACCACATCCTGTTTGTCCTCTAGGGCCCCGTGGTCTCCTCATCTGTATAGTGTGGGGGCAGGGGCGGCTGGGTGCTCAGAGCTGCAGACATGCCTTCCATCCTCTCTGAGCTTCTCCTCCTTGGCCAGATGTGCAGGGCAGGGAGAGGACCGCAGGAGGGCAAGGGACGCCCACCCTGCCCCCACCTCATGGTAACTTCAGGGCTCAGACAGCTTGAGGGGCCAGGGATCCTGATGGGGAGAGAATCAGCCCAAGCTTTCAGTGGCAAATCTCTCACTTGCAGGGCTGAGTCTGGGCCAGAGGCCCCCAACCCTGCAGGTGGGTCCTCCCAGGTCTCCTGGGACCCATATGTCACTTGAGTCCCGGGAAGTTGGTAGGGGGCGAGGTGGGAGACCTGAGATTCTAGAGTGATGCTGATGAAACCTGGAAGGGCTCCTGAGATGAGCTGCAGATTGAGGGGTGGGGAGATTCTGGGACTCAGCCTGACTTCCTTCCAGGACCTTCCACAAACTCACCATCTGGGTTCAGGCTCTTTTGGGTAGCTCAGGGTGCCCATGTGAATACACCATATGCAGAGTTGGAATGTGAGAGTGAGTACACAGACCATCAGGGAGGATGCTGCAGTTGGCATGTACTATTTGGAGAAGGAAATGGCAACGCACTCTAGTATTCTTGTCTGCAATATCCCATGAACATGGGAGCCTGCCAGCCTACAGCGCATAGGGTTGCAAAGAGTCGGACACAACTGAGTGACTTCATTTTCTTTCATTTTGTTTTAAAATTTATTTATTTCACTGGTTCCATTTTTTAATCTCATAATAGATAATTTTATTGAAGTGTAGTTGACTTACAATGTTTCAGCAGCACAGCAAGGTGATTTTCAGTTATACAAACACGCATACATAATTTTTCAGATTATTCTCCTTTTTAGGTTATTACAAGATATTGAGTATAGTTCCTGTGCTATATAGTAAATCTTTGTTGCTTGTTGCATATCTTTATTTTTTTATTAGAAATCTAGCATTGTATTCATACTTCTATTTTTAAATCTATGATATATGCCACGTCAGTGTTATGCTACACTGAGAGTGAAAGCATGATGCCAAAATCCCACCATGTCCATGATAAAAGTAAATGGAAAACAATGGCAATGTTAATTGTGGGAGGAAATAGTGAATCGCATTATGTTACTGGTGGGCTTTCCTGGTGACTCAGATGATAAAGAATATGCCTGCAGCATAGGAGACCTGAGTCGATCCCTGAGTTGGGAAGATCTCCTGGAGCACGAAATGGCAACCCACCCCAGCATTCTTGCCTGGAGAACCCCCACGGACAGAGGAGTCTGGTGGGTTGCAGCCCATGGGATCACAAAGAGTCAGACACGACTGAGGGCCTAAACTATTCTCAAGGCTCTGAACTTAAAAGGTATAACACTTTCCCATTCATATAGAGATAAAAAGTGGCAGAACAGACAGACCTTTTGTCTTGTCAGGGGTTTAAAGGGACATTATGACCAGACATGCATGGACAGCTTCAAGAAAAAAGAATTCCAGAAGTAAAAGATTTCCCAGTGGAGGGGACATAACTATAGCTATGGCTGATCCATGTTGATGTATGGCAGAAACTAACAATATTGTAGTTGTCCTTAAACTAAAAATAAATAAATTAGGGCGGGGGGGGAAAGCTTGCAACAGCGCTTCTCTGGTGGTCCAGTGGTTGGGAAATGCCTGTCAATGTGGGGGACACAGGCCCGATCCCAGGACCGGGAAGATTCCACATGCCTCGGGGTAGTTAAGCCCGTGGGCCACAAGCCCATGTGCCTAGAGCAGGTGCTCCACAACTAGAGAAGCCACGGTGGTGAGAGACCCTGAACCACAGAAAAGGGCAACCCCCTTCCCACAACTAGAGAAAGCCTGTGCACAGCGACAAAGAGCCAGCACAGACATTAATTTGTTAATTAAAACACTGCAACAACCAGCCACACCTCCTCCTCTTTTAGTGTGTGTGTGTGTGTGTGTGTGTGTGTAAGTGTGAAAGTGTGAGTTCACATGTGGGTGTTTAATCTGTATTCTTCTCTCTTCTCCTTGGAATTTTCTTCCGCATGGGGTAGGGTTATTTTACATTCAGTAAACACTGTTTGACCATCCCTCTCACTCCCCCAAAAGCCCATCTACCTCAGATAAAACGATTCTCTGGGGCAGATGTTCGCCGTACCTTGGTCTGCTGGCTTTCCAAATAGAGTCACTTTTCCTTTCCTGAAGACCTCATCACTCTGTTCCTTGACAAGCAACATGAGGTTGGAATCAGAGCACATTCATGAGACATTAGCAGAGGTGTCATTCATTTTAGCCAAAATCCATAGACATCACTCTCACAATTGATATCTGTGGTTTAAAAGAAGATACGTAGATGGCCAACAGGCATATGAAAAGATGCTCAGCATTGCTCATTAGTAGAGAAAGGCAAATCGACACTGCAATGAGGTACCACCTCATACCGATCAGAATGGCCATCATTAGACAGTTGATGAATAATAGATGCTGGAGAGGATGTGGAGAAGAGGGAAACCCTCTTACACTGTTGGTGGAGTGTAAACTGGTGCAGTCACCGTGGAAAACAGTATGGAAGTTCCTCAAAAAAAACAAAAACAGAGTTTCCATATGATCCAACAATTCCAATCCCGAGCATATATCTGTAAAAAAACTATACCTTGAAAAGATTCATGCACCCCTATGTTCATAGCAGCAAAACTTACGATAGCCAAGACATGGAAACAGCCTAATTGTCCATCGAGAAATGAATGGATAAAGAAGATGTATATGTTTATACACACAGAGAATGGAATACCATTCAGACGTTTAAAAAATGAAACAATGTCATTTGTAGCAGCATGGATGAACCTGGAGATTAACATATTAAGTGAAGAAGACAGAAAGAGAAAGACAATTTTCATGTGATATCACCTATATGTGGAATCTAAAAGGAACATGTCAATGAAACAAGAACAGACTCACAGACATAGAGAACAGGCTTGTGGTTGCCAAGGAGGGAAGAACTGGAAGCTTGGGGTTAGCAGATGAAATCTATTTATACATAGAATAAGTAAAGCATGCTGCTGCTGCTAAGTCGCTTCAGTCGTGTCCGACTCTGTGCGACCCCATAGACGGCAGCCGACCAGGCTCCCCCGTCCCTGGGATTCTCCAGGCAAGAACACTGGAGTGGGTTGCCATTTCCTTCTCCAATGCATGAAAGTGAAAAGTGAAAGTGAAGTTGCTCAGTCGTGTCTGACTCTAGGGACCCCATGGACTGCAGCCCACCAGGCTCCTCCGTCCAGGGGATTTTCCAGGCAAAAGTACTGGAGTGGGGTGCCATTGCCTTCTCCGGAGTAAAGCATGTGGACCAATTAAAATAAATAAATATAAATTTAAAAAAAAAGAATAAAACCTACCTTTAAATAAAAAAAAAAAAAAAGAATGAGGTCCTACAGTATGGCACAGGGAATTCTATCCAGTATCTTGCCACAAATCATAATGGAAAAGAATATAAATGTCAAGCTGAATCAATTTGCTGTACAAATACTGTAAAGAAATTAGCCTCCAATTAAATAAATTTATATTTAAAATGCACTGGGACGACCCAGAGGGATGGAATGGGGAGGGAGGAGGGAGGAGGGTTCAGGATGGGGAACACATGTATACCTGTGGCGGATTCATTTGGATATTTGGCAAATCTAATACAGTTATGTAAAGTTTAAAAATAAAATAAAATTTAAAAAAAAATAATAAAAAAAAAAAATAAAAATAAAAATAATAAAATTAAAATTTTTTAATGTTTAAAAATTTCTGGTTTATATATCTGCAATGAAAGTAAAAATGCACAAACTGAAATGACAAAGAATACAGATCAATTCTGAAAAATGATATTAAGTAAATAAAAGGAAATTTTAAGAAGGGTGACTGTACTTTTACTCCATTACATAAATAATAAGCAAGGGGAGACCAGATTTATTACTTACGAAGCATCACTAATCTTAATGACCCCCACCCCCAGAAAAATGGTGTGGAATCGCTGCCCTTACTGAGGTTCTTTCCTGTCTATGAACAACAGCTGAACTGGGTGTATGTCTGCCCTTGGAGTCCTGAAACAGCTGGGCCATTTTGCCCGTTTGGAGTTGATTGTTGTGGACACGCCCCTCACTCAAGCATTCTGCAGCTTGAAAGTCCCTACTTGACATATTTTGTGCTCATCTGAGTATCTAGGAAGCAAGGTGGTCCACCTTTTCAGGCAGAACAAATCCCCCTCGCAAAAAAACACCACAGTCATCTTTACACACGTTATCTTGTGTACATGTGTGGTCCTTGGATTAGAAAGGGATGAAGAGAGAGAGACAGAGAGAGCGTTGTGTGTGCAAAGTTTCCACTCACAGTCACGAAATAATTCATATGAGGAAGAGTCAGAGAAAGACAAAGATCACATGATATCATTTATTTGTGACATCTAGAAAAATGAACTTATTTGCAAAACAGACTCACAGAGAATGAAGTTATGGTTACCAGGGGGGATAGTGTCAGGGGGAGGTTAAATTGGAAGTTTAGGACTGACATATACAGACGGCTGTATTAAAATGGATGGTATGCGGAGGGAGGAGGGAGGAGGGTTCAGGATGGGGAACACATGTATACCTGTGGTGGATTCATTTTGATATATGGCAAAACCAATACAATATTGTAAAGTTAAAAAATAAAATAAAATAAAAAATAAAGAAGATCTTCAACATAAAAAAAATGGATGAGCAAGAAGGACCTACTGTATAAAACAGAGAATTCTACTTAATATTCTGTAACTACCTTAATGGGAAAAGAATTTGAGAAGCAATAGATGCATGTATATGTATTACTGAATCACTTTGTCATACACCTGAAACTAACAGTTAGTTTCTTAATCACATGTATTACAATATATTTTCAAAGAGCCATATATGCATGTCTGGTCCTCTCATAAGAATGCAGAATAAAAGTCTCTATTAATGAGTCTTTAATTGCCAACCTGCACTGAGCCTGAAATATGATGTGGGTACATGTGATTTCTCTTCTGCAAAGAGTTAAGGTTAATCAGGTTTATCATGAGCTTGGGAAAAGCATCCTGCATGATATACACTGAATCACCATTACTACTTCCTAAAAGCAGAAAGATCTGTTCTAATCCTCTTAGGCTGATAGTGTTTCAGTTCAGTTCAGTTCAGTCGCTCAGTCGTGTCCGAATCTTTGCGACCCCATGAATCACAGCACGCCAGGCCTGCCTGTCCATCACCAACTCCCAGAGTTCACTCAGACTCACGTGGGATCCATCAGGACAAGCCATCTCTGACAAGGTTTTCCTTCTAGGATTCTGTGTGAGTCTGAGGATCTGGGCAGCTGTGGGTGAGTCCTCACTATCCCATCAGTGATGCCATCCAGCCATCTCATCCTTTGTAATCCCCTACTCCTCCTTCCCCCAATCCCTCCCAGCATCAGGGTCTTTTCCAGTGAGGCAACTCTTCGCATGAGGTGGCCAAAGTACTGGAGTTTCAGCTTTAGAATCATTCCTTCCAAAGAACTCCCAGGGCTGATCTCCTTCAGAATGGACTGGTTGGATCTCCTTGCAGTCCAAGGGACTCTCAAGAGTCTTCTCCAACACCACAGTTCAAAAGCATCGATTCTTTGGCACTCAGCTTTCTTTACAGTCCAACTCTCACATCCATACCTGACCACTGGAAAAACCATAGCCTTGACCAGACGGACCTTTGTTGGCAAAGTAATGTCTCTGCTTTTGAATATGCTATCTTGTTGGCCATAACTTTCCTTCAAGGAGTAAGCATCTTTAATTTCATGGCTGCAGTCACCATCTGCAGTGATTTTGAAGCCCCCCAAAATAAAATCTGACACTGTTTCCACTGTTTCCCCATCTATTTGCCATGAAGTGATGGGACCAGATGCCATGAAGTGATGGGACCAGATGCCATGATCTTCATTTTCTGAATATTGAGCTTTAAGCCAACTTTTTCAGTCTCCTCTTTCACCTTCATCAAGAGGCTTTTGAGGTCCTCTTCACTTTCTGCCATAACGGTGGTGTCATCTGCATATCTGAGGTTGATAGTGTTTAGGGAAACAAAATGTGATGGTCATGTCATGAGGCGTGCTCTGTGATGTGGCTCAGGTCAGACTTCCATCCCTGGAGTGAGAAGAGGCTGGCCATCTTCCCATGTGACATGAACCAGCTGACTGTACCAACAGCACTGCCCACCTTCCGCATCCTGTGACTCAGTCAGCTTTGCTCAGTTGTACCTTCCGTCTCACAGAAGCAGAGCCATGTGCCCCACACTCCTCAGCCTCCTGAGTCTCGGTGAGTCCGGAAAGACACAGTCAGAGAGGGTTATGGTGTAAATCGGGGGGTCCTTGCACCACTGAACAGGTTCCCTGGATTGAGGGTGCAAGGAACGTGGGATCCATCAGGACAAGCCATCTCTGACAGGGTTTTCCTTCTAGGATTCTGTGAGAGTCTGAGGATCTGGGCAGCTGTGGGTGAGTCCTCCCCATCCCTTATTTCTCTGTTGAGCAGAGCAGTTGGGGCTGATGCAGAGGACACTGGGGGACCAGGGTGAGACCCCTGTCAGTACAGTGAGAGCCCCGTGCCCTGTGGATCCCTTATCTCTTTTGACCTTGATACTCATCTTCACTCTCCCCAGAGATTAGCCCAGGTCTGGACTCTGGACATGAAGGGACAGTGTGAAGTCTGTCAGCTGGGAGCTGGGCCCCCAAGTGCCATTTCAATCATGAGAGAGGAGCAAGAGACTGCACCCCACAGACCCCTCTCCTACAAGGTGGGTCGTGGCCTCTCCAACCGGCCCTTAACAACAGGATCAGCAGGAGCACCCACTAAAGCTGAGCCCAGGGAAGGGTCTGGCCATTAGGCATGGCCACTTGGACCTTGTCACAGATTTGAGTAGGCTAGCTAACAAAGGAGCGAGGTTCAAGGTTTACTTCCTTCTTTTCAGGCAAGTGGCTTTTTCACTGCTTAGTTGTGTTAGCGTTAGTCGCTCTGTCAAGTCTGACTGTTGGCAACCCCAGGGACTGGAGCTCACCAGGCTCCTCTATCCATGGGATTCTCCAGGCAAGAATGCAGGAGTGAGTTGCCATTTCCTTGACCAGGAGATCTTGCCAACTCAGAGACTGAACCCTGCTCTCCTGCCTTACAGGAAGATTCTTTATGATTTGAGCTACAATAAATGCAACAGGGAAGCCCTTCCCCTTCTTGTCCATGCATCAATTTTTTGCTGATGTTTTCTTTTGCCTGCATTGTGCAGCTTGCAGGATCTTAGTTCCCTGATCAGGGATTCAACTCGGGCCCTTGGAAGAAAAAGTACTGAGTCCTAACAACTGGACCAACAGGGAATCCCCAGTGTTTTGTGTTTTCAGAGAAAGTTTCTCAACATTTTGTCAACCCAAAGAATCACTTCCAAGAATCGTATTCTTAGATCCTCATGATGTCCGTCCTGGGTTGACTGTGTCTCTGTCTGTCCCCAGGCCCCAGGTGTCCCTGAGCATCAGGGCGATGCACTTTAGGGGAGGAGAGTTGGAAGAATTGAAGGGGAAGCACCCCTGAGGGCAGTGGGGAGAGGGGATCATTCCTATTTTTCTCTCAAAGCCTGTGTCTCCTTCTCACCTAGGTGAATATGACAAGCCCTCTTTGTCAGCCTGGCCAAGCCCTGTGGTTCCCTTAGAACAGACTGTGACTCTTCAGTGTCACTTCAGTCCTCCATTTGTGATATTCAGACTGCTCAAAAGAGATGGGGCCATTTTGCCCAAGCTCCCGGGATATCATTTCAACACCTTCACCATTGGGCCAGTGACCAGAAAACATGCCGGGTCCTACACATGTCTCTCTCTGTGTGGTCCGATGTCAGTGACCCCCTGCAGATTATGGTCACAGGTAGGAGGGGTCCAGCCCAGCTTGGGATACCTGTGCCTGCAGGCAATCCTACCCTAGGTCCACGTGCCAGTGCAGCCAAAGACGTCCTCAGCATTCCCAGCCAGAACCGAACCAAGGAAAGAGAACCAAGTCTGAGAGTTTAAACTCAGGGTGTTGGATACAGTATACTAACGCATATATATGGAATTTAGAAAGATGGTAACAATAACCCTGTGTACGAGACAGCAAAAGAGACACTGATGTATAGAACAGTCTTATGGACTCTGTGGGAGAGGGAGAGGGTGGGAAGATCTGGGAGAATGGCATTGAAACATGTAAAATATCATGTATGAAACGAGTTGCCAGTCCAGGTTCGATGCACGATACTGGATGCTTGGGGCTAGTGCACTGGGACGACCCAGAGGGATGGTATGGGGAGGGAGGAGGGAGGAGGGTTCAGGATGGGGAACACATGTATACCTGTGGTGGATTCATTTTGATATTTGGGAAAACGAATACAATTTTGTAAAGTTTAAAAATAAAATAAAATTTTAAAAATTAAAAAAAATAAATTCCATATGTATGCATTAAAAAAAATAAAATAAAATAAACTCAGGGTGTTGAATAGAGGGATGTGTTCCCCTGGCTCAGGAAAGAGGAGCCTCCCTAGGCATTAGTTACATAGGATGCTGCCACGGCCTGACAACTGGGAGGCCGAGGAGGAACCCGGATCCAGCACCTGCCACCCAGTAGGGAGCTGTAATCCTATATGAAGGAGCTGGGGTCCCATTTAAGACCAAGTCAGCCCAGGAATGTTTCCAGAGGTGTGAAGTGGGGATCACAGGTGGGAAAATGTTCCCTTTTTTCTCCACCTCCTTCCCAACCTCCTGCCAATCATCAGCAACTTTCTAGGAGATGAGTGTGAAAGGAGCCAAGGTACGTATTACACCTGGTATATATTCTACCAGAGAAGCAGACCCACCCCAGCCCCCCACCATGCATATTAGGAATGGGATGAAGTTAAGAGCACTGCAACCCACTCCAGTATTCTCAACTGGAGAATCCCATGGACAGAAGAGCACAGTGAGCTACAGTCCATGGGACCCCACAGAGTCTGACACAACTGAAGTGACTGACTATGTATGGAAGCTGAGAGCAGATCGAACAGCTAAAGAGCTTAGAATAAACACAGTGGAGGCCGGAGGTCTTGAGCAAAGAGAAACAGAAAAGCATGAGCCAGAGCCCGAGAACAAGGCTAAAGAAAATGCAAAGGAACAGACAGGAAGGGTAATTGGCTTTGCTGCCTCATGGGGAGGTTTTTCACACCTTCAGATGTCAGGGGAAGCACTGAGGCGGGGTGACTCACTGAAGCTCACAAGCTCTTTGCTTCTAGGTGTGTTCACAAAACCCTCCATCTCAGCCCACCCAGGGCCCCTCATGCAGGTGGGAGAGAATGTGACCCTTCGCTATCACTCATCAATGCTGCATGACAAATTTATCCTGCAGGAAAAAAGCAGCACAGGGCATTTCCAGAGACGTGGAGAGACGCTCACTGGTGGGCATGCCCTAGCTGACTTCTTCATTGGCCCCATGACTTTGGCAAGACCGGGCACCTACAGATGCTCTGGCTCTCTCAGCCACTCCACCTATGAGTGGTCAGCTCCCAGCGACCCTGTGGACATCATCATCACAGACAAGTCCCTTCTGCTCTCTGTGTCAAAGATGGTCTGGTGTCCAGTCCAGCAGCAGTCCCAGGAGAGAATGACAGGCTGCAGAGACACTCACAAACTCAGTAGAGGGAACAAACCAGAGAGAGAGGAGGTGTGAACATGGAAGGGAAAGAGAGAACAGAGTCCCTGCCATGTGCTAAGGAGAAGACACAGCTGGTGACAGAGTGAAGGAGCAAGAACATGAAAGAACGACCAATGGAGAAAAATGTACCAGGGCAGGGACCCGGGCAATTCCCCGCTCAGGCAGCCAACGATGGTTGGTTAAGGGGTTGGTTTCCTGCTTTCATGTCAGAGCTCCCTTGCTCTGTCAGCAGCACACTGTGGTACCAGACGCCCTTGAAGTCTGGCCCCTGGGTGATCGAGATGGATGTTGACACCCTGAAGTTGCTCAGCCTCTTGGTTTAACGCGTCCTTCGGCACAAAGAGGGGGGGAGTGGTCCCTCCATCCCTCCCACTAAGGAGTCCCTTCTAGCCCCTGGGGGTGGGCAGGGCAGCGCTAAACACGCCCTCAAGAAAGAGGCGGTCAATTTGTTTATGTGGTGTATTACATTGATTGATTTGCAGATATTGAAGAATCCTTGCATCCCTGGGATAAAGCCCACTTGGTCATGGTGTATGATCTTTTTAATGTGCTGTTGGGTTCTGATTGCTAGAATTTTGTTAAGGATTTTTGCATCTATGTTCATCAGTGATATTGGCCTGTAGTTTTCTTTTTTTGTGGGATCTTTGTCAGGTTTTGGTGTTAGGGTGATGGTGGCCTCATAGAATGAGTTTGGAAGTTTACCTTCCTCTGCAATTTTCTGGAAGAGTTTGAGCAGGATAGGTGTTAGCTCTTCTCTAAATTTTTGGTAGAATTCAGCTGTGAAGCCATCTGGACCTGGGCTTTTGTTTGCTGGAAGATTTCTGATTACAGTTTCAATTTCCGTGCTTGTGATGGGTCTGTTAAGATTTTCTATTTCTTCCTGGTCGAGTTTTGGAAAGTTGTACTTTTCTAAGAATTTGTCCATTTCTTCCTCGTTGTCCATTTTATTGGCATATAATTGTTGATAGTACTCTCTTATGATCTTTTGTATTTCCGTGTTGTCTGTTGTGATCTCTCCATTTTCATTTCTAATTTTATTGATTTGATTTTTCTCCCTTTGTTTCTTGATGAGTCTGGCTAATGGTTTGTCAATTTTATTTATCCTTTCAAAGAACCAGCTTTTGGCTTTGTTGATTTTTGCTATGGTCTCTTTTGTTTCTTTTGCATTTATTTCTGCCCTAATGATTATCTCAATAGATGCAGAGAAAGCCTTTGACAAAATTCAACATCCATTTTATGATAAAAACTCTCCAGAAAGCAGGAATAGAAGGAACATACCTCAACATAATAAAAGCTATATATGACAAACCCACAGCAAACATTATCCTCAATGGTGAAAAATTGAAAGCATTTCCTCTAAAGTCAGGAACAAGACAAGGGTGCACACTTTCACCATTACTATTCAACATAGTTTTGGAAGTTTTGGCCACAGCAATCAGAGCAGAAAAAGAAATAAAAGGAATCCAAATTGGAAAAGAAGAAGTAAAACTGTCACTATTTGCAGATGACATGATCCTCTACATAGAAAACCCTAAAGACTCCACCAGAAAATTACTAGAACTAATCAATGATTATAGTAAAGTTGCAGGATATAAAATCAACACACAGAAATCCCTTGCATTCCTATACACTAATAATGAGAAAACAGAAAGAGAAATTAAGGAAACAATTCCATTCACCATTGCAACGGAAAGAATAAAATACTTAGGAATATATCTACCTAAAGAAACTAAAGACCTATATATAGAAAACTATAAAACACTGATGAAAGAAATCAAAGCGGACACTAATAGATGGAGAAATATACCATGTTCATGGATTGGAAGAATCAATATATTGAAAATGAGTATACTACCCAAAGCAATCTATAGATTCAATGCAATCCCTATCAAGCTACCAACGGTATTCTTCACAGAGCTAGAACAAATAATTTCACAATTTGTATGGAAATACAAAAAACCTCGAATAGCCAAAGCTATCTTGAGAAAGAAGAATGGAACTGGAGGAATCAACCTACCTGACTTCAGGCTCTATTACAAAGCTACAGTCATCAAGACAGTATGGTACTGGCACAAAGACAGAAATACTGATCAATGGAACAAAATAGAAAGCCCAGAGATAACTCCACACACATATGGACACCTTATCTTTGACAAAGGAGGCAAGAATATACAATGGATTAAAGACAATCTCTTAACAAGTGGTGCTGGGAAAACTGGTCAACTACTTGTAAAAGAATGAAACTAGAACACTTTCTAACACCATACACAAAAATAAACTCAAAATGGATTAAAGATCTAAATGTAAGACCAGAAACTATAAAAGTCCTAGAGGAGAACATAGGCAAAACACTCTCCGACATACATCACAACAGGATCCTCTATGACCCACCTCCCAGAATATTGGAAATAAAAGCAAAAATAAACAAATGGGACCTAATTAAACTTAAAAGCTTCTGCACAACAAAGGAAATTATTAGCAAGGTGAAAAGGTAGCCTTCAGAATGGGAGAAAATAATAGCAAATGAAGCAACTGACAAACAACTAATCTCAAAAATATACAAGCAACTCCTACAGCTCAACTCCAGAAAAATAAATGACCCAATCAAAAAATGGGCCAAAGAACTAAATAGACATT
This sequence comes from Bubalus bubalis, assembly GCF_019923935.1. Lineage (NCBI taxonomy): Eukaryota > Metazoa > Chordata > Mammalia > Artiodactyla > Bovidae > Bubalus > Bubalus bubalis. The sequence goes on along the minus strand of NC_059174.1, from coordinate 62,455,405 downwards.
TCTCCAAAGTAGACATACAGATGGCTAACAAACACATGAGAAGATGCTCAACATCACTCATTATCAGAGAAATGCAAATCAAAACCACAATGAGGTAGCATTTCACGCCAGTCAGAATGGCTGCGATCCAAAAATCTACAAGCAATAAATGCTGGAGAGGGTGTGGAGAAAAGGGAACCCTCTTACACTGTTGGTGGGAATGCAAACTAGTACAGCCACTATGGAGAACAGTGTGGAGATTCCTTAAAAAACTGGAAATAGAACTGCCTTATGATGCAGCAATTCCACTACTGGGCATACACACTGAGGAAGCCAGAAGGGAAAGGGACACGCATACCCCAATGTTCATCGCAGCACTGTTTATAATAGCCAGGATATGGAAGCAACCTAGATGCCCATCAGCAGATGAATGGATAAGAAAGCTGTGGTACATATACACAATGGAGTATTACTCAGCCATTAAAAAGAATACATTTGAATCAGTTCTAATGAGGTGGATGAAACTGGAGCCTATTATACAGAGTGAAGTAAGCCAGAAAGAAAAACACCAATACAGTATACTAACGCATATATATGGAATTTAGAAAGATGGTAACAATAACCCTGTGTACGAGACAGCAAAAGAGACACTGATGTATAGATCAGTCTTATGGACTCTGTGGGAGAGGGAGAGGGTGGGGAGATTTGGGAGAATGGCATTGAAACACGTATAATATCATGTATGAAACGAGTCGCCAGTCCAGGTTCGATGCACGATACTGGATGCTTGGGGCTGGTGCACTTGGGACGACCCAGAGGGAGGGTATGGGGAGGGAGGAGGGAGGAGGGTTCAGGATGGGGAACACAGGTATACCTGTGGCGGATTCTTTTCGTTATTTGGCAAAACTAATACAATATTGTAAAGTTTGAAAATAAAATATAATTTAAAAAAAAAAAAAGAAAGAGGTGGACAAAGATCAAATGAGAGTCTGGCAATTTCCATTCCATAATCTCTTCTTCTGGGTCAATGCCATGTTTTCTGATGGTCCCCAGCAGTAGTTAGTAGGTTCCATTTATTTCAAGAGATCGGCACATCTGGTTGATTTTTTTAATTTATTTTATCTTATTTGTTTGTTGAAGTCTAGTTGATTTCAGATGTTGTTAATTCCTGTTATACAACAGAGTGATTCAGTTATTCATATACATATATTCTTTCTTTTGAAAAAGATATTAAATGACAATCCATTTTATAAAAATTATTTATTTTTTAAATGATGTTCCATTTTTATTAATTTTTCTTGCAATTTCTTTTTTAATATAAATTTATTTATTTTAGTTGGAGGTTAATTACTTTAAAATATTGTATTGGTTTTGCCATACATCAACATGAATCCGCCACAGGTGTACACGTGTTCCCCATCATGAACCCCCCTCTCTGCTCCCTCCCCGTACCCTCCCTCTGGGTCATCCCAATGCACCAGCCCCAAGCAACCAGTATCTTGCATCGAACTTGGACTGGTGATTCTTTTCTTATATGATATTATACATGTTTCAATGCCATTCTCCCAAATCATCCCACCCTCTCCCTCTCCCACAGAGTCCATAAGACTGTTCTATATATCTGTGTCTCTTTTGCTGTCTCACATATAGGGTTATCGTTATCATCTTTCTAAATTCCATAGATATGCATTAGTATACTGTATTGGGGTTTTTCTTTCTGGCTTACTTCACTCTGTATAAAAGCCTCCAGTTTCATCCACCTCATTAGAACTGATTCAAATGTATTCTTTTTAATGGCTGAGTAATACTCCATTGTGTATATGTACCACAGCTTTCTTATCCATTCATCTGCTGATGGGCATCTATGTTGCTTCCACATCCTGCCTATTATAAACAGTGCTGCGATGAACATTGGGATACACATGTCTCTTTCAATTCTGGTTTCCTCCATGTGTATGCCCAGCAGTGGGATTGCTGGTTCATAAGGCAGTTCTATTTCCAGTTTTTTAAGGAATCTCCACACTGTTCTCCATAGTGGCTGTACTAGTTTGCATTCCCACCAACCGTGTAAGAGGGCTTCCTTTTCTCCACACCCTCTCCAGCATTTATTGCTTGTAGACTTTTGGATCGCAGCCATTCTGACTGGCGTGAAATGCTACCTCATAGTGGTTTTGATTTGCATTTCTCTGATAATGAGTGATGTTGAGCATCTTCTCATGTGTTTGTTAGCCATCTGTATGTCTACTTTGGAGAAATGTCTATTTAGTTCTTTGGCCCATTTTTTGATTGGGTCATTTATTTTTCTGGAATTGAGCTGTAGGAGTTGCTTGTATATTTTTGAGATTAGTTGTTTGTCAGTTGCTTCATTTGCTATTATTTTCTCTCATTCTGAACAACATGCTGCTGAATAACAAAAAATCACAGAAGAGATCAAAAAAGAAATCAAAATATGCATAGAAATGAATGAAAATGAAAACACAACAACCCAAAACCTGTGGGACACTGTAAAAACAGTGCTAAGGGGAAAGTTCATAGCAATACAGGCATACCTCAAGAAACGTGAAAAATGTCAAATAGATAACCTAACAGTACACCTAAAGCAACTGGAAAAGGAAGAAATGAAGAACCCCAGGGTTAGTAGAAGGAAAGAAATCTTAAAAATTAGGGCAGAAATAAATGCAAAAGAGACCATAGCAAAAATCAACAAAGCCAAAAGCTGGTTCTTTGAAAGGATAAATAAAATTGACAAACCATTAGCCAGACTCATCAAGAAACAAAGGGAGAAAAATCAAATCAATAAAATTAGAAATGAAAATGGAGAGATCACAACAGACAACACAGAAATACAAAGGATCATAAGAGAGTACTATCAACAATTATATGCCAATAAAATGGACAACGTGGAAGAAATGGACAAATTCTTAGAAAAGTACAACTTTCCAAAACTGAACCAGCAAGAAATAGCAAATCTTAACAGACACATCACAAGCACAGAAATTGAAACTGTAATCAGAAATCTTCCAGCAAACAAAAGCCCCTGTCCAGACGGCTTCACAGCTGAATTCTACCAAAATTTTAGAGAAGCGCTAACACATATCCTACTCAAAATCTTCCAGAAAAATGCAGAGGAAGGTAAACTTCCAAACTCATTCTATGAGGCCACCATCACCCTAATACCAAAACATGACAAAGATGCCACACACACCCAAAAAAAAGGAAAACTACAGGCCAATATCACTGATGAACATAGATGCAAAAATCCTTAACAAAATTCTAGCAATCAGAATCCAACAGCACATTAAAAAGATCATACACCATGACCAAGTGGGCTTTATCCCAGGGATGCAAGGATTCTTCAATATCTGCAAATCAATCAATGTAATATACCACATTAACAAATTGAAAAATAAAAGCCATATGATTATCTCAATAGATGCAGAGAAAGCCTTTGACAAAATTCAACATCCATTTATTATAAAAACTCTCCAGAAAGCAGGAATAGAAGGAACATACCTCAACATAATAAAAGCTATATATGACAAACCCACAGCAAACATTATCCTCAATGGTGAAAAAGTGAAAGCATTTCCTCTAAAGTCAGGAACAAGACAAGGGTGCACACTTTCACCATTACTATACAACATAGTTTTGGAAGTTTTGGCCACAGCAATCAGAGCAGAAAAAGAAAAAAAAAGGAATCCAAATTGGAAAAGATGATGTAAAACTCTCACTGTTTGCAGATGACATGATCCTCTACATAGAAAACACTAAAGATGCCACCAGAAAATTCCTAGAGCTAATCAATGAATATAGTAAAGTTACAGGATATAAAATCAACACACAGAAATCCCTTGCATTCCTATACACTAACAATGAGAAAATAGAAAGAGAAGTTAAGGAAACAATTCCATTCACCATTGCAACGGAAAGAATAAAATACTTAGGAATATATCTACCTAAAGAAACTAAAGACCTGTATATAGAAAATTATAAAACACTGGTGAAAGGAATCAAAAAGGACACTAATGGATGGAGAAATATACCATGTTCATGGGTCGGAAGAATCAATATAGTGAAAATGAGTATACTACCCAAAGCAATCTATAGATTCAATGCAATCTCTATCAAGCTACCAACGGTATTTTTCACAGAGTGAGGACACTCCATTTTTAAAGTTATTTCTGAACTTTTCCCTGTGCTGGGTACCCCTTACTGTGGGGCTTTCTCTCCTGGCAGTGGGCGGGCCTCTCATTGCAGTGCTGCTCTTGTGGCACACTTTGGGCTTTAGTCAAACTGTCACTGGTGTTCTACACAAAATCATAAGTTTGAAGGAGGGAAGCACAGCGTCATGTGACACAGGAGGAGGCGGGCTTATAGCAGAGAATGGCGTTTTTCACTTCCTGTAGGTTAAAAACTGATTTCCATTGTTGTAATCCCTGAATGAATATCTTCCAGAGAACCATGGAACCCTATTCTTTTTATGAAAATATGTGTTAATTTATTCTTAGCTGCATCAGGTCTCAGCTGCAGCATGGGGGATCCTCATTGTGGTGCTGGGGTGCAGTTCAAGGCTCCAGAGCTCGTGGGATCAGCAGTTGCAATATTGTTGCTTCAAGGCATGTGGGATCTCAGTTCTCCCACCCAGTATAGAACCCACATTCTCTGCACTGGAAGGTTGACCCTTAATCCCTGGGCCAGCTGGGACATTCCAAGCCCTGTTCTTCCCTTCAACCACAGGCATCTGTTCTTCTCCACTTTATGATCTTGGGAATCTGCTGATACACATTAGAGGATGGTCCATAACAGAAGATGTAAGATGAGCTCTATGGGTTTCCACAGATTCCTGAGAGAGTCCGTCACTGGCTGGTCTTATATATGGAATGCTTTTTTTTTTTTTTTTTTTAATTAGGTGGAGTAGACAGACTCAGCAACCTGGGGCACACCCCTGCTTTTTTTTGGCTTTGATGTCCCCACCAAAGATATGGAGGTCTAGAAGAGTCGCCCCCACCCCAAGAGCCTTGATTCTCTTCCATTTGCACATGTTGTCATCATGGAAGGAGAGCCCAAAGAAGATAGAACAGTGAATGGTGAGGTGAGTCCTCCCACCCAAATCCTTGCCATAGCCTGAGCCCCTCCAATGCCCAATGCCCCAGCCTTCAAAGATCACATTTCATTCCATTATTCACATCTCCTTCCTCTCAGGACCCATCAGCAGAGGGTGTGATATTTGCCCACTGAATATGAACCACAGGACCCTCTCTGAGAGACTGCTCACTCCCACTCCCCTGAGCCCCATGCACCTCTCCGCCGAGACCAGTATCTATGAGGAATTTGATGTAAACCAGATCATGCTGACCCTGACCTGGCCTCAACCTTTGAGCACAGAGAGTGTTATAAATTGAAGAGCTACATCTCCTTTTAAAGGGGTTCCTCCATGGGCACTCCTTCTCCTCCTCCAAAGCAGCCCTGCAGCTCTGAAGTTAAGAGTGGAGTCCAAGAATTATAGGATCATCTTCAAAAATCTCACCACCTCTTAGTAATCCCTGGCTATTCTACTACTCTATTTTAACTATCTAACCTTTTGGGAGAAGTTATTCTAATCAATTGCACTTACTGGGTAGGTTCCCATGATCATCCTACTTTTTCAAAAATTCCAGTAAAGCATAAAAATTTGCAAGTTGAGTCTTCAAATTATTCAGTTTAAAATAAAATAAAGCCAATTTAAAAAAACCTCTGTTCAGTAATAGCTTACAAAAATGAACTTGTTTACAAGACAGAAACAGACTTGGAGACTTAGAGAAGAAACTTAGAGTTACAGAGGGAAAGGATGAGGGGAGCGATACATTGGAAGTTTAAGATTGACATGTGCACACTGCTATATTTAAAACAAAATGATTTCCATGAAACAATAACAAAAGCAATACAAGTTGGCCAAATAAAAAGATGAAGTATATTCTGTTTGAGATATCCAGTGTGGTGCCACTTGCCCCATGAGGCTGTGTGTCTGCGTGCTAAGTCGATTCAGTCATGTCCGACTCTTGGCGAACCCATGACATTGTGTAGCTCGCTAGGCTCCTCTGTGCCTGGGATTCTCCAGGCAAGAATCCTGGAGTGGGTTGCCATTCCCTTCTCGAGGGAATCTTCTGGACCCAGGGATTGAACCCATGTCTCTCATGTCTCTTGCATTGGCAGGTGGATTCTTTACCACTGAGCCATCGGGGAAGGCCCCTCAACCCTTTCCCAGTCGTGTGCACTGAGTGTGCTGGGGTTCCAGGGGTACAAACAGGACAACAAGATCCCCCTCAGTCTGGATCCACACTGGCCAATAAAGTAGTTACCCAGCCATGCCGTACAGACAATGACTCTAGACGTATAGGAAGTAAAGCATTCAGTTCTTCAGTCACACCCACCACATTTCAAGTGCTCAGTAACATCATGTGGCCAGGTGCCATGGTGCTGGACAGAGCAGATGTTTAAAAAGTCCCCTCCTCACAGAGAATTCTACTGGATATTCCACTCCAGATCACTGAGGGCTGCAGAGAGAACACTTGCCCCAAGGAGGCTTTGAACATGTTGTGTTAATCCATCGATATTTGCATGTTTTGTCTTTTTTGCTTCTTTTCACCAAAGCCAAGGATTTGAGAGTCTTGTGCCTTTTAAGTTATCAACTGTTGGCACAATGTGGCTTGGCTCGACCAAGAGGAGGCCTGAAGAGGATAGCACCATGAGGACCCCGGTGTGAACTGAGCTGGCCAATGGGGTGAAAATCAAGCTCCACGGAGCCTTAGTTGCTCATTGAGCTCTCTGTGTGTGATGTCTCCCCTGGCTTAGAACTAAACTGCCCAAGAACTCTTTTACCAAGAAATGTCAGGATCGCTTAAAATGAAGACATTCTGGAGCTCCTGTGTTGCTACTGTCACTGTTTCCATTTTTTCCCCTAATTATCCTTATTTGATTTTGGCCTTTAGTTTCGGGGACCAGATGTCATAATCTTCCTTTTTCTGAATGTTCACAGTGTAGACATGAACCCCAGTTATTCTTATATATCTTCTTTTAAAAAAATAATAGAATGTTAGCATTTGATGCCTGCATTCTGCAGAATCTCAATTCTTCAGCCAACTATAGAACATGGGTTTACCTGGTCATGGGTGTATTTCTGCTGTGTGGCACCAATGCCTTGTACACAGTAGGTGCTCTGCAATAATTTATGAACTGATCAAAGATGAGAAGTAAATTCCATTTCTGTAGGTGACTGGGAAAATAAAGTTCTGAGTCTTATTTGGTGCCAAACTGTCCAGGGCTGATTCAGAACGAGAACCTGGGTCCCACCCTCTGGAGCAGGGGGTTAGAGCAGGCAGAAAGAGAAAGAGCTGAGACCTCATGCCTGGGCTGAGATGCCTCCTGAGCCCTGCCTGGAGACATCAGAGCCAGGTCCATGGAGGGGCCGCACCCTGTTGTGAGTCCATGGCCGTGGGAACCCTGAGGGGTGGTGGCAGACCCCCTGGGACCACATCCTGTTTGTCCTCTAGGGCCCCATAGTCTCCTCATCTGTACAGGGCGGGGGCAGGGGCAGCTGGGCACTCAGAGCTGTAGACATGCCTTCCATCTTCTCTGAGCTTCACGTCCTTGGCCAGTTGTGCAGAGCAGGGAGGGCACTGCAGGAGGGCACATGATGCCCACCCTGCCCCCAGTTCACGGGAACCACAGGGTTCAGACAGTGTGAGGGGCCAGGGATCCTGATGGGGAGAGAATTAGCCCAAGCTTTCGGCAGCAAATCTTTCACTTCCAGGGCTGAGTCTGGGTCAGAGGACCCCGAACCCTGCAGGTGAGTCCTCCTGGGTCTCCTGGGACCCATATCTCACTTGAATCCCAGGAAGTTGGTAGGGGGCAAGGTCAGGGCACTGGGATTCTAGAGTGATGCTGGTGAAATCTGGAAGGGCTCCTGAGATGAGCTGGGGAGTGAGGGGTGGGGAGGTCCTGGGACTCAGCCTCTGATTTCCTTCCAGGGACCTTCCACAAACCCACCATCTGGGCTGAGACTCTTTGGGGCAGCTCAGAGTGCCCATGTGAATACACCCTAGGCAGGGTTGGAATGTGAGAGTGAGTACACAGACCATCAGGGAGTATGCTGCAGTTGGCCTGCATTATTTGGAGAAGGAAATGGCAATGAATTCCAGTATTCTTGTCTGCAAAATCCCATGAACATTGGAGCCTGCCAGCCTACAGTCCATAGCATTGCAAGGAGTCAGACACGGCTGAGTGACTTCATTTTCTTTCATCTTGTTTTAAAATTTATTTATTTTACTGGTTCCATTTTTTAATTTCATCATATACATATTTTATTGAAGTGTAGTTGACTTACAATGTTTTTGGTGCACAGCAAGGTGATTTTCAGTTATACAAGCACACATACATTATTTTTCAGATTATTTTCCATTTTAGGTTATTACAAGATATTGACTATAGTTCTCCATGCTATACAGTAAATCTTTTTTGCTTGTTGCATACATTTTTTTAAAAATTAGAAATCTAGCATTGTATTCATTCTTCTATTTTTAAACATATGGTATATGCCATGTCAGTGTTATGCTACACTGAGAGTGAAAGCATGATGCCAAAGTCCCACCATGTCCATGATAAAAGTAAATGGAAAACAATGGCAATGTTAATTGTGGGAGGAAATATTGAATCACATTATGTTACTGGTGGGCTTTCCTGGTGACTCAGATGATAAAGACTCTGCCTGCAACACAGGAGACCTGAGTCAATCCCTCAGTTGGGATGATCTCCTGGAGATGGAAATAGCAACCCACCCCAGCATTCTTGCCTGGAGAACCCCCATGGACAGAGGAGTCTGGTGGGTTGCAGCCCATGGGATCACCAAGAGTCAGACATGACTAAGGGCCTAAACTATTCTCAAGGCTCTGAACTTAAAAGGTATAACACTTTCTCATTCATATAGAGATAAAAAGTGACAGAACGGACAGAACCTTTTGTCTTGTCAGGGGCTTAATGACCAGATCTGCATGGACAGCTAGGAGAACAAAGGATTCCTGGATTAAAAGATTTCCACAGTGGAGGGGACGTAAGTATAGCTATGGCTGATCCATGTCGATGTATGGCAGAAACCATCACAGTATTGTAATTGCCCTTTAATTAAACATAAATAAATTAAGGGGCAAAAAGCTTGCAACAGGGCTTCCCTGCTGGTCCACTGGTTGGGAATCTGCCTGCCCATGTGGGGGACATGGGCCCAATCCCAGGACCAAGAAGATTCCACATGCCTTGGGGCTGTTAAGCCAGTGGGCCTCAAGTCCATGTGCCTAGAGCGGGTGCTCCACAACAAGAGAAGCCACAGCAATAAGAGACCCTGCACACAGCAAAGAGCAGCCCCGCTTCCCACAACTAGAGAAAGCCTGTGCACAGCGACGAAGACCCAGCACAGCCATTAACTAGTTAATTAAAACAATGCAACAACCAGCAACACCTCCTCCTGTTTTAGTGTGTGTGTTTGTGTGAGTGTGTGTGTGTGTGTGTAAGTGTGAAAGTGTGAGTTCACACATGGGTGTTTAATGTGTATTGTTCTCTTTTCTTGAAATTTTCTTCCCCATGGGCTAGGGTTATTTTACATTCAGTAAACACTGTTTGACCATCCCTCTCACTCCCCAAAAAGCCCATCTAACTCAGGTAAGATGCTTCTATGGGGCACAAGTTCACGATCTCCTTGGTCTGCTGGCTTTCCAAATAAAGTCACTCTTCCTTTCCTGAAGACCTCATCACTCTGTCCCTTGACAAAAAACGTGAGGTTGGACTCAGAGCACATTCATGAGACATTAGCAGAGACATCATTCATTTTACTCAAAATCCATAGACATCACTCTCACAATTGATATCTGTGGTTTAAAAGAAGATACGCAAATGGCCAACAGGCATATGAAAAGATGCTTAGCATTGCTCATTAGTAGAGAAAGGCAAATCAATACTGCAAGGAGGTACCACTTCACACCAATCAGAATGGCCATCATTAGACAGTTGATGAATAATAGATGCTGGAGAGGGTGTGGAGAAGAGGGAAACCCTCTTACACTGTTGGGGGAGTGGAAACTGGTGCAGCCACTGTAGAAAACAGTATGGAAGTTCCTCAAAAAAAGTAAAAACAGAGTTTCCATATGATCCAACAATTCCAATCCCGAGCATATATCTGGAAAAAATCTATACCTTGAAATGATTCATGCACCCCTATGCCTATAGCAGCAAAACTTACAATATCCAAGACATGGGAACAGCCTAATTGTCCATTGACAGATGATTGGATAAAGAAGATGTATATGCTTATACAGACAGAGAATGGAATACCACTCAGACATTAAAAAAATGAAATCATGCCATTTTCAGCAGCATGGATGAACCTGGAGATTAATATATTAAGTGAAGAAGACAGAAAGAGAAAGACAATTTTCTGTGATATCACCCATGTGTGGAATCTAAAAGGAACATATCAATGAAACAGGAACAGACTCACAGACATAGAGAACAGGCTTGTGGTTGCCAAGGAGGGAAGGACTGGGAGTTTGGGATTAGCAGATGAAATCTATTTATACATAGAATGGATAAAGAATGAGGTCCTACAGTATGGCACAGGGAATTTTATTCAGTATCTTGGCATAAATCATAAAGGAAAGAATATATATGTCGAGCTGAATCAATTTGCTGTACAGCACAAATGAACTATATGACAATAAATTTTTTTAATTTTTAAAAACTTGTGGTTTCTATATCTGCAATGAAACATTACATGGCAGTAAAAATGCACAAACTGAAATGACCAAGAATACAGATCAATTCTGAAACATGATATTAAGTAAATAAGAGGAAATTTTAAGAGCGACTGTACTGTTACTCCATTACATACATAATGATCAAGAGAAGACCAGATTTATTACTTACAAAGCATCACTAATCTTAATGACCCCCACCCCCAGAAAAATGGTGTGGAATCGCTGCCCTTACTGAGGTTCTTTCCTGTCTATCAACAACCACTGAACTGGGTGTATGTCTGCCCTTGGAGTCCTGAAACAGCTGGGCCATTTTGCCCCAGTTTGGAGTTGATTGTTGTGGACACACCCCTCACTCAAGCATTCTGGAGCTTGGAAGTCTCTACTTGACATATTTGTGTACCTTTGAGTATCTAGGAAGTAAGGTTGTCCACCTCTTCAGGCAGAACAAATCCCCCTCCCAAAAAAACACCACAGTCATCTTTACACACGTTATCTTTGTGTACACGTGTGGTCCTTGGACTGGAAAGGGAGGAAGAAAGCGAGACAGAGAGAGTGTTGTGTGTGCAAAGTTTCCCCTCACAGTCACGAAATAATTTCAGATGAAGAAGAGTCAGAGAAAGACAAAGATCACATGATATCGTTTATTTGTGACATCTAAAAAAATGAACTTATTTACAAAACAGACTCACAGGGAATGAACTTACGGTTACCAGGGGGATAGTGTCAGGGGGAGGTTAGATTGGAAGTTTGGGACTGACATATACACACGGCTATAATAAAAACACATGACCACAGGGACCTACTGTATAAAACAGAGAATTCTACCTAATATTCTGTAACTACCTAAGTGGGAAAAGAATTTGAAAAGCAATAGATGCATGTATATGGATCACTGATTCACTTTGTTGTACATCTGAAACTAACACAATTAGTTTCTTAATCACATATATTACAATATAGAATTTTTTCATATGTTCAAAGAGCCATAATATGCATGTCAGGTCCTCTCATAACCCAGCGGGATGGTATGGGGAGAAGGAGGGTTCAGGATAGGGAACACGTGAGTACCTGTGCCAGATTCATGTTGATATATGGCAAAACCAATACAATATTGTAAAGTTAAAAAATAAAAGAAAATAAAGGAAAAAATAGGGGAAAAAAAGAATGCAGAATAAAAGTATTAATGAGTCTTTAATTGGCAACCTGAACTGAGCCTGACATATGAGGTGGGAACATGTGATTTCTCTTCTTTGAAGAGTTAAAGTTAATGAGATTTATCATGAGCTTGGGAACAGCATCCTGCATGGTATACACTGAATCACCGTTACTACTTCCTAAAGGCAGCAAGATCTGTCTGAATCCTCTTAGGTTTATAGTGTTTAGGGAAACAAAAAGTGACGATCGGGTCATGAGGCGTGCTCTGTGATGCGGCTCAGGTCAGACTTCCATCCCTGGCATGAGAAGAGGCTGGCCGTCTTCCCATGTGACATGACCCAGGCAGACTGTATCAACACCGCCCGCTTCCGCATCCTGTGACTCGGTCAGCTTTGCTCAGTTCTGCCTCCTGTCTCACAGAAGCAGAGCCATGCGCCCCACACTCCTCAGCCTCCTGAGTCTCGGTGAGTCCGGAAAAACACAGTCAGAGAGGGTTATGGTGGAAATCAGGGGGTCTTCACACCACTGACCAGGTTCCCTGAATGAGGGTGCAAGGATCGTGGGGTCCATCAGGACAAGCCATCTCTGACAGGCTTTTCCTTCTAGGATTCTGTGTGAGTCTGAGGATCTGGGCAGCTGTGGGTGAGTCCTCCCCATCCCTTATTTCTCTGTTGAGCAGAGCAGTTGGGGCTGATGCAGACGACACTGAGGGCTGGGGTGAGACCCCTGTAAGTACAGTGAGAGCCGCGTGCCCTGTGGATCCTAAGTCCTCCTATTGGCCTTGATACTCATCTTTGCTCTCACCAGAGGTTACCCCAGCTCTGGACTCTGGACCTGAAGGCACAGTGTGAACTCTGGGAGCTGGGAGCTAGGCCCACTGAGTGCCATTTCTATCATGAGAGGGGAGCAAGAGGCGGCAGCCCACAGACCCTCCCCTACAAGCTGGCTCCTGGCATCTCCAACCAGCCCTTAACAACAGGGTCTGCAGGACCGCCCGCTAGACCTGACCCCAGGGAAGGGTCTGGTCATCAGGCAGGGCCACTTGGACCTTGTCACACATTTGATGTAGGTTAGCTAACAAAGGAGAGAGGTTCAAGGCTTACTTCCTTCTTTTTAGTCTAGTGGCTTTTTCACTGCTTAGTTGTGGTAGTGTTAGTCGGTCATGTCCGACTCCTTTCGACCCCACGGACTGTACCTCACCAGGCTCCTCTGTCCATGGGATTCTCCAGGCAAGAATATGGAGGTGGTTGCCATTTCCTTATCCAGGGGATCTTGCCATCTCAGGGACTGAACCCTGGTCTCCTGCCTTGCAGGAAGATTCTTTACCGTTTTGAGCTACAACAAATGCAACAGGGAAGTCCTTTCGCTTCTTGTCCATGCATCAGTTTTTCAGTGGTATTTTATTTTGCCTTCATCGTGCAGCTTGTGGGATCTTTCCCTGATCAGGGTTTCAACCCAGGCCCTTGGCAGAGAAAGTGCCAAGTCCTAACCACTAGACTGCCCAGGATTTTTGTGTTTTGAGAGGTTCTCAACATTTTGTCAACCCAAGGAGTGATTCATGTCCTGAGAATTTCCATGATGTCCGTCCTGGATTGACTGTGTCTTTGTCTGTCCCCAAGCCCCAGGTGTCCTTGAGCATCAGGGTGATGCACTTTAGGGGAGGAGAGTTTGAAGAATTAAAGGGGAAGCCCACCCACGAGGGCAGTGGGGAGAGGTGAGTGTTCCCATTTTCTACTCAAAGCCTGTGTCTCCTTCTCTCCTAGGTAAATATGAGAAGCTGTCTTTGCCTGGCCAAGCCCCGTGGTTCCCTTAGGACAGACTGTGACTCTTCAGTGTCACTCCTGTTCTCCACTTAAGAGATTCAGACTGTTCAAAACAGATGGGAAAAGGCATTTGCCTGAGCTCCAAGGACATCATTTCAATAACTTCACCCTTGGCCCAGTGACCGGAGAACATGCTGGGTCCTACACATGTTCTGAAGCCTACTGGTTCACACCCAGTGACCCCCTGCAGATTGTGGTCTCAGGTAGGAGGGGTCCAGCCCAGCCCAGTACAGCCGTGCCTGCAGGCAATCCTACCCTAGGTCCACTTGCCCGTGCAGAGCAAGACTTCCTCAGGACTCCCAGCCAGGACCAAACCAGGGAAACAGAACCCACTCTGAGAGTTTAAACTCAGGGTGTTGAATAGAGGGAGGGGGTGCCCCAGCACAGGAAGGAGGAGCCTCCCTAGGCATTAGTTAGACAGGATGCTGCCACTGCCTACTGGCAGGGAGGATGGGGCATGACCCTGATCCAGCACCTGCCACCCGGTAGGGAGCTGTAATCCCATTTGAAGGAGCTGGAGCCCCAGGGAGGAGTTCCAGGAATGTCTCAGAGGCATGAGGTGGGGTCACAGGTGGGAAATGTTCCCTTTTTTCTCCACCTCCACCCCAACGTCCTGCAGTCAGCGCCCACATTCTAGATGAGTATGAAGGGAGCCAGGGTATGCATCCTCAGACCCACCCCAGCCCCCACCACGCATATTAGGGATGGGATGAAGCTGAGAGCATGGCAACCCACTCCAGCATTCTCAACTGGAGAATCCCATGGGCAGAGGAGCCTGGCTGGCTACAGTCCATGGAGTTGCACAGAGTCGGACTCAATTGAAGTGACTGAGTAAGCATGCATGAACCCGAGAGCAGATCCAACAGCTAAAGAGCTTAGAATGAGCACAGAGGAGGCTGGAGGTCTTGAGCAAAGAGAAACATGAGCCAGAGCCCAAGAACAAGGCTAAAGAGAATGCAACAAAACACACAGGAAGGGTAATTGGCTCCGCTGCCAAATGGGGAGGAGTTTTACACCTTCAGATGTCAGGGGAAGGGCCAAGGTGGGTGACTCACTGAAGCACACAACCTCTTTGCTCCTAGGTGTGTTCACAAAACCCTCCATCTCAGCCCACCCAGGGCCCCTCATGCAGGGGGGAGAGAATGTGACCCTCCACTGTCACTCACTGGTAATGTTTGACAATTTTATCCTGCACCAAGAAAACAGCACAGGGCATTTCCAGAAATGTGAAGAGATGCTCACTGGTGGGTATGCCTCAGCTGACTTCGTCATTGGCCCCATGACTTTGGCGAGTGTGGGCACCTACAGATGCTATGGCTCTCTCAGAAGATCCCCCTATGAGTGGTCAGCCCCCAGTGAACCCGTGGACATCATGATCACAGGTGAGTGTGGCCAGACCAGTCCCTTCTGCTCTCTGTGTCACAGAAGTTCTGGTGTCCAGTCCAGCTTCAGTACCGAGAGAGAATGACAGGCGTGCAGAGACACTCACAAACTCAGGAGAGGGAACAAACCAGAAAGAGAGGAGGTGTGAACATGGAAGGGAAAAGAAAACAGAGTCCCTGCCATGTGCTAAGGAGAAGACACAGCCGGTGACAGAGTGAAGGAGAAAGAACATGAAAGAACGACCAGTGGAGAAAAATGTACCAGAGCAGGGACCCAGGCAATTCGCCGCTCAGGCAGCCAACGATGGTTGGTTAAGGGGTTGGTTTCCTGCTTTCATGTCAGAGCTCCGTTCCTCTGTCAGCAGCACATTGTGGTACCAGACGCCCTTGCTGTCCAGCCCCTGGGTGATCGTGATGGAGGTTGACACCCTGACATTGCTCAGCGTCGCGGTTTAACGCGTCCTTCTGCACAAAGGGGCGGGGGGAGTGGTCCCTCCAACCATCCCCGCTAAACCATCCCTTCCAGCCCCTGGGGGTGGACAGGGCAGCGCTGAACACGCCCTCAAGAAAGAGGTGGTCAAAGATTAATGAGATTCTGGCAATTTTCACTCCATAATCTTTTCTTCTGGGTCAATGCCATGTTTTCTGATGGTCCCCAGCAGTAGTTAGTAGTCTACTTAGTAGTAGTCTGTTTATTTCAAGAGAATGCCACATCTGGTTGATTTTTATAATTTATTTTATCTTATTTAGGTTTGTTGAAGTCTAGTTGATTTCAGATGTTGTTAATTCCTGTTGTACAACAGAGTGATTCAGTTATTCATATACATATATTCTTTCTTTAGAAAAGAATATTAAATGACAATCCATTTTAAAATTTTTTTATTTTTTAAAAGGATTTTAAATGACACTCCATTTTTAAAGTTATTTCAAAGTTTTCTTTTTTTATTTATTATTTTTTTTAACTTTACAATATTGTATTGGTTTTGCCATATATCAACATGAATCCACCACAGGTATACACATGTTCCCCACCCTGTACCCTCCTCCCTCCTCCCTCCCCGTACCATCCCTCTGGGTCAGCCCAGTGCACCAGCCCCAAGCATCCAGTATCGTGCATCAAACCTGGACTGGCAACTCGTTTCATATATGATATTATACATGTTTCAATGCCATTCTCCCAAATCAACCCACCCTCTCTGTGCTGGGTACCCCTTACTGTGAGGCTTTCTCTCCTGGTGGTGGGTGGCCTTCTCATTGCAGTGCTGCTCTTGTTGCACACTTCAGGCTTTAGTCCTCTTCTTAGGACTAGAGTTACTTTGTGCTCTAAGATCAAGCTCTCTTCCTTCCAGGTCTGTCCAAAAAACCCTCTCTCTCAGCCCAGGGAGGCCCCACGGTGAGGTTAGGAGAGAACGTGACCTTGGTCTGCAGCTCCGAGAGCACCTTTGACCAGTTCCATCTGCTCAGGGAGGGGGTGAACCTTGGACGCCCACTCGCTGGAGGGCAGGGCCCCCACGGAGCACTCCAGGCAGAGTTCCCTCTGGGTCCTGGGACACCAGCCCACAGCGGGACCTACAGGTGCTACGGCTCCTTCACTCGCTCTCCCTACTCGTGGTCAGACTCCAGCGACCCACTGTTCCTGTCTGTCACAGGTGAGCAACCTCTTCCTGACCCATGCTTTGTTGTTCCTGTTCAAACACTATGTTGTCCAACCCTGAGGACTGCAGCACAATAGACTCCTCTGTCCTTCACTATCTCCTCCACATGGATCACAGCCTTGTAGTGGTGAAGGGGCCTTCGTACCTCAGGGAAGCTATGAGCCAGTCATGCAGGGCGACCCAAGCCTGACGGGTCATAGTGAAGAGTCCTGACAATACATGGTCCCCTGGAGGAGGAAATGGCAACCCATTCCAGTATTCTTGCCTGGAGAACCCATGAAGAGTCCCATGCTTTACAATATACACAATGAGATTGCACTGGACAAAAAGTCCATTTGGGTTTTTGCATAACAGCTTACTGTATCATGAACTCTATATCAAGGGCTCCATACTGGTGTCAGGGCAACCTTAGGGCTTCTGGAGAAATGGAGGCAATGAGAACCAGAGAGGAAGAGAGATGGTAGATGGCATCTCAACTCTCTTCCACTTCCTGTATGGATGCTCCACATCACAGTCCTGTCTATCCAGGCAATAAAGAAAAGGGTCAGGGTAGACCCAGGGGGAGGAGAGGCTGGGCTCATTCGGGAAGATCAGAGATTACATTGGCCACTTGCTCTTAATGTTTTCCCAGAAGCACCTCTGACATACAGGTGATATCACAATTAAGGAGCATAAATACTCATTCCCGTAGCAGAGAGAATGTCTCTTGCTTACAGCTGTCTTTCACCAGGCATATCCTTCCTGCCTCCTTCCACCATTCCTTCTCCAGGATAGAGGTTCTACTCAATGCATTCACGGGGAGGAACCAGAAGCTCTGCCCTCCCCCATCAAGGCTCTGAGAGATGATAGAGTCAAGGACAGGCAGGAAGTCAACCTTCCAGAAAGAATAGTCCTCATTCAGTCGGTATTTGGACAGTTACTTGTTCACCCCTTCTTTCTTTTTCCCCCTAGGATCCACTACAAGCACTTGCCCGTCAACCTTGGATCCACACACCACAGAAGGTAAGCAAGACAGTCTCCTATCTCAGCAAATTTCTGAGAAGACAGAGGGTTCCTGTGTGAGTGTTGGTTCTACCACCTCCCAGCTCTGTGACTTTGGGTTCCTCAACGTCCCTGTCATGTCAGCATTTGAGACCGTGGTCTGCCTAGAACCAGAGGGGGCATTGAGCTGTTCATGCTCTGTGACTGGGAATTTCTAAATTGAACAAAGCAGGTCATAGTGACATAACCCCATGCTTAAGGGAGATACTCACCCTCCCTCCACCAGGATCTTTGGGGCTGGATGGCAGGGCAAGTGGAGAATTTTAGGGAACACCTTATATATGTGTTATTCCTCTTAGTGTTTTGTGAACTAAGCATTCCACAGGTCAGAAACAAAAGTGTCATATCTTCTTGAGGATTCCATTCGAGGTCTATGTGGATGGAGGGGGAAATGTATTGTGGATTAAAGGTTCTCCATTCATGCAAAACCACCATGCCATGTCATATGGGGCAGCAGAGAAAAACTGCTTCGGTGCCTGGGGGACCTTGGTTCAGACATCTGGTGGTCTTGCATGGCCTCTTTACTTCATCCACTGCTAGCATCTCTCCTGGATGCTTTGGTACCTCCTGGAAAGTAGAGACCATAACTGATCAGGTTGAGAGCTGCTGACAGTTTGACACAAGGATACATTAAATCCAGTGTGTTGGGGGCACAACGTGTGCAACGAATACCCAGACCTTCTACCGTTTTGTTTGTTGGCAGAAGCACTGCTTTCTCAAGAACACTCCAGCACGTGGTACATTGTCCTTGGGCTTGTCATAGCCTTCACCTCTACCAGCATCCTCCTCGCTGCTCTTGTCTGTCACTGGTGTTCTACCCAAAATCGTAAGTCTGAAGGTGGTGAGCTCAGCATCATCTGACCCAGGGGGAGGTAGGCTCGTAGCAGAGAATGGCATGTTCACTTCCTGTAGGTTAAAAACTGACTTCCGTTGTTGTAATCCCTGATGGAACATCTTCCAGAGATCCATGGAACCCTGTTCTTTTTATCAAACTATGTGTGGATTTATTCTTGGCTGCATCAGGTCTTGACTGCAGCATGGGGGATCCTCATTGTAGTGCTGTGGTGCAGTTCAAGGCTCCAGAGCTCATGGGCTCAGCACTTGCAGCATTGAGGATACTTTCTTCAAGGCATGTGGGATCTCAGTTCTCCCACCAGGGATAGAACCCACATTCCCTGAACTGGAAGGATGACTCTTAATCCCTGGGCCACCAGGGACATTCCAAACCCTGTTCTTCCCTTCAACTACAACCATCCATTTTTCTCCCCTACATGATCTTGGGAATCTGCTGATATGTAGAAGAGGACTCATGGGTCTGTGAGTTTGCACAGGTTCCTCAGACAGTCCGTGATGACTGCGCAAGTATATGGAATGTTTTGTTTTGTTTTCATTTAGTAGAGTAGACAGGCTCAGCAACCTGGGGCACACCCCTGCCTTTTTCTGGCTTTGATGTAACTATGAAAGTTACAGAGGTCTGGAATAACTACCTCCACCCTGAAGAGCCTTGACTCTCTTCCATTTGCAGATGTTGCCATCATGGAAGGAGAACCCATGGAAGATCGAACAGTGAATGATGAGGTGAGTCCTCCCAGCCCAAACCCTTGCCATAGTCTGAGCCTCTCCAATGCCCAATGCCCCAGCCTTTGAAGATCACATCTCAGTCCATCATTCTCACCTCTCTCCTGTCAGGACTCTGCAGCAGAAGACGTGATATACGCTCACTTGGACCTCAGGACCCTCTCCGAGAGATGGTTCACTCCCACTCCCCTGAGGCCCATGAATCCCTCTGCCGAGCCCATTATCTATGAGTAATTCAACATAAACCAAGACCGTGCTGAGCCCTGACCTGGCCCCATCCTCTGAGCACACAGAGTCTTACAAACCAAGGACCTAGATCTCTTGTTAAAGGGGTTCCTCATGGACACTCCTTCTCCTCCAAAGCAGCCCAGCAGCTCTGGGGTGAGGAGTGGAGTCCAAGAACTACAGTATCATCTTCAAAAGTCCCACCACCTCTTAATGATCTCCTGGCTATTCTAGGACTCTATTGTAACTATCTCACCTTTTGGGAAGATGCTATAATCAATCACTCATACTAGGTAGCTTATCATGATCACCCTACTTTTTCTAAAATTTCAATAAAGCATAAAAAATTTGCCAGTTGACTCTTCAAATTATTCAGCTTAAAATAAAACAAAATGAATAAAAGTAAACCCCTTTATTCAGTAACATTTTACAAGGGTAAACTTATTTACAAGACTGAAACAGACTTGTAGACTTAGAGAACAAACTTAGAGTTACCAGAAGGGAGGAGTGGGGGACAGATAGAGGGAAGTTTGGGATTGACATGTGCACACTGTTATATTTAAAATAAAATGCTTTCCATGAAAAAATAATAATGGTAGTTGGCAAAATAAAAAGATGAAGTATACTCTGAGATAGCCAGTATGGTGCCACTAACCATATTAGGCTGAATACATGCATGCTAAGTCAACTCAGTCATTTTTGCGACCCATGGACTGTAGCCACCCAGGCTCCTGTGTGCATGGGATTCTCCAGGCAAGAATACTGGAATCGGTTTCCATTCCTTTCTCCAGGGGATCTTCTCGACCCATCAAACTCAGGTCTCTCAGGTCTCTTGCAATGACAGGCAGAGTCTTTACCACTAAGCCACCAGAGAAGCCCCCTCAGCTTTCTAAAAAGAACAAAATCCTGACTGTTGAGAACATGGATTGACTTGGAGGTCATTATGCTTAGTGAAATAAGTCAGACAGGGAAAGAGAAATGCTGTATGTTTTCACTTATATGTGGAATCTAAAAATCAAAATAGTGATTTCCATGATGGTCCAGTGACTAAGACTGGGTTCCCAATGCAGGGGGTCCAGGTTCAATCCCTGGTCAGAGAACTAGATCCCACAAGCTACAACTAAAAGGATACCACATTCCACAACTCAGATCTGATGCAGCCAGATAAACAATAATAAGTACTAAGAAAATAAAAATAAATGAGCAAATATAACAAAAGAGAATCAGGCTCACAGATTCAAAGGAGAAACTAGTGGTTACCAGAGGGGAGAAGGGAGTGGGGTGGGTGTGAGGGGCAGCAAAGTATGTAGACTGGATTAAGAAATACCAACAACCATTTATAGAATAATTAAGTCACAGGGCTATAATGTCTGGCACAGGGAATATAGTCAATATTGTATAATATTTTGTACTGTGTGTAATCTCTGAAAATACTGAATCACTATGTAATACACCTGTAACTAATATAATATTTTAAGCCAACTATACATAAATTTTTAAAAATTATTACATGTTCCAGGAACTTGGCAGTGCACACATACAGGGAAAAGAAAATACAATATAGGAAAATCCATAAATTTTAAAAAATCATGAAATTAGCATTTTCAGTAAAGACATTTTTACTGTGGATGTCATAGAGATGGTTGAACATTAAAGATAAAATATAATGCTGGGAAATTTTTTAATATAGGAATGAAATACGAAATTCTATGAAAATCATATCAAGAATGAAAACAGAAAATAATTCAGTGCCTCAAAGTCATAGCAGATTAGATATTGCAGCATACATTTTTGGTAAACTTGAAAATGTAGCCAAAGGTGGGCTGGGCCAGAGGTTGTGGTTCAAGTTTGTTAAACAATCTGAAGAGACAGCACTGGCCTTAAAATTTTCCAGGAAGCCCAATTCCTCCCTCAGCCGGGGCCCCCACACTCTGCCTTTTTTAAGGTAAGAAGAGCCTGTGTGAGTCACCTTTCCGTCCTGTGGTCAGCTTGCACACGACGTTAGTTGGGGCATCATCTTAACATCCTGTGTACTCTTCAGGTCTGCAGAGCTGCTGCCTCCTGCTCAGTAGGAGCAGCGCCATGCTGTCTGCCATCATCAGCCTGACATGTCTTGGTGAGTCCTGGAAGGGAACGAAGCCTGGTGCAAATATTGACCTGGAGCACTGGGTCCACCTTAACAGAGAGCCCTGCCTCCACAGGGGCAAAGTGGACCTTGATGGTTGGTTTCATGAAGGCCGAGCAACATCCTTGCCAACAAGGCCCACACACCAGGCTGGGGGAGTAGGAGGCCAGGTCTGACATGAGATGGATCGTCCATCATGAGTCTCTCTTCCAGGTTTCTTCTTGATCCAGAGCATCTGGGCACAAGAGGGTGAGTCTTTCCCCCAAACCATGGTTGCCATCCTCCTCAAGTAAGACTCTCTTGTATAGGAGGGGAGATGGCGCAGAAGGTAGGGTGATGGGTCAACCATGGGAAGTCATAACCATATGAGGGTGGTCTTTTGGAAGTAGAAAATGGGAGCCCAAGGTGGCTTTGATGGTAAAGAGTCTGCTTGCAGTGAGGGAGACCTGGGTTTGATCCCTGGGTTGGGAAGATCCCCTGGAGAAGGAAATGTCAAGCCACTCCAGTATTCTTGCCTGGACAATTCCATGGATACAGGAGTCTGGTGGGCTATAGCCCATGGGGTCACAAAGAGTCAGACACGACTGGTTGACTAACACTTTCAGGGAAATCTAGCCCCCAGTTCTGGCCCAGAGACCCTCCCCCAGACACTCTTCCCTCTGCTGAGCCAGGCTCTATGGGCACCTACAGGAGACTGTGATGCTCAGAGCTGGGGTGACTGTGAGGGACTGGTGTTATCTGTAGACTGAGGGAAGGCATCAGGGCCAGGGACCACAGACCCTTGGAGGACAAGGTGATGATGACTGAAGCTCTCCAGCAGTTCCATGGATAGGCATTGCAGACAACTGCTGCTGCTGGCCTCCATTCAGAATAAGGGGAGAACCTATGCCCTGCCCCCTGAGATTCCAGAAGCTTCTACCACAGGCTCCATCATGTCCTGTGTTTCTCATGTGAGCTGACATCATTTCACTCACACAGGTTGTTCTTCCATTGGGTGCCTACTCCGTCTTGTTTTATAAAACAAATTTTACATTATCAACATCCAGGAAGAGTCTGTTAGTCGACACTTGCCCAAAATTCTCAGGCTTCCCAGGTATCTCAGTGGTGTAGAACATGCCTGCAATACAGGGGCTGCAGGAGATGTGGGTTCTATCCTGGGGTTGGAAGATCCCCTGGAGAACAAAATGGCAACCCACTCCAGTATTCTTGTCTGGAGATCCCCATGGACAGAGGAGCCTGGAGGGCTACAATCCAGGGGGTCACAAGAGTCAGACACAACTGAGCATACCCACACACTCAAAATTCTCAGCAGATGTTTTTCATGCAGGGTGTGCTATGCCTCTGTGGTGTGGGAATCTCCATGGAGCACGGATTCCCCTGGTTTGAAAAGGAGCCTTAGAGATGTGGGAAGAGGGAGGGTCCTCTGAGTCCATCGAGGGGAAGGGGTTCCCCATTTTCTACTGTAAACCGTGCATTCTTCTCCCCCAGGTGGTCATGACAAGCCCTCCCTGTCAGCCTGGCCAAGCCCCGTAGTTCCTCAAGGACAGCATGTGACTCTCTCGTGTCACTCCCCTCTCGGATTTGACAGGTTCAGGCTACACAAGGATGACAGAACCAATGTCCCTGAGCTCCAGGGCGTCATATTCTGGAAGAACTTCCTCATGGGCCCTGTGACCGAAGCACACGCGGGGACCTACAGATGTCATGGTCACTACAGTCACCTCCCCACTGTGTGGTCAGCACCCAGTGACCCCCTGGAGATTGTGGTCACAGGTCAGAGAGCTCTTGTCCAGAGAGGCCACCCGTTGTCCCAGTCTCCCAGATCCCAGTGGGAGTGTGAGTCAGGGTCCAGTCAGAATGACAGGAAGTGCTCCAGGCATTCTAGATAAAAAGCTATTTAATAGAGGAAATTGGGTCCCGCAGTGGGCAGAATGATGGTGCCCCGTGATGCCCACATCCTAAAACCCCAAATCTACGATTGCTACGTCCCATTCCAGGGAAATGAAACCGCATGTGGAACTAAGGTTGGTAAGCAGGTGACCTTGAGATGAGGAGGTTTTCCTGCAGATGTTTCTGTGCTTTCGATCTCTCCCACTCTGAGTGGTCAGCCCCTCAGTGACCCTCTGGACACAGTGATCACAGGTGAGAATGTCAAGGGCTGGCATGCAGACTGGATGTACCAGGACATGGAAGCCCCAGGTGGTGGTGTGGGAGATGAGAGAAGGGTGCTTTTCATGGAGAGAAACTGACTTGATGAGAGTTGCATCCAAGAGACAAAGAAAGAGGAGAAACAAGTACAGACCACCTGTTATGACAGAAAAGACAGATGCAGGGGCAGAGACAGAGGAACTCAGAGATAGAGATGGAGATAAAGAATGAAGTGAGAGACACAGACAGAAAGGCAGGTAGCAGAGAGGGTGTCCTTCCACCCTGACTTTGCTCAGAGACCAGAAATAGTTTAGGAGCCTGGTTTCCATTTTAACTTTACACTCTCTTCTCTACTCAAAGAACCCAAGGATACACCATGTATCTACCCAGGACTTCATGACCGGGTTGGTCTGTCTCAGGCTGTTTCCCCAGGAGCCCTGTGTCCTCATGCCCTGGGTGATGCACAGATACTGTGTTCACTCAGATGTGGCTTCGTTCCAGGTGGTTGAGCCACACTGTGCCCCAGGACACCAAGGTCCCTGGTGACGGAGCCAAACACCAGCTCCTGTATGTTGTGTGTTTCATGGGTTCTCATGCTGTATACTCAGGCCCACGTGCAAGGTCACACCAAACGTTGTAAGATTATGGAGGTCAAAGCCCACAGAGACATGGAATCAGACAGAAAACAGTCATCGAAAAGCAAAGGCAGAAACACAGTTTCTGGGTGCACACACAGAAAATAAGCCAGAGGGACTGGGGGCAGTGGGAAAAACATTTAAAAAAATAATGGTAAATAGAAAGAAAAGGGGATAGAGAATTAATGAGAAAGAAGGGAGTGGACAGAAAAGCCCTAAAAATAAGAGACTTGGGAGGGTGGATGGGTGCAAAGATTGAGAAAGATGGTGATCTGGGGATGGATAATAGGAATTACAAAAGAGACCCAGAGAGACAGAGAAGCTGAGGAAGTCATGGAAGTGGAAATAGATGATAGATAGGTAAAATGATGGATGAACATACACATAGATGATAAAATAGGTAGATAGATACATACATAGAAAGGTAGATAGATGGTGGAATGATGGATGGATATATAGATAGATAATAAGATGGGTAGATCGAATGGTGGATGGAGATATAGACAGATAACAGAATAGATAGATGAATAATGCTGAAAGATAGAGACGAGATAGAGAATGAAAGCCTCAGAATGAAAGAAGACAGATCAAATCAACCAATCCAAGGAGAAGTACAGAGTTTTATATATATATATATATATATATATATATATATATATATATATATATATATATACAAGAAGGAAAAAAATTAGGAGGGAGGCAATTTCAGAGACCTAGAGAGAGAAAGTAGGAGAGAGATATGGGAGAATTAGAGAGTGAGAGCAAGAGAGAGAGAGAGTTGAGAAGAACTGCGGGTGTGAATTCTCAGTTCAGGGGTGAAGGACATGGGATTCGGGAAAAGCCTGTCTCACTAAACTGCCTCTTCTCCTTCCAGGTCTGTCCAAGAAACCCTCTCTCTCAGCCCAGGGGGGACCCGTGGTGAGGTCAGGGGAGAACGTGACCTTGGTCTGCAGCTCCGAGAGTGCCTTTGACCAGTTCCATCTGCTCAGGGAGGGGGAGAACCTTGGGCCCCCGCTGGCTGGAGTGTGGGTCCCCCACGGAGCACTCCAGGCAGAGTTCCCTCTGGGTCCTGGGACCCCAGCCCATAGCGGGGTCTACAGGTGCTACGGCTCCTTCACTCGCTCTCCCTACTCATGGTCGGACTCCAGCGACCCACTGTACCTGTCTGTCACAGGTGAGGAACCTCTTGATTCAAACTAAATGTTTTTTTCATAATTGTATTTATTTATTTTTTGCTGTACTGGGTCTTGTTGCTGCACAGGCTTTTCTCAGGAGCAGGGGCTCCTCTCTAGCTGCAGTGCACACGTTTCTCATTTGTGGTGTCTTCTCTTGTTGTGGAGTACAAGCTCTAGGGTGTGCAGGTTTCGGTCGTTGCAGCACATGGGCACAGTACTTGTGGCTCCCGGGCTCTGGAGCACTGGCCCAGTAGTTGTGGGGCATGGGCTTAGTTGCTCCTCGGCATGTGGGATCTTCGTGGATCAGGGATCGAACCCCTGTCTCCTGTATTGGCAGGTGGATTCTTAACCTTTGAGCCACCAGGGAAGCCCTGATTCTTTTTTTTTTTTTTAATGTTTTGGTTTTCTGGCCTCGAGGCTTGTGGGATCTTTGGGACCAGGGATGGAACCCACACCCCCTGCATTGGAAGGCCAAGTCTTACCCACCAGGACCACCAGGGAAGTCCACCTCTCGGCATCTTGAAGCTCAGGGAGGCAGTCAAGTCCCCAGGGATTAGGAGAAGGGATGCTAAGACTCTCAGGACCTCAGCATTAGATGACAAAGAAGCTTCCATGAAATAAAAGGCAGCCTCCTTCCCTCACCTCTCTCCTGTTCCTCTTTCTAGGAAACTCTTCAAGTAGTCAGCCACTACACACAAAACCAAACTCCAACAGCGGTGAGTAACTGATTCCTCTGATCTCTGCTTGCAGAACCCTGGGAGGGAGAAACTCTTGAATAGATTATGGACCCAGCTGGGCTTCCCAGGTGGCTCAGCGGTAAAGTACCTGCATGCCAAGGCAGGAGACACAGGTTTGATCCCTGGGTCAGGAAGATCCCCAGGAGGAGGAAAGAGCACCCCATTCCAGTATTGTTCAGTTGCTAAGTTGTGTCTGACTCTGCAGCCCCATGGACTGTAGGATGCCAGGCTTCCCTGTCTTTCACTATCCCCTGGAGTTTACTCAAACTCGCTCGGGTATTCTTGCCTGGAGAATCCCATGGACAGAGGAGCCTGGCGGGCTACACCCCATGGGGTCAAAAAGAGTCAGACATGACTGAGTGACTGAGCCTGCATGTGTTGTTAGCCACCTTTCCAGCTCTGTGCTCTTGGGCTTGTCATCTACCCTGTCTGATCCCCAGATTCTACCACATCAAAAGGGGGTACCCCAAAGGGTCTGTGTGCAGTCGGTCCAGTTCAGTTCAGTTCAGTCGTTCAGTCGTGTCCAATTCTTTGCGACCCCGTGGACTGTTGTCCAGTTAGGACTCAATATTTTTTTTATTGAAGTATAGTTGACTTACAGCATTGTGCTGATCTCTGCTGTACACAGCAAAGTGACTCAGTTATACACATAGATACATTTTTCCCCAGCAAGGGCTCTTAATCTCTAATTTTCTGTAGCTGAGGTCTCCTCCTCAGAGAGGAGAGGAGAAGAGAGGAGGATGAGAATAAACCTGACCCCACCCCACCCCTCCCCACCAGGAATAATGCCACGACTAATCTCTCTGCATTGCTAACTGGAGATGAGAACTGTGAAGGCTTCAGGAAGGGAAAAGAAGGCAGCAGCTGGTGGGGGCGATGGCCCAGTTCTTTGAGAAGTTCTGTCTGCCAAGAAATGAGCACTGGGACTTCCCAGGTGGTCCAGTGGTTAAGAATCCACCTTCCTTCAGCCATAAAAAGGAACGCATTTGAGTCAGTTCTGAAAAGCAAATTTCGTATATCAATGCTTATATATGGAATCTAGAAAGACAATACTGATGAACCTATTTGCAGGGTGGGAATAGAGACACAGACATAGAGAACAGACTTTGGCAGGGGAAGGAGGGGGTGGGACTAATTGAGAGTAGCATTGAAACATATCCATTACCAGATGTAAAATAGACAGCTAATGGGACATTGCTGTGTAACACAGGGAGCTCAACCAGATCTCCACGACAACCCAGAGGGGTGGGATGGTGGGGGAGGTGGGAGGGAGGTTCACTAGGGAAGGGATATATACATACCTACAGCTGATTGATGTTGATGAATGGCAGAAACCAACACAACATTGTAAAGCAATTATTTATTATCAAAAATAAATTTTTAAAAATAAATGAATACATTTGGGTGTATATACAAAAAAAGAACCCACCTTCCAATGCAGGGGGTGTGAGTTCGATCCCTGGTCGGGAAGCTAAGATCCCACTTGCCTCATGGTGAAAAAAGCAAAGCATAGAACAGAAGCAATATTGTAACAACAGTCTTATGGACTCTGTGGGAGAGGGAGAGGGTGGGAAGATTTGGGAGAATGGCATTGAAACATGTAAAATATCAAGTATGAAACGAGTTGCCAGTCCAGGTTCGATGCATGATACTGGATGCTTGGGGCTGGTGCACTGGGACGACCCAGAGGGATGGTATGGGGAGGGAGGAGGGAGGAGGGTTCAGGATGGGGAACACATGTATACCTGTGGCGGATTCATTTTGATATTTGGCAAAACTAATACAATTTTATAAAGTTTAAAAATAAAATAAAATTTAAAAAAAGTATTGCAACAAATTCAATAAAGACTTTAAAAAATGATCCACATCAAAAAAATTTTTCTTTAATCTTTAAAAATAAAAAGAAATGAGCTCTTGTCTGTCAGGATGAAACCAAAAGTTCTCAGTAGCACAAAAGCTACAGTAAGAACTGAATCCATCCATGTTTAGGATTCCTTCATTAACTTACTCATTTAAGTACTGTTCCAGTTTAAGTTCTAACTCATTAAGTACTCGTTTAAGTAATGTACAATATGCATTGGACATTCATTTCCTATGCTGCTTCAACAAATTTCCACAGGCTCAGGGCATAATAACACCATGGTGTTTTAAAGTATTTACAGTTCTATAAGTGGGAAGTCTGAAATGGGTAAAAGTGAAAATGTTAGTTGCTCAGGGGTGTTTGACTCTTTGTGACCCCATGGACTGTAGCCTGCCAGGATCCTCTGTCCATGAATATTGGAGTGGGTTGCCACGCTCTCCTCCAGGGGATCTTCCTGAACCAGGGATTGAACCCAGATCTCCCACATGGCAGGCAGATTCTTTACCATCTGAGCCACCAGGGAAGCCCTCTAAAATGAATGGGTGACACTGGGCTAAAATCAAGATGGCAGGAGGATTGCATTCCTTTTGGAGGTTCTGGGGAAGAATCCATTTCCTTGCCTGTCGCAGCTTCTAGAAGTTTCTTACATTTCCCTACATCTCACGGTCGCTTCGTCCATCTTCACAGCTACAGTGGTTGGTCGTGTCTACGTGCCAGTGCCTCACTCTGACCCACTTTCTTTCATCACATCTCTCTCTCCAACTCTCTTCTTCTCCCTCTCTCTTCCTCTTGTAAGAACTTCGTGATTACACTGGATCATCCAAATAATCTAGGATAATCTCCCTATTTTAAACCTTTTTTTAAAAAATCGGCTGCTCCATGTTGGATCTTAGTTTCCCTGACCAAGGATCAAATCTGCACCCCCTGCATTGGAAGCCTGGAGTCTTAGCAGCTGGTGGTGGTGGTTTAGTCACTTAGTTGTGTCCAACTCTGCGACCCCATGGACTACCAGACTCCTCTGTCCATTGGATTCTCCAGGCAAGAATACTGGAGTGGGTTGCCATTTCCTGTTCCAAAGGGTCTTTCCCACTTGGGGATTGAACCCATGTCTCCTGCACTGGCAGGCAGGTTCTTTACCACTGAGCCACCTGGGAAGCCCGTCTTATAAAACACTAGAATGCCAAACATACTTGGGTTCAAACCATCATTAGTCTACTTTGGTAAGATTACCTCTTTGACCCTCTATTTTATCCACAATAGAGCCAGATTGAACCTCTTCCCTTTGAGGCTCTCTATGAGGATGGAGTCAAATCAAAAAGGTGAAAACATTACTCCCCCTGCCGCCACCCCACACAGCACAGGTCCTGGATCAAAGAAAGTGCTGTATACATGGTACAAAACTTCCCCCTGTCCATTTCCCCACCCCAAAATCTTTACTTCACCCCAATTCCAATTGTATGTGTAGATGCAGATAGATTCTGGGAGGTGAATGCCAATGTTCTTTTTTGTTATGTCATGTCTTTATTTATTTTTGGCTGCTCTGGGTCTCTGTTGCTGTGCGTGAGCTTTCTCTAGTTGCAGCATGCAGGCTTCAGTAGTTCAGTACAGGCTTAGTTGCTCTGGGACACGTGGAATCTTCCTGGCCCAGAGATGGAACCCATGTCCTCTGCATCAGCAGGTGTATTCTTAACCACTGGACCACTGGGGAAGGCCACCAGTATTATTTTGAGTGAGTTCAGATCTTGGACTCAGAGGTGGGAAACAACACAACCTCCCAATCACTTTCCTCCTAATTTCTGAAAGGACTGGTTTTGTTGGTCGGGGGATGGACAACAAAGTATGTCTGGCAATAGCTGGCAGAGGGGTTGGTCTTTTCTCTCTCCCTCACCCGCAGAGCATCAGCCTAAATATAGCTCATGAGACCACAGCCAAGCTGCGTTCTACAGCCCTGGGCTCAACTGTCTTGTCGTTTCCTGGGCATGTGACATATGACAACTGCCCTTACTTTGATCTTTATTTCGCTTTTTTCTTCCACTGGATAATTTAATTTGTTTGACTCAAGGGTATTGTGAAGATAGAGATACCGCATTCACTTACCCGGCAAACAGTAAAGAAGAGCTGCTATGGTTTGTTTTGTAATGGATTCACGTCTTCCTCCAGGTATCCCCAGGCACCTGCATGCTCTGGTTGGACCCTCTGTGGCCTTCGTATTCCTTGTCAGCCTTATCTCCTTCCTTGTCCACCACTGGTGCCCTGATGCAAAGGGTAAGTCTCAGGAAGAGAGGCCAGTGCATCTGGGTAAAGTGGGGAAGGGAGGGGACAGTGTACAGGTATGTGCTCAAGGCAGGAGCCACAGACACAGAGCTGTCTTTCTTTCCTCCCTTCCTTCCTTCCTTTCTTCCTTCCTTCTTTATTTGGCTGCATAGGGTCTTCATTGCAGCACCGGGGAACTTGGCTGCATCACACAGAATCTTTCGTCCTGGCACTTGGGCTCTCTAGTTTGGTGCACAAGCTTAACTGTTCCAAGGCATGTAGGATCTTAGTTCCCGGACCAGGGATCAAACCTGCATCCCCTGCCTTGAGAGGCAGATTCTTAACCACTGGACTGCCAGGGAAGTCCCAGGATAGAGCTTTCAAGAGAGAACATCAGTGCCCTTGCCCCTTCTCTCAGCTTACAGGTCATTGCATACTTCTTCACTGGTCCAGTGCAGCCAATAATATTTAGAGAAGGGATCGACATAAGGGAGAAATCAGGGGAGGGAACCAGTGTGATAGAGATAGGCAGTTGTTGGAACTTCCCTGGTGGTCCAGTGGTTACAAATTCACCTTCCAGTGCAGTGGTTTCAGGTTCGATCCCTTGTCGGGGACCTAAGGTCCCACACGCCTCATGGTGGCCAAAAAACCAAAACACAAAACAGAAGCAAAATTGTAACAAATTCAACAAAGACTTTAAAAATGGTTCACATCAAAAAGTCTTTAAAAAAAAAAAAGGTGGGGGAGCTATCAATGCAGTGGGCATTTGAACTTCAAAGAGGTAAAATCTTGGACTCTACTTTCGGGAGATGAGATGGTTGGATGGCATCACCGACTCAATGGACATGAGTTTGAGTAAACTCCAGGAGTTGGCAATGGACAAGGAAGCCTGGCGTGCTGCAGTCTGTGGGGTTGCAAAGAGTTGGACATGACTGAGCAACACTGTGGGGAGGATGAGTCATCTCAGACATCCACTGTCTCTCTCTGTCCACTGGTGCTGTATGGATAAAGTGAGAATCCAGAAGTGCCCTCCCAAGTGTCTTAATGACTTCTATCACCCACAGATGCTGTTATAATGAACAGCCAGCCTGAGGTGGGCAGAAGGGTGAATTGGGAGGTAGGTTCTCTTTGGTACAACCTCTGAATGCAGTCTCATTTCCCCCATCATTCCCCTAAGTGTTTGCACACCCTCACTCGTCATTCCCTTTTATGCAGGACCCTGACGCAGAGGAACTGAAGGAGGTGACATACACCGACTTGGATTGTTCGGTTTTCACACGGAAAATCATTACTCCCACGTCCCAGAGGCCCAGAGAGCCCTCAGCTAATGCCAGTGTGTACATGGATCTTGCAACATGTTAAGAGCAGTTCAAAGCTTGAATCCTATCCCCGGAACATGCCCAGGAGGTCTTCAATGGAAGCTGTAACACTTTCTCAAACTCAGCTTGAGAGCTCCATCCTAACAACAGCTGGAATCTGAAGATATAAACATCATTAGGGTCATCTCTCTTCATCAGAGGATTATCTCTAAAGCCTCAGAATCCCTTGGAAACCTCCCCCAGCCATTCTAGGGGGTTATCACGATGATTCAATCATTTCCAATGTTGTCAACAAAATCACCGGAGTGTTCTAGAAAGTGAACCATAAATAACACACTTTCTCTGACATTCAGCTGATAAACTCCTAGAAATCATGATATATTTAAAATGAATTAATTCCTCCAACAGTTTTCTGTGGTGGCATAACCTATTCTAAGTCTCTAAGCAAATATTAGTGAAGAAAACTTTATCTTGTTGTGGATCTTGGTCCAGTGGGAGATGCAAACACATAAAACCATTGAAAGCTATCTATAGGAGAGAAAGGGGCTTCCCAGATGGCACAGTGGTGAATAATCCACCTGCCAATGCAAGACATGCAGGTTTGATCCCTGGGTTGGGAAGATCCCCTGGGGGAAGAAATGGCAACCCACTCCAGTATTCTTTCTTAGAGAGTCCCATGGACAGAGGAACCTGGCAGGCTGCAGTCCATGGGGTCACAAAGAGTCGGACATGACTGAGCAACTGTCCACATATCCATCTATCTATCTATCTATTTATCTTTCATCTCCCTTCCCTGTTGTTATTGAATTTTCATTGCATAAAATTATATAATCTGTACTTTCATGAGCAGATGTTTTCATTCAGCATTGTATGTTTGAGATATAATCATACCTTTACATGTGAGTCTATTTTTTCTTTTCCCTCCTATGTAAGAATCCACTGTATGAACATGTCACAACTGTACGCCCAGTCCTGATGAGTCTCCCAAACTCTGATGTCTTAATTTCATGTACTCTTTTGTCCTGTTAGAATCTTCTGGAATTGTTGTCATTCAGCCTCTCAGTCGTGTCTGACTCTTTGCAACCCTATGGACGCCAGCATGCCAGGTTCCTCTGTCCTCCACTATCTCCTGGAGTTTGCTCAAATTCATGTCTATCCGCCAGATAGATCTACCCATGTCTACTGGGATCTGAGAGGTTATGCACAGGCAGGCCTGGGCATCCTCAGATGAGAGACCCCTGACTGCCGGAAAGGGCCTTGCTGGCCCGGCCAGTGTGGGGTGTGACTCTCACCGCATTCACAGTCACCACCTTGGGGTGCATTGTAGGGGGCCCAGTGGACCCTGTGTCTCTATTCATTACTGATAATTATCCCCAAGGCTCAAAACAAGGAGCTCCAGTATGAAGGGGTAGCTGCATCTGGATGATGCTGGAAGAACAGAAGAATACAAGAAATTAAGGCATCAGAGTTTAGGAGATTTTTAAGTCCTTCAAACATATTAACCAATGGGTTATGAAAAAAAAGAAAAAGACATGAGTTTTGGAGGGAAGTTAAATTTCCATGTGCATTGCTGACAGCGTTATGAATAAGTATGACAAGGTAATTTCTTTCTCCAAACCGCAAGGTCCTCATTGTTGTCAGAGCAGCAGGGGGCTCCTGCAGGAGCTGGAAGGAAAGAGAAGTGTGTCTAGGCTGGGTTTGTTTCTGAGTATGTGTGTGTGTTGGTGGGGGGTGGGGGGGTACTTGGTTGTTCAGACTCTGGGTCACATCAGATTAAAGGAATTCTTTGGGGATTTGTGCCTGGAAATACATTCTAGGGAGCTTCCCCTGGGCTGATCTTTGTGTCCATGTCCTGTAGAACCTTATAACATGTCCCAAGAAAGGGACGTGGGATGCCGCGGGGTGCACAGAGGTTTGTGATGTCTCTGGTTCTTCAGCCTGTACATGTCAGCAGACACCACAGACAATGGTTCTCAGCTGGGGCAACGTCGCCCACTAGGGGCCATTCATCGGTATCTGGAGATGGTTTTTGCTTGTCATGACCGTGAGGGAGGCTGCTGGGGTGCCTGTGGGTAAAGGCAGGGGTGCTGCTCAGCACCCTCAATGCAAGGACAGCCCACCACCCTCAAGAGAGAATCATTGTCTAGCCCTAGATGTCAGGAGTACTGAGGTTGAGAAGCCCTTGTCTAGGATGTAATGTCTGTGCCTTTCTCAGTATTATAGAACCAGCTGTTCATTGCGCCATGACCCCCTGCAACATGGAGCATATTCTGGCATAGGCTCATTTTTTACAATGACAAAGCCATGATTTTCTTGTTTGTTTTTTAAAATATATTTGTTTGTTTGTTTGTTTGTTTGACTGCACCAGGTCTTCATTGCTCATGAGGGATCTTAGTTTTGGCATGTGGGATCCAGTTCCCTGACCAGGGATTGAACCTTGGCAACCCCTGCATTGGGAGTGCAGGGTCATAGTCACTGGACCACCAGGAAGTCCCCAAAGTCATATTTTATTAGATGAATGGATAGATAGATGTGCATGCATACATATACATATACATATGTTGCTGTTGTTTAGTCACTGAGTTGGACTGTTCAGTTCAGTCGCTCAGTCATGTCTGACCTTTTGTGACCCCACAGACAGCAGCTTGCCAAGCCTCCCTGTCCATCACCAACTCCCAGAGTTTACTCAAAACTCATGTCCATCAAGTCGGTGATGCCATCCAACCATCTCATCCTCTGTTGTCCGCTTCTCCTCATACCTTCAATCTTTCCCAGCATCAGGGTCTTCTCAAATCAGTCAGTTCTTCGATGGACTGCTTGGATCTCCTTGCAGTCCAAGGCGCTCTCAAGAGTCTTCTCCAATACCACAGTTCAAAAGCATCAATTCTTTGATGCTCAGCTTTCTTTATAGTCAGACTCTCACATCTATACATGACTACTGGAAAAACCATAGCTTTGACTAGAGTTGGACTGTATATATATTCATATTTGTGAGAGGAACACATACATGGAAATATACACATACACATATATCATATATAAAATATATATCTTAAGATATATACATCTTAAGTCATACTTCCCTTTATTCCTTGGTATAAATATCAAAATATACCAAGAAAAGCATCTTTAAACACTTCTCAAAACTCTAAGTTTCAACTTGATTTTCAGGAACCCATGCCAGGCTCACTCCCAGGTGAAGAGTACTCTCTAGCACACAACCAGCTTCAGACACATACTCTAATCAGGGATAAATTACCTTTAAAAAATGCAACAGAGGGGATTTCCCTGGTGGTCCAGTGGTGAAGAGTGCCTTCCAATGCCACTGGGCCCCACACACCACAACTACTGAGCTGGAGCTTTAGAGCCTGTGATCCACAAGAAAAGATTCCATGTGCAGCAACTAAGAAGTGACACAGCCAAAAAATAAAAATAATTTTTTTTAATGCAAGAGAGGAAAGACCCTAACTGGTTATTCTCTGTCTGTATCTCTGATATCAGTGCATGGCTCAGTGATAAAGAATCCACCTGCCAAGCAGGAGATGCATATTCAATCTCCGAGTTGGGAAGATCCCCTGGAGAAGGAAATGGCAACCCACTCCAGTATTCTTGCCTGGAGAATCCCCGTGGATAGAGGAACCTGGCCAGCTACAGTCCATGGGGTTGCAAAAGAGTCAGACACGACTGAGCAACTAAACAACAGCAATGTATAGCAAGGTGAGAATAATTAATGGTATTGTGTTCTATACTTAAAAGTTGCTGAGAGGAACTTCCCTGATGGTCCAGTGGCTAAGACTCTGAGCTCCCAATGCAGGGGGCCCAGGTTTGATCCCTGATCAGACAACTAGACCCCACATGCTGTGACTAGGAGTTCACACACCACAACTAGAAAGATTCCACACACCACAACAAAGACCTGGTGCAGCTCTTCAATAAATAGATAAATCTTTTTAAAGTTGCTGAGAGAGTAAATCTTAATGTTCTCACCACACACACAAAAAATAATATTTTAAAAACAGAGAAAAGGAAATGGTAATTACGCAAGCCAGTGGATCTGTTAGCTAATGCCACAATGAACATCACTGTGCAGCAAGGAAGTGTATCAAGTCAACCTGCTGTGCACCTTAAACTCACATGATGTTATGTCAATGACACCTCAATAAAGTTGAAGACAAAGGGTGATGTCCTGCAATGAAAATGAGATAGCCAGTAGAAAGTTTGATGTGAAATATTTGACTTCTTATACTTGAAGAACTAGTGATAGCCACGTAGGTGTCTATAGCCAAATTTATCTATCCATCTGTTTGTCTGTCTGTCTACCACTTACCTGACTATCTATCTATCTAATCTATACTCTCTATCAATCCATCATCTATTCATAGATTACAGGTTTAGATATAATTATAGGAGGATCATTCTTTAGACATGAATGAAAAAAACATTCCTCTACATGCCACCATTGAGATAATTCCCAACATAAGAGTACACTGCCTGCCTGATCAAGACCAAACGGATATATTTGGTCCATGAATTCCGTGGAGGTTATGTGGATTCATAGCCATCAAGGCCACATGGCTTTGGACTGATGGATCAACGAAGGAAAAGCTCTGTCTGTATGGCACCCATCTAATAATTTTCTGTCCCCAGCCCTTCCCCTGGGATGTGGGATCTTGTCTGAAGGAGGATTTGAGCCCTGTTCAACACTGGTGGAAGAAAATGCTCACTTCTCATCTGAAACATAAACAGGAAGGTTGATCTCCTCTTAGACTCTATCTCAGGGCCCCCCCCCCCCAGAATGAAGTTCTTTGGGAAGGAACCATTTCTCTGGGGCAATAAATGTAGAAATTCTCTGACGAGGACCTCTGAGTTCATACTTCCTGTGGGTCTCACCGTCTCATGAGACTCTGTCATCTGTTGATGTTCTCTGTCAAGAGGCTACATAGGCTGAGGCTGGCCGTGCAGAACCATGGCCCCCAGAAACATCACCCTCTTCTGTCTCGGTGAGTCCCCAAATGCAGTTGGGTTAGAGGGGAAGATGGGGGGATCCAAAATAGTCAAGGTCTCTCTTAACTGGTGACTCAGAGAGTAAACAATCTGCCTGCAGTGCAGGAGACCCGGGTTCAATCCTTGGGTTGGGGAGTTCCCCTGGAGAAGGGAATGGCAACCCACTCCAGTATTCTTGCCTGGAGAATTGCATAGACAGAGGAGTCTGGTGGGCTACAGTCCATAGGGTGGCAAAGAGTCAGATATTACTGAGCGACGAACATTTTCACTTTCTCTTAACATAAGAACTCAGTGATTTCAGTGACTGCCAAGAAGATTCTGCTCTCCTGAGTGGAGAGATGGTCTTTGCCCAGATATGTGTCTGCCCAAGCCCATGCTGGCTTGTAAGGCTCAGTGGTCCGGTTGTCAAGTTGGCCTTGCCGGGTTCATTCAGCCCATGCCATGCTGTCTGGCAGTCCACAATGGTTCCAGAGTTCCTGAAGATGAGAGCCTGAGGGGCTGGAACCTGGAAGATAAAACTAAAAGATGAGCCTTTTTTGCTGTTGAAGAGAACAAATGGTACCTGTATGTCTTTATATTGTTGTTGTTGTTCAGTCGCTCAGTCATGTCTGACTCTTTGAAACCCCATGGACTGCAGCACGCCAGGCTTCCCTGTCCTTTGTTATCTCCCAGAGCTTGCTTAAACTCATGTCCATTGAGTCAGTGATGTCATCCAACCATCTCATACTCTGTTTCCCCCTTCTCCTCTTGCCCTCAATCTTTCCCAACATCAGGGTGTTTTCCAGTGAGAGTATTTCTATTTAGTAATTTATAATAAAGGTTGGAAATTGATGGGTGGAGTTTTCATGAATGTCTTTCTTCCAGTGCTCTGTCTTGGCCAGAAGATTCAGGCACAGGATGGTAAGTGTTTCTCTAAGTCTCCTCCAATCCCCTTGCATCCTCACGGCAACTCTGGGATAGACAAGTCTGAAGCTCAAAGGGATTCCAATGTATTTCCTGTTCTGTTGATCACTGTCTCTGCTGCGTTCCTTTTGCACAACTTCTACCTCACTTTGGAATCTTTGGACCCCTCAAATTCATGCTCAGACCAGGATTTAGCCTTTGCCTCCAGTAGGCTGGCTGTCCATCCAAGATGCGTGTTTTACTGAATGTTCACAATGGCAGGGATGAGGAAGTCAGGAACCACCTTCCATTGCCCAACATTCTTCCTACATCAAATGTTCTCACAATCTTAATTCTCCGCAGTCCATCCACATTTCTTCACTTAAAGGGACACTGCCTTAGAGAACTTTATGTAAGTGGCTTCAATTCTCAGAACCAATTTCTTTGTCTATAAAGGTGACTTAGATGGTAAAGAATCTGCATGCAATACAGGAGACCTGGGTTGGACCCTTGGGTCGGGAAGATCCCCTGGAGAAGGGAATGGCTACACCACTCCAGTATTCTTGACTGGAAAATCCCATGGATAGAGGAGACTGGTGGGCTACAGTCCATGGGGTTGCAAAGAGTCCAATGTGACTGAGAAGCTAACACTTTCACTTTCAAAAGAGAAATAAAAATAACAATGAAAGAAGATTGGATCATGGGAGGATGGGATCATTGTGATACAATTTTGGGGATTAATCGAGATAAGGCATGTGAATTATGTACATGGTAAGTGTTTTATCTGTGATGGGCTTCTCAGGTGGCTCAGCACTAGAGATACCTCTGATGATGATGGTGGTGAACACGAGGAAAAAAAGTCTCTGAAGTCTGTAGGACCCAGTCTCCACTTTCCTTGATTCATTCAGTTCAGTTCAGTTCAGTTCAGTCGCTCAGTCATGTCTGACTCTTTGCCACCCCATGAATGGCAGCATGCCAGGCCTCCCTGTCCATCACCAACTACCGGAGTCCACCCAAACCCACATCCATTGAGTCAGTGATGCCATCCAACCATCTCATCCTCTGTCGTCCCCTTCTCCTCCTGCCCTCAATCTTTCCCAGCATCAGGGTCTTTTCAAATGAGTCAGCTCTTCGCATCAGATGGCCAAAGTATTGGAGTTTCAGCTTCAACATCAGTCCCTCCAATGAACACCCAGGACTGATCTCCTTTAGAATGGACTGGTTGGATCTCCTTGCAGTCCAAGGGACTCTCAAGAGTCTTCTCCAGCACCACAGTTCAAAAGCATCAATTCTTCGGTGCTCAGCTTTCTTCACAGTCCAACTCTCACATCCATACATGACCACTGGAAAAACCATAACCTTGACTAGATGGACGTTGGTTGGCAAAGTAATATCTCTGCTTTTTAATATGCTGTCTAGTTTGGTCATAACTTTCCTTCCAAGGAGTAAGCGTCTTTTAATTTCAGGTTTCAGTCACCATCAGAAGTGATTTTGGCGCTCAAAAAAATATAGTCAGCCACTGTTTCCACTGTTTCACCATCTATTTGCCATGAAGTGATGGGACCAGATGCTGTGATCTTCGTTTTCTGAATGTTGAGCTTTAAGCCAACTTTTTCACTCTCCTCTTTCACTTTCATCAAGAGGCTCTTTAGTTCTTCTTCACTTTCTGCCAGTAGGGTGGTGTCATCTGCATATCTGAGGTTATTGATATTTCTCCCAGCAATCTTGATTCCAGCTTGTGCTTCCTCCAGCCCAGCTTTTCTCATGATGTACTTTGCATATAAGTTAAATAAGCAGGGTGACAATATACAGCCCTGACGTACTCCTTTTCCTATTTGGAACCAGTCTGTTGTTCCATGTCCAGTTCTAACTGTTGCTTCCTGACCTGCATACAGGTTTCTCAAGAGGCAGGTCAGGTGGTCTGGTATGCCCATCTCTTTCAGAATTTTCCACAGTTTATTGTGATCCACACAGTTAAAGGCTTTGGCATAGTCAATAAAGCAGAAATAGATGTTTTTCTGGAACTCTCTCGCTTTTTTGATGATCCAGTGGATGTTGGCAATTTGATCCCTTGATTTATTACCTTCTTTTAAAAAGTTATTTATTTGTTTGGCGTCTCTAACTGCTTTAGAAGACAGCTCTCCCTATATGGTGAGGAAAGAGCAGAGAATCTGGGGTAAGATAGTCTTAGTTTCCAAACCAGGTTGGAGCACTCTTCAGTTTGTGGTCTTGAGCAACTGGCATGGTTACTCCAAGCTTCAGCACCCTCACATTAGGGTGAAAAGCAGAATTGCATGTGGATAAGGGTTACCATGGCAACAAAACACCAAGCAAACCGCCTGGCAGACTAGCGGGCACTCTCCAGCATTCTTAGTT
Organism: Bubalus bubalis; assembly: GCF_019923935.1. Classification (NCBI taxonomy): domain Eukaryota; kingdom Metazoa; phylum Chordata; class Mammalia; order Artiodactyla; family Bovidae; genus Bubalus; species Bubalus bubalis. Next base: position 62,415,271 of record NC_059174.1, on the reverse strand, counting down.
GCTCAGTCGTGTGTGACTATTTGTGACCCCATGGACTGTAGCCCACCAGGCTCCTCTGCCCATGGGATTTCTCAGGCAAGAATACTGGAGTGGGTTGCCATTTCCTTCTCCAGGGGATCTTCCTGACCCAGGGACTGAACCCAGGTCTCCCATATTGCAGGCAGATTCTTTACTGTCTGAGCCATCAGGGAAGAGGGTAGAATTAATGTGTATGGGGTCTGCTTTGAGGGCAATGAAAATGGAATAGACAGAGATGATGATTGCACAAGATTGTGAATGTACTAAATTCCACTGAATTGTATACTTTCAACATGGTTAAGTTTATGTTATATAAATTTAACCTTGATAAATAAATATATATATACATATATATATAAAGGAAGGAATTTTGTTCCTCAAAAAGTCTTTCAGTTCCTCAGTAACCTAAATGCCCAATCCAGCAATTCCACTTCTATACATGTAACAAGAGAAACCAAAACAAGAGATTCTAAAGATATTTGTACCTCCATGTTCATAGCAACTTTATTCACAATAGCCAGAAGGTGGAAAAAACTCAAATGTCCATTGACATGAATGTATAAGCAAAATGTAGTCTATATGCACAGTGGAATATTATTCAGCCATAAAAAGGAAACGTATTCTGATACATGCTACAACATAGATGAATCTTGATGACATTGCACTAAATAAAAAAAAACTCCAGACACAGAAAGGCAAATACTGTGTTATTCCACTGATACAAGGTATCTAGAATAGGAAAATTCATAGAGACAGAAAGTCAATTAGAAATGACAAGGGCCTAAGAAAAGAGAGAGTGAAGAGTTATTGCTTAGTGGTTATAGGGGTTTTGTTTGGAATCCCGAGAAAGTCCTGGAAATAGATGCACAATATGGTGAGTATAGGGCCTTCCCCCACGGCCTGGTGGTTAAGACTTCACTTTCCAATGCAGGGGATACAAGTTGGATCCCTGGTCTGGGAGTTAAGATCCCACATGCCTTGTGACCAAAAAACCAAAACATAAAACAGAAGCCATATTGTAAAAAAATTCAATAAAGACTTTAAAAAAAATACTCCACATCTATCTATCCATATCTATACCTATACCAGAGAAGGCAATGGCACCCCACTCCAGTACTCTTGCCTGGAAAATCCCATGGATGGAGGAGCCTGGTGGGCTACAGTCCATGGGGTCGCTGAGAGTCGGACATGACTGAACAACTTCACTTTCACTTTTCACTCTTATGCATTGGAGAAGGAAATGGCAACCCACTCCAGTGTTCTTGCCTTGAGAATCCCAGGGACAGGGGAGCCTGGTGGGCTGCCATCTATGGGGTCGCACAGAGTTGGACACAACTGAAGCAACTTAGCAGCAGCAGCAGCATACCTATACCTGTATCTGTCTATCTAGATAGATACATAGATATACACACACATATATAGTGAGTGTAATTAAGGCCACTTAGCTGTATACTTAGAAATGGCTTAAATGATAAATTTAATCTTTATATAACACATTTCATTTTTGCCACAATTAGAAATTACCCCAAAAAAATTTTAAGGAAGGAGCTATAAGTCTGTCACACCCTTCATTTAGTTCTTCCCCCCACAGAAAAAGAAAGAAGTATGGTTTCTTCATGGCAGGCCAACTGAGTCTGGGCCCTGTTTCCTTTTAGAGAACTTTCCCATTCCTATCATATCTGCTATGCCCAGTTCTGTGATTCCCTGGAATGGGTCGGTGAAGATCTTGTGCCAGGGAACCCTTGAGTCTTATCTGTACCAACTGGAGATCCTGGAAAACCTCACCTACAAACAGGTGGAGAAGAAGTTGGGATTTCAGGAGGTGGCGGAGTTCATCATTAACCACATGGATACAAACACCGCAGGGCGCTATCAGTGCCGATACAAGAGAGAACATCGCTGGTCAGCGCCTAGTGAAGCCCTGGAGCTTGTGGTGACAGGTGAGGCTGTGTGCAGGTCTCCAACCCTCCAGTCTTTTTCCTTTCTTAGTTTTTCAGAAGTGTTATTTTTAGAACAGTCTCAAATTTCCAGGGAAATTAAGGTGATGAAGCAGACAGTGCCCATATACCTTGCACCCAGTTTCCCCTATTCTTAACATTGTTGATCAAAGGCTTATTAATAGGTCTTTTGTTACCCAAACCTTATTGACTGCAGATGTGTCAACACATTTTTAGAGAATGATACAATTAACATCACTGGTGCAAAGTTGTTAGAGGTTAGAATTTATCAAGGATTCACTCCACAACTTATGATTGACATTATCATTCACATTTTGCTCCATTAGGTTTTTGTTCTAACCTTGTGTATATTATAAATGCAAGTTTATTACTGTAAAATTTTAAAAAATGATGCATCGAGAAATTTTGAGTGAATAATTTTTCAGTGCATTTTTTGCAGTTACTTTCTCTGTTTGTCCGAGCAACACATATACTAGCATCTCAGAAGATGATAGTTCTTCAGCATAAAGTTCTGATTCAGACAAGGTGAATATTAGATCAGCAAAAAGACAAAAAAAAAAAAAAAAAACCTTAGTGATTGATTCTGATACAGAAAATGAAAATGAAACCCACAGTGCTGGAGAACTTTACAGGTGTGTCAGGTGTAACTGTTGAATGTAATAACCTGCAAAGTCTTATGAAATAACAGAATTAATTTCTGACCTGCCAAAATAAAAATCGCTGGGTTCCTTTGCCCATGGGTTTTCCCAACCAAGAATACTGGAGTGGGTTGCCATTTCCTCCTCCAGGGGATCTTTCCAGCCCAGGGATCGAACCCTGGTCTCCTTCATTGGCAGATGGATTCCTTACTATCAGAACCACCAGAGAAAGCTCCTGGGATTCTCTAAGCAGTGAACAATTAAAATATCTTCATTTTCATAAGAAATCCCTTTCAACCACACCTGATTTTATGTAAATAAGGTGACTTTCGGAAAGCACCTAAGGATATGAGCTGGTTTTCAGGAGAACCAACCAAGTAATAGGTGGGTTAGAATACTCAGCCCTGCCCCACCCCTACCTGACCTCCAGGGTAGGCAGAGAGGCAGAAGGTTGAATCCATCACCAATGGCCAATGATGAAATAATTAATCAGTCTCACCTAGGAAATAAAGTCCTGTACTCTTCCAGTTCTCCCCTCTGGCTGTTCCTGACACATGCTTTCATAAGCCTGTAATCTAGTAAGCAAGCTGGCTCCCTGAGTTCTGTCTGCCAGTCTAACAAATGAATTGAACACGAGAACTGCGACCCAACAACTTCCGACTTATTGCTTCTCAGTCAGAAGCACAGGTGACAACCTGGACTTCTGATGGGCTCTGAAGTGGGAGGGACTTGTAGGACTGAGCTGTTAACCCAGAGCCCCAAACCACAGGATCCGACGTTACTGCCAGGTAGAAAGTGTCAGAATTGAGGTGACTTGTGGGACGCCCAGCTGGTGTCTCAGAATTGCTTAGCGGTCTAGGGAGGAAACCCACAGATTGGAGCTGGGAACAGATCCATGTGGCCCGTCTGGCTTTAGAGACTATATGACTGTCCCTGGAAGATAGCTGCTCATCTGCTTGTTCACTCAGCTCCATCTACAAGAATTTGGGACAGAGGACAGGCCCTGCAGGGGGCTCCCCAGATGGCTCAGTGGTAAAGAATCCGCCTGCAATGCAGGAGACCCAGGAGATGTGGGTTCGATCCCTAGGTCGGGGAAAACCCCTGGAGGAAGGTATGGCAATCCACTCTGGTGTTGTTGCCTTGATAGTCCCATGGACAGAGGAGTCTGGGGGGCTACAGTCCTTAGGGTCACAAAGAGTTGGACATGACTGAGCACGTGCACATGGGTCCTGTAGTGGTGAAATGGAATCTTACCACCTCCCGTTCCTTTGCATCAGGAAAACATGAGCTTCTGCCCTTCTCTTACCATGGACCCAAAATGAGTGGCGGGGAAACAGGGAAAGACAGAAATCTTGCCAACAACTCACTCTCTTCTCTTCCAGGCTTGTACAACAAACCCTTTCTCTCCACCGATGGGGGCCATGTGGTGATGCCAGGGGAGAATATTTCCTTCCAGTGCAGTTCAGCATACATGTCATTTGACAGATTTTCACTGAGCAGGCCAGGAGGGGCCACCCTGTCACGGCACCGAGATGCGAGACTCCAAGGGGACTTCACTCTGGGTCCTGTGAACCTCAGCTTCTCAGGAGTCTACACGTGCTACGGCTGGCACAGCGGCCACCCCTATGTATGGTCAGCCCCCAGCAATGCCCTGGAGCTGGTGGTCACAGGTAAGGGCACCCCACCCCCACCCCCCACTGCCAGAGACTTCTGTCCTCCTCCTCAAGGCTCTAGCCGGCTGTCCAGGGCCTTGGCATCAGGCAGGAGAACAGAGAGGCACCGAGAAAGAAGAACAGGGCAGGAGAGACTTGTGGCTCAGAGGACCACAGAGAGAGAAGGCCTTCTCACCCATGTGACATGTGACTTTCACAGCATGTCCCTGAGCTCCCCAGTGTCCTTAAAGACACATGGCCTGTTAAGAAAGGAGAGGCCCACACTCAGAATCATCTTTAGGGGTGTCGTTGAGTCAGCAGATACCAGACACAACCTATGATGAACTCACTTTCTTTCATCACATGCTTAGTCATAATGGGGAATCCTGACATTAACCTCTAATATAGAAGCCACTCAGAGAGGTTGACTGGTAACTTAATCACTCATCAGGAAGACTCTAAAAAACTCTATCAAGAGCTTCATTTAGGGAAACTCACTGGTGCTCCAGGGATTAAGACTCGGGGCTTTGGGACCTCCCTGGTAGTCCAGTGGCTAAGGCTCCGAGCTCCCAATGCAGGGGCCCTGGGTTCAATTCCTGATCAGGGAACTAGATTCCACATGCTGCAACTGAAGATCTCACATGCTACAACTACAGACACAGTACAGCCAAATAAATAAGCAAATATTTAAGAAAAAAAAGGGGGGGACACTTCCCTTCTGGCTCAGTGGTAAAATATCTGCCTGGCAATGCAGGAGATATGGGTTTCATCCCTGATCTGGGAAGATCCCACATGCCTTGAAGCAACAAAGAGCCTGCGCCAGAATTACTGAGCCTGTGCTCCACAATGAGAGAAGCCACCATAATGAGAAGCCCGAGAACCATAGCTAGAGAGTAGCCCCCACTCACCCCAACAAGAAAAAGACCAAGCAGCAAGGAAGACCCAACATAGCCAAAGATAAATAAATAAATAAAATTGTATATATATATAAAGACTCAAGGCTTTTATTACTGTGGACCTGGGTTTCATCCCAGGTTGGGGAACTAAGATCCCATAAGCCACAATGAGGTGTAACAAAAAAATTCAAAAAGAGCTTCATTTTTATATTGTTTGCATGCATCACTCTGCCCAGAGGGAGCAAACATGAGTTATAGCAGAGGAAAGCAACTGCTAGTGACTGAGTGGGATGACCACATTTGTCTCTCACATTTGTCTTATCCAGTCATTCTACAAGCTAAGCGAATGTAGTAGTCATAGCCTTATAAGCTCCTGTGGCCAAATGGTCTTTTCAACTAAGGATACAGGGTCAACTGGGCACCTGTGGAGGAAGGCTGAATTTATTAGTGTTTTCCTTTAATGTAGACAGTCACTGTATCTTGTTTTAGAAATCACCTCCTATCCCAATGTCAGGATGATCCTTTCTTATATTATCTTCCCAGACTTGAAATATTTTGCACTTTGCAATTAGGAATTCATGTTGAATTCCAGGGATTCCCTGGTAGCTCACCTGATAAAGAATCCACCTGCACATGTTGATGTATGGCAAAACCAATACAATATTGTAAAGTAATTAGCCTCCAAGAGACACATGTACCCCAATGTTCATCGCAGCACTGTTTATAATAGCTAGGTCATGGAAGCAACCTAGATGTCCATCAGCAGATGAATGGATAAGAAAGCTGTGGTACATATACACAATGGAGTATTACTCAGCCATTAAAAAGAATACATTTGAATCAGTTCTAATGAGGTGGATGAAACTGGAGCCTATTATACAGAGTGAAGTAAGCCAGAAAGAAAAACACCAATACAGTATACTAACACATATATATATGGAATTTAGAAAGATGGTAACAATAACCCTGTGTACGAGACAGCAAAAGAGACACTGATGTATAGAACAGTCTTATGGACTCTGTGGGAGAGGGAGAGGGTGGGAAGATTTGGGAGAATGACATTGAAACATGTAAAATATCATATATGAAATGAGTTGCCAGGCCAGGTTCGATGCACGATACTGGATGCTTGGGGCTGGTGCACTGGGACGACCCAGAGGGATGGAATGGGGAGGGAGGAGGGAGGAGGGTTCAGGATGGGGAACACATGTATACCTGTGGTGGATTCATTTTGATATTTGGCAAAACTAATACAATTATGTAAAGTTTAAAAATAAAATAAAATTAAAAAATAAAATAAATAAATTTATATTAAAAAAAAAAAAAAAAAAGAATCCACCTGCAATGCAGGAGACCCCAGTTTGATTCCTGGGTCAGGAAGATCCCCTGGAGAAGGGATAGGCTACCCACTCCAGTATTCTTCGGCTTCCCTGGTGGCTCCGATGGTAAAGAATCCACTTGCCCAAATCCACTTGGAACTGATTTCTATGTTTTAACAGAAGAGAGTTACTAGGATTTCTGAGCATTGTAATTTCACAATATTTTATTACATCCTTGAGCCCGTGAGGTCCATAAAACAAGTGGATAAATTTTTTAAAGGTACAATGAATAGAAATAACTAGTGAAAGGCCACACACCAGTGAACCAAGGTCACATTTAGCTTCCCTAAGTTTTTTGTGTTTTTATCACACCACATGGCATTCAGAGATCCTAGTTCCTTGACCAGGATTGAACCCATGTCTGCTGCAGTGGAAGTGCTCAGTCATAATCTCTGGACTGCCAGGAAAGTCCCAAATTTTCCCTAAGTTTGTCTAAATTTTTTTTCCTACTTGCTTCCCAGATACCCATCACTGTATGAGAAAGGAACACATACTGTTCTGTGGGGTGAGACTATGTAGAGGAGAGAGTTTGGGGCTCTGGATCTATGAAGATGTTTCAAGGATATGATTAGATATTCAGTGAAACTGCCACGTGGGGAGGGGATGACAAGCAAACAGAACATCTTCATAACCACCTCCTCCCCCGTTTACAAGATACCTCTGGGGACTCAGCTGGTACAAGATACCAGCTTTGGACTCAGGTTTAAAGTGATGTATAGAGACTCACACACAGTGGTAACCAGCTTAGCAGTGCCGTGTGGTGCCTGCGTGCTTAGTCGTGTCTGACTCTTTGCAACCCCATGAACTATAGCCCACCAGGCTCCTCTGTTCATGGGGTTTTCCAGGCAAGAATACTAGAGTGGGTTGCCATTTCCTTCTCCAGGGATCTTCCTGACCCAGGGATCAAACCCACATCTCCTGTGTCTCCTGCATTGCAGGTGGATTCTTTACCCACTGAGCCATCAGGGAAGCCCGAGATGAAGTATGGCGCTCACAAATGCATGCATTGCCTGAGGAGGGGGTCCCAGCGAACCCACAAACTAGGGAAATGAGCCCCCTTCCCGGGGCTCTTGGTCGGGAGGGGATGAAATGTGACCAGCGATCATTCATTTCCTTCTAATGACATCTCTAGATACCACTAGCCAAGATCACACAACAGAGAACTGGGTTCGGATGGGCGTGGCGGGGCTGGTCCTTCTAGCCCTCTTGGCCATCCTGGCTGAAAATCGACTGGGCCCTCAGCTTCCACACCAGGAAGACCAGCAAGATCTGCCTGACCTGAGCTGGAGTTGGCAGAAAAGTCAGACAGAATGGACCTTTGGACTAACTCCTAAGGACCACCAGGAAGACTCCTGGAGCTGATGCTTCTTAGAAGCGCCAGCATCTGCAGAGTCCTATGCAGCTGCTTGGAGAGCACAAGGGAGACGGAGGTATGAAGAAGCTTGGATCCCCTTTCAAACCAATCAAATGGTATTTTCTTATATACATCTGATATATTTGCATTCCACCTTTCCAGACATAGTTGAGAACATTCTCAGTATCATCTTGGCTGAACTCATTTTCTGTGATAAAAAATAATGAAAAGCATTCTCAGTTCTCCTTGCTGTTTTTCACCCTCCCTCTATAGACTTTTGGGCTTCCCACATGGCTCGGTGGGTAAAGAATCCACCTGCCAATGCAGGAGACGCAGGTTCCACCCCGGGGTTGGGAAGATCTCCTGGAGGAAGGCATGGAAACCCACCCCAGGATTCTTGCCCAGGAAATCCCAAGGACAGAGGAGCCTGGAGGGCTGCAGTCTGTGGGGTCGCAAAAACTCAGACACGACTTGGCACACACACGCACACACTGTAACCCTACGAATTTGAATTTAATCAATTCTAATTCAGTCAGTCGTGTGATAACCAATTATATCACATGAGCAAACAGAGGTTCAGAAATCATATAATTTGAATAATGATAAAATGTGTGGATACAGAGCTTCTGTTTGGGAAGATGAAAAAGTCCTGGAGATAGATGGTCATGTTGGTTGCATGATGATATGAATGTCCAGAATGCCACTGAAATGTACACTTAAAATGGCTAAAATGAAACTCTATGCTCATTAAATAGCAACTCTCCTTTGGAGGTATAGAGTTTCAGTTTTACAAGATGAGAAAGTTCTATAAATTTGCTTCACAACAATGAAAATGTACTTCACACAACTGAACTGTACACTTAAAAATGGTTAAGATATTATATTTCATGTATGTGGGGGGGGGTTACCATAATAATGAAAAAACTTTTAAAAAATGGTTAAAATGGTACATTTTGGGTCATGTACATCTTACCACAATTTTTTAAAAGTTCTTTGTGGTCTATAGAAACTGAAAGTAGGTTAGTGGTTTTCCAATGCTGGGAGAGAGACAGGGTATTGTACAGTGAGTGATAGTGGGTAATAGGGTTTTTTGGGGGGTTGGGGGTTTTTTAAGTTCTGAAATTAGATTGTGGTGATGGTTGAGTGACTGTGGAGATATAATTAAAAAACATAGAATTATACACTTTAGATGGTAAATGTATAGGTATGTCAATTATATCTCAATACAGTTGGGATTTTTCAAGCATTGAGAAGGATTAGAGGGGTCCTAAGTTCACGGAGGAATAAGATGGGGAGACCACTTTCTCCCCCACAAATTCATCTAAATAAATTCTACAAAACAACTTCTGAACACTGGCAGAGGACGTCAGCCACCCAGAAAGGCAGCCCATTGTCTTTGAAAGGAGATAGGCCCAAAAAAAAAAGACAAAGAGGGAGACAAAACAGTTAGGGACAGAGACCCATCCCCGGAAGGGAGTCTTAGGAGAAGTTTCCAAACACCAGGAAACCCTCTCACTGCCAGGTCTGTGGGGAGTTTTGGAATCTCAGAGGGCAACATAACCAGCAGGAAAAAATAAATAAATAAAACCCACAGATGATGTGCCTAATGGCAACTCCCAGCAGAAAAGTAGCCCAGACACTCTCGTCTGCCACCAGCAAGCAGGGGCTGGACAGGGAGGCGTGGGCTGCATTGCTTAGGGTAAGGACCGGGCCTGAATGCCCAGAGGGAAATCTGAGGGAGCTAATGTGAGATAGCAACCCAAACTGTGTGATAGCGAGAGAGAGAGAGAGAGAGAGAGAGAGAGAGAGAGAGAACTATCCCATGAAAAGCCCTAACCTAGAAGAAGGCAATGGCAACCCACTCCAGTACTCTTGCCTGGAAAATCCCATGGACGGAGGAGCCTGGTAGGCTGCAGTCCATGGGGTTGCTAAGAGTCGGACACGACTGAGCAACTTCACTCACTCTTCACTTTCATGCATTGGAGAAGGAAATGGCAACCCACTCCAGTGTTCTTGCCTGGAGAATCCCAGGGACCGAGGAGCCTGGTGGGCTGCCGTCTATGAGGTCGCACAGAGTTGGACACGGCTGAAGCGACTTAGCAGCAGCAGCAGCAGCAGCAGGGCACTGCCGGCCTGCTCTCAGAACAAAGGACTGAGCGAATACCAGAGGAGAGCTAGCCGGCTGCGGACCGGCCCATCCCCCACCAGAGGCAGGGAGGCAGGCAGGGGGCAGCCAGAGCCGGAAAGGGGCAATCTCAGCCCCAGAGATGGCATCCTCTATCAAACTGTGAGAAAGCTCCCAGTTGCTAACCAAAACCTGGGATCCTGGACAGTTGACATGTGCCGGCAGGGTCGCAGCCAGAGATCAGCTCCCCAGAAGAGACACACAGCACATCTGAGAAGGCGTGCGCACTGCGCACCCAGAAAACCAAGCGGCTGGGATGGGGGAGGTGATAAAATGCACCCCCCACCTGAAGAGACTGCGCTTGCCAAGCACCTGGTTGCCTGAGCTGCTCAGACCTGGGAAGGGCACAAAACACAGCCCAACAGAGTCTGCGCCTTTGTGAAGTACCCAAGAACCTGAACCTGAGTGGCTTAGACCTGGGAAGTGCACGCAACCCAAGGTCCACCTCAGAAAGTTCCCCTGAAGAGCAACCTGGAGACTGAGCAGTGTAGACTGGGAAAGCATACACGCCATAAGTGGGGCAAACCCAAGGTGGCCCAGACACTGTGAGCACTCCCCACACACGCTAGTGATATTTGTTTGCAGTGTTCCTCCTTCCCCACAGCACACCTGAACAAATGAGCCTAAATAAGAGACCACCTCGCCCCCTTGTGTCAGGGCAGAAATTAGACACTGAAGAGACCTGAAAACAGAAGAAGCCAAAATAAACAGAGGGAACCGCTTTGGAAGTGACAGGTGCAACAGATTAAAACCCTGTAGTTACAACCAAATACATTGGAAGGGGCCTATAAATCTTGAGAAGTTTAAGATGGAACAATGAGCTATCTGAAACTGAACTGACCCCATACTGCCCACAACAGCTCCAGAGAAATTCTTAGATATACTTTTACTATTATCATTTTTTTAATTTAAAATTTTTTCTTATTTTTATGTCCTCAATTAATCCTTTAATTTTCATTTTTATAACCTACAAAGTCCAGTACTTTGGCCACCTCATGCGAAGAGTTAACTCATTGGAAAAGACTCTGATGCTGGGAGGGATTGGGGGCAGGAGGAGAAGGGGACGACAGAGGATGAGATGGCTGGCTGGCATCACTGACTCGATGGACGTGAGTCTGAGTGAACTCCGGGAGTTGGTGATGGACAGGGAGGCCTGGCGTGCTGTGATTCATGGGTCGCAAAGAGTCGGACACAACTGAGTGACTGAACTGAACTACTACCTTGCAAAAAAAAAACACCCTATTTTTAAAGCAAACTTCATATATAATTTTTATAATTTTGTGATTTTATTTTGTTTTTTTAATAGTGTATTTTTGAGAGTCTAACCTCTACTCTAGATTTTTAACCTTTGCTTTTTGGTATTTGTTATCAATTTTGTACCTTTAAGAATCCAATCTTCAGTACCCATTTTTACTTAGGAGTATGATTACTGGCTTGATTACTCTCTCCCCCTTCTGACTTTCCTTTTTCTCCCCCAGGTCACCTCTATCTCCTCCCTCCCCCTTCTCTTCTCTACCCAACTCTGTGAATCTCTTTGTATGTTCCAGGCTGTAGAGAACACTTAGGGAACTGATTACTAGCTAGATCTCTCTCTCTCTTTCTCTCTCTCTCTCTCCTTTTGATTCCCCCTTTTCTCCTCCTGGTCACCTCTATCTCCTTCCTCCCTCTTTTCTTCTCTGTGTAACTCCATGAGCCTCTCTGAGGGTTCCAGACTGTGGAGAGCACATAGGGAATTGATTACTGGCTAGATTGCTTTCCCACGTTTTTTATTCCCCCTCTTCCCCTCCTGGTCACCTCTATCTCCCTACTCCCTCTTCTCTTCTCTTCTCCATGTAACTCTATGAACCTCTCTGGGTGTCCCTCACTGTGGAGAATCTTTTCACCATTAACCTAGAAGTTTTACCATCAGTGCTGTATGGATGAAGAAGTCTTGAGGCTACTATTAGAATAAGACTGAAAACCAGAGGCAGGAGGCTTAAGTCCAAAACCTGAGAACACCAGAGAACTCCTGACTCCAAGGAACATTAATTGATAAGAACTCATCCAAAAGCCTCCATACCTACACTGAAACCAAGCACCAACAAGAGCCAACAAGTTCAAGAGCAAGACATATCATGCAAATTCTCCACCAATGCAGGAACATAGCCCTGAGCTTCAATATACAGGCTGCCCAAAGTCACACCAAACCCATAGACATCTCAAAACTCACTCCTGGACACTTCATTGCACTCCAGAGAGAAGAAATCCAGCTCCACCCACCAGAACACCAACGCAAGCTTCCCTAACCAGGAAACCTTGACAAGCCACTCGTCCAACCCCATCCACAGAGAGGAACCTCCACAATAAAGAGGAACCACAAACTGCCAGAATACAGAAAGGCCACCCCAAACACAGCAATCTAAATAAGATTAAAAGGCAGAGAAATACTCAGCAGGTAAAGGAACATGATAAATGCCCACCAAAACAAAGAGGAAGAGATAGAGAGTCTACCTGAAAAAGAATTCGGAATAATGATAGTAAAAATGATCCAAAATCTTGAAAACAAAATGGACTTACAGATAAATAGCCTGGAGACAAGGATTGAGAAGATGCAAGAAATGTTTAGCAAGGACCTAGAAGAAATAAAAAAGAGTCAATATATAATGAATAATGCAATAAATGAGATCAAAATCACTCTGGAGGGAACCAACAGTAGAATAAAGGAGGCAGAAGATAGGATAAGTGAGGTAGAAGATAGAAATAAATGAAGCAGACAGGAAAAAAGAAAAAAGAATTAAAAGAAATGAGGACAACCTCAGAGACCTCTGAGACAATGTTAAATGCCCCAACATTTGAATCATAGGAGTCCCAGAAGAAGAAGACAAAAAGAAAGGCCATGAGAAAATACTTGAGGAGATAATAGTTGAAAACTTCCCTAAAATGGGGAAGGAAATAGTCACCCAAGTCCAAGAAACCCAGAGAGTCCCAAACAGGATAAACCCAAGGCAAAACACCTCAAGACACATATTAATCAAATTAACAAAGATCAAACACAAAGAACAAATATTAAAAGCATCAAGGGAAAAACAAAAAATAACATACAAGGGGATTCCCGTAAGGATAACAGCTGGTCTTTCAATAGAAACTCTTCAGGCCAGAGGGAATGGCAGGAAATATTTAAAGTGATGAAAGAGAAAAACCTACAACCCAGACGACTGTACCCAGCAAGGATCTCTTTCAAATATGAGGTTTGATGCAGGATACAGGATGCTTGGGACTGGTGCACTGGGATGACCCAGAGGAATGGTACGGGGAGGGAGATGGGAGGCGGGTTCAGGATGGGGAACACGTGTACACCTGTGGTGGATTTATGTTGATGTATAGCAAAACCAATACAATATTGTAAAGTAAAAAATAATAATAATAATAAATAAATGATAAATGGTTAAAAAAATATGATGGAGAAATCAAAAGCTTTACAGACAAGCAAATGCTGAGAGAATTTAGCACCACCAAACCAGTTCGTCAACAAATGCTAAAGGATGTTCTCTAGACAGAAAACACAGAAAGGGTGTATAAACTCGAACCCAAAACAACAAAGTAAATGGCAACGGGATCATACTTATCAATAATTACCTTAAATGTAATGGGTTGTATGCCCCAACCAAAAGACAAAAGACTGGCTGAATGGATACAAAAACAAGACCCCTATATATGCTGTCTACAAGAGACCAACCTCAAACCAAGGGACACATACAGACTGAAAGTGAAGGACTGGAGAAAGATATTTCACACAAATGGAGACCAAAATAAAGCAAGAGTAGCAATACTCATATCAGATAAAATAGACTTTAAAATAAAGGCCATGAAAAGAGACAAAGGACACTACATAATGATAAAAGGATCAATCCAAGAAGAAGATATAACAATTATAAATATATATGCACCCAACATAGGAGCACCACAATATGTAAGGCAAATGCTAACAAGTACACAAGGGGAAATTCACAATAACACAATAACAGTGAGAGACTTTAATTCCTCACTCACACCTATGGATAGAGCAACTAAATGGAAAATTAACAAGGAAACACAAACTTTAAATGATACAATGGACCAGTTAGACCTAATTGATACCTATAGGACATTTCACCCCAAAACAATGAATTTCACCTTTTTCTCAAGTGCACATGGAACCTTCTCCAGGATAGATCACATCCTGGACCATAAGTCTAATCTTGGTAAATTCAAAAAAACTGAAATCATTCCAAACATCTTTTTTTTTATTTTATTTTATTTTTAAACTTTACAATATTGTATTAGTTTTGCCAAATATCGAAATGAATCTGCAGTAAGATTAGATCTCAATTACAGGGGAAAAAAAACTATTAAAAATTCCAACATATGGAGGCTATATAACACACTTCTGAGTAACCAAAAAATCACAGAAGAAATCAAAATATGCATAGAAATGAATGAAAACACAACAACACAAAACCTATGGGACACTGGAAAAGCAGTGCTAAGGGGAAGGTTCATAGCAATACAGGCTTACCTGAAGAAACAAGAAAAAATTCATATAAATAACCAAACTCTACACCTAAAGCAACTAGAAAAGGAAGAAATGATGAACCCCAGGGTTAGTAGAAGCAAAGAAATCTTAATAATTAGGGCAGAAATAAATGCAAAAGAAACAAAATGATACATGCATCCCAATGTTCATAGCCGCACTACTTACAACAACCAGGACATAGAAGCAACCCAAGTGCCCATCAACAGATGATTGGATTAAGAAGATGGGGTATATACACATACAATGGAATACTTCAGTTCAGTTCAGTCACTCAGTCATGTCCAACTCTTTGCAACCCCATGAATTGCAGCACGCCAGGCATCCCTGTCCATCACCAACTACCGGAGTTCACTCACTCATGTCCATCGAGTCAGTGATGCCATCCAGCCATCTCATCCTCTGTCGTCCCCTTCTCCTCCTTCCTCCAATCCCTCCCAGCATCAGAGTCTTTTCTAATGAGTCAACTCTTCGCATGAGGTGGCCAAAGCACTGGAGTTTCAGCTTTACAATCATTCCTTCCAAAGAACACCCAGGACTGATCTCCTTTAGAATGGACTGGTTGGATCTCCTTGCAGTACAAGGGACTCTCAAGAGTCTTCTCCAACACCACAGTTCAAAAGCATCAATTCTTCGGTGCTCATATTTCTTCACAGTCCAACTCTCACATCCATACATGACCACTGGAAAAACCATAGCCTTGACTAGACGGACCTTTGTTGGCAAAGCAATGTCTCTGCTTTTCAATATGCTAACTAGGTTGGTCATAACTTTCCTTCCAAGGAGTAAGCATCTTTTAATTTCATGGCTGCAGTCACCATCTGCAGTGATTTTGGAACCCAAAAAAATAAAGTCGGACACTGTTTCCACTGTTTCCCCATCTATTTCCCATGACGTGATGGGAGCACATGCCATGATCTTAGTTTTCTGAATGTTGAGCTTTAACCCAACTTTTTCACTCTCCTCTTTCTCTTTCATCAAGAGGCTTTTGAGTTCCTTTTCAGTTTCTGCCATAAGGGTGGTGTCATCTGCATATCTGAGGTTATTGATATTTCTCCTAGCAATCTTGATTCCAGTTTGTGCTTCTTCCAGCCCAGCATTTCTCATGATGTACTCTGCATATAAGTTAAATAAGCAGGGTGACAATATACAGCCTTGACGTACTCCTTTTCCTATTTGGAACCAGTCTGTTGTTCCATGTCCAGTTCTAACTGTTGCTTCCTGACCTGCATATAGGTTTCTCAAGAGGTAGGTCAGGTAGTCTGGTATTCCCATCTCTTTTAGAATTTTCCACAGTTTATTGTGATCCACACAGTCAAAGGCTTTGGCATAATCAATAAAGCAGAAATAGATGTTTTTCTGGAACTCTCTTGCGTTTTTGATGATCCAGTGGATGTTGGCAATTTGATCTCTGGTTCCTCTGCCTTTTCTAAAACCAGCTTGAACATCTCTACTCAGCCATAAAAAGGAATAAAATTCTGCCTTGTGCAGCAGTATAGATGGACCTCAAGGGCATTGTGCTTCGTAAGATCAGTCAGACAGAGAAAGATAAACACTGTATGACATCACTTATATGTAGACTAAAAAATAATATAAATGAATGTATAAGCAAAACAGAAGCAGACTCACAGATAATAGAAAATAAACTTGTGGTTTCCAAACGGGAGAAGAAGGTGGGTAGTCACAAATTAGGGATATGGGAGTAAGGGGTACAAACTAACATGGATAAAATAGATAAGCAAGAAGAATAGACTATATAGCACAGGGAATTATGGTCATTATCTTGTAATAAATTATTATGGACTATCATCACTGCTATATGCCTGAAACTAATAGAATATTGCAAATCCACTATGCTGCTGCTGCTAAGTCGCTTCAGTCGTGTCTGACTCTGCAACCCAATAGACAGCAGCTGACTAGATTCCTCTGTCCCTGGGATTCTCCAGGCAAGAATACTGGAGTGGGTTGCCATTTCCTTCACTATACTTCAATTAAATAACTTATTTATTTAAAAATTATTTAGACCCTTAAAAAAAGAACAACAGACACATTTTGCATTTAAAATATATTAATGTACTTAGTATTTTAATATTCTGCTTTATAGAAGGCTAAGGAATGTCATTATGTAAGAAATATATTTTTGCTTAAAAATAGTATTTTATTAAAACATTGTAATAAATCTGAAGAAGACAGTTTTATCATTTTATTCTTTTTTTTTTTAGTTTTTTTTTTAATTTGTTACAATATTGCTTCTGTTCCATATTTTGGTTTTTTGGCCATGTGGCATGTGGCATGGATCATAGCTCCCTGACCAGGGATGGAATCCACATCCTCCACGTCCGAATGTGATGTCCCAACCACTGAGCCACCAGAGAAGTCCCTCTATCATTCTAATAAAACCAATTAACATCCCAGCACATGAATGCTGGACACAGAGGAGCCAAAGTCAAACACATATTTTTAAAATGACTTTAAGGGTTTTGCTCTGTACACTGCCTTATGCCTTCCCTGGGCATAACGTCCCCATTTCAAAATTTATCAGTTGACCTAGAAATGAGTTTCTGCCAGGAACCAGACCATGGTCAGAGGCTCTGGTTAGAAACCACAGATACACTCAGATGCATCATGGGAACTACGTCTTTTCCTTATTGCCAATGGCCAGAGGTGGAGGAAGACCTTTGAATCATCAGTAAACAAATCGGTGTGAAAGCCCCTGGGCGACTGCTCCTGAGCTTCACTCACCACATCCTGAGCATCCCCCTGGCCCGTGGGGCTCCATCTCCACCCAGCTGTCCACATTTATCAGGCAGAATCTGAGTGATGCCTTCCACACTTGCTGTCCTTCTCATCCTTGGTGAGTTCTCGTGTGGAAGAGAGCTGGAATTGAGGGGTCTAGCACGGATGAGGCAACATATCTCATCATTCCTGTCTTCCAGGGCTGGGTCTGAGCCAGAGGAGCAGCACCCAGAAGCGTAAGTCCTTCCTTCAAAGCCCCCAAGTTAGGTTCAGCCACTGTGTCTGCTTGAGAACAGGTGGAGGAAAGGCCAGGGACTCTGACTGGCTAGGAAGGCTCACGGCCAGCAGTTGGGTGGATGGTAGGCTGGAAAGGGGGCTTTCTTGGGAACTCCTGCCTCTGATTCCCTTCCAGAGATGCTCTCGAAACCTGCCATCTGGGTCAGACCCAGTTTCATGATCCCAAAGGGAAGACCGGCTACCATCGGGTGTCGGGGAGCTGGCGAGGCCATGGAATACCAACTGCACTTTGAGGGAGGCCTTTCTGCCTTGGAGAGACCGAAGTCATCCCCAGTGATGAACTGGGTGAAGTTCCCCATCCCAGCCATGACCTCTCACACCGCAGGGCAATACAGGTGCTCCTACCGAAGTGGGGAGCTCTGGTCAGAGCTCAGCGACCCTCTGGAACTGGTGGTAACAGGTAACAGTCCCATGGTGCAGCTATAGGTCATCTCATCAACCTGAGTCCTCCAGAGAGTCCTCACTTGCTCATCTCCCTCCGTCTCTCCCAAGCCTTGCTCAGATATTAGTTTGTCTTGGGGGCAATGCAGGGGGTTGGTTAATGCCTATGGGGTTATCTTTAGAGAATTGTCTCTATGTCCTAGAAGCAGATTGGTCTTCAGTTCTTCAGAAATCAGACTCTAAGATGGATGTTTGTGCCCAGAGGGAATCACCGTGGGGTGTCCTTAAAAACAGCACCTATGATAAGTGAGGGGCACAGGCCCTCACTGCTCACAGAAAGGGCAGTTGAAGAGCAGTGCAACTCCAAGGGAGACCTCAGGGACTTCCCTGGTGGTCATTCCAGTGGTTAAGACTCCATGTTTCCAATGCATGCGATGAGAGTTCAATCCCTGGCCAGGGGACTAAGATCCCGCATGCCATGTGGTGTGGCCAAAACTTTTTTTAAAAATAAAAAATTTAAGGACAGAGACTTCAACTGAACAAATGTGGAACTCTGGACCTGGCTGGCCTTTCAGCGTAGTCTTGAAATGAGGCTAGAAGCTCTGTGCTCCCATCAGGCAGGGATTGGATGAGAACCACTCCTAGGGAGATTCCAGACAAATAGTCTTGCTTTTGTGGTTCTTGGGTTCTAGCAGAAGATAGACTATGAGTCAAAGTCAGGAAATTCAAATCAGCTACACAGCATGTGAGGGTGAAATGGCAGTATGGAAAAAGCAAGGTAAATAGGATTGAGGTGGCCAGGTAATCTTGGGTCAGGTGGTTCCCTTCCATTGAGGGATGTGGGTCTCAAGTTTAAGTCAATATCAGAGTCACCTATGGACTTGCAGAAGTGCAGATGACTTTAGTAAACCCACATTCATGGAAGCAATATTCACAACAGACAAAAGGTAGAAACAAGTTTGCCTGCCAGTGAATGAATGGATGAAGAAAATGTGGTCTATTCATACAACTGAACATTATTCAGCCTTAAAAAGGAAGGAAATCCTGACACTTGGTAACTTGAGGATGTTATATTGAGTGAAATAAGCCCACCGTCAAAGGATCAATAAGTGTACATTCCACTTAAATGGGGGTACTTAAAATAGTCAAATTCAAAGGCACAAAGTAGAATGGTGGTTGCCAGGGTCTGGGGAAAGGGGAAATGAAAAGTTAATGTTTAACGTATAGAGTTTCAGTTTTGCAAGATGAAAAGCATTCTGGGGATTAACAGGGATGACATTGTACAACAATGTGGATGTACTTAATATCGTGGGACTATACAATTAAAAATAGTTAAGGTGGTAAATCTATGTATATTTTACTACAATTAAAAGTAGCAATGAGGTTTTAAAGATTTTTTTTTAATGTGGACCATTTTTAAAGTCTTCTCTGAATGTGTTAAAATACTGCTTTGGGTTTTATGTTTTGGATTTTTGGCCACCACGAGGCATGTGGGATTTAGCTCCCCAGCCAGGAATAGAACCTGCACCCTCCTGCACTGGAAGGTGGAGTCTCAACCACTGGACCACCAGGGAAGTCCCATCAAAAAGATTTTAAAACACAGGTGGCTGCCCCTCCCCCAAGTTTCTGATGCAATAGTTCAGGGGTAGAGCCTGGAAATTTGCATTTCTAACAAGCTTCCCCAAGATGCTGACATTGCTGGTCCCAAGGACCAAATGCTGAGGACCATTGATGTAGGGAAATTCCCAGAAAGAGATTCCTCTTAACTCTCTTGGCAGCTGGTGGAGGGACTGTCTCAGTCTTGAAGGGAGAATTCAGGGAGGGTGTGTCCATGACCAAGACAAATCTAGGAAATAGAAGAAGAGACCAAGATTCCGAACAGTGATATCCTGGCCCTAAGGACTAGAGGGACGCTAGGAGATGCAGTAAGCAGGATACAAATGCTCTGTACTGGGATTTCCCTGGTGATCCATTGGTGAAGACTCCACCCTTCAAGTGGAAAGGTTTTGGGTTCGATCCCTGGTGGGAGAACTCTGATCCCATGTGGCACATGGCCAAAAAAAAAAAAAGATGCTCTTAACCTACTCGCCACCTTCTCTCACAGGACTGTATGACACACCCACGCTCTCAGTCGAACCCAGGTCTGAGGTGACCTCAGGAGAGAATGTGACCTTCCATTGCCAGCTGGCAACAGCTACAAGCACGTTCTTCCTGCTCAAGAGGGGACGATCCAGCCGCCCCCAGCTCAGATATGGGAACCTGCGGGCAGAGTTCCACCTGGGCCCTGTGACCCCAGCACATGGAGGGACATACAGATGCTTTGGCTCCTACAACAACCACGCATGGTCTTTCCCCAGCAAGCCTGTGAAGCTCCTGGTCAAAGGTGAGGACCTCCCCCTCAATTTTGCCCCATGTCCTTTCTGGATCTCTAAATGACCACCAAACAGCGATGAGGATGGCAGCAGAGAGGCAGGTGGGGCGATGCAGAGACGGTGCTTTGCACCAATGCTCTCATCCACATTGATTCCCAGAGGTCCAGGAGCTAGCGAGAGCATGAGGACCATTGCCACAGAGATGGAGGGCAGAGGAGCGGGGATGGGGGAGAGAATAGGTGGGAAGACCAGACCCCTTGATCTTCTCCTTGTCTCCAGTGCCAGGAGATGCCGGGGACACCACCTTCGCGCCCACCGAACACACCTCTTCTGGTGAGTAACAGACACTTCTAAACTCAGGGGAAGGACTCAAAGCCTCCCAACCACACTAAAAAGCTGGCATTCGTTCACAATATCCCTTGAGTGCACAGAGCAAGCCATGAACTACATTTCTGTCAGCCAACCAGACGAAGACCCTTGCTTGTATGGCACTCATAACCTATAGTCAAAGTCGTTGTTGTTCAGTCACTTAGTCAGGTCCAACCTGACTGCAACCCCACGGACTGCATCGCGCCAGGCTTCCCTGTCCTTCACCATCTCCCAGATTTGCTCAGATTTGTGTCCATGGAGTCGGTGAAGCCATCCAGCCATCTCATCCTCTGGCGTCCCCTTCTCTTTCTGCCCTCAACCTTTCCAAGCATCAGGGAACTCTTAGTTGGGACAAACGGGATCTGGTTCCCCTACCAGGGATCAAACTCAGGCCCCCTGCACTGGGAGCATGGAGTCTTAGTCACTGGGACCACCAGGGAAGTCCCTCACACCATCTCTTTTCCTCACTTCTTCACTTTCTTTACTCTCTGCAGACTACTGGGACTCCTACGAGTTAACCACAGGGACCCAATCGCAGAAAGGTAAGCTGGCAGCAGGGGCTGTGGGCCCTTAGGAAAGGGGAGAGAGATGGGGTGAGGTTGTCTTGGTAGCTCCCCATGAGCAATCGCTCTGTTCTTCTGACCCAGACCATCTGCTCTGGAATCACATGATCCAGAATCTCATCCGGCTTGGCCTGGCTGTCCTGGTCCTAGTGGCCCTCATGGGGTTCCTGCTTGAAGACTGGCTTCACAGGAGAAAGTCTCAAGAGAGAGCCCATAGGACTTCACGTCGGGGGTGCGGGAGAAGGCTCCGAGCACAGAGAGCCCTGGAAACATAATCAAGAGACCCAGCGGCCGCAGGTGGAGCTGAAAGTGGCCCCAATCTTGGGCTGTGGGAGCTCTGTGTGGAACCCATGGAGGAAGGGAGTTGCTGCAGAGAACTAAGGGAGGACTGCGTGCAGTTGGGCGGGAGGAAGATGAAGACGGCACGTTTCTCCTGCAGACCAAGCCTGTTGTCTCTTCCAGGTTCAAAGGACTCTTGTGCTTCCTTCCTGCAAGCCAAATTTTCAACCACCCCCATCTTTCCTGAAAGCAACTTTAACATCACGGCCACAGGAATATTTCCTTCTTCCTTTTGTCTTTATCCTTACTTCTTTTTATAAATTTATTTAATTTTAACTGGAAGATAATTGCTTTACAGTGTTATGATAGTTTCTACCATACATCAACATGAATCAGCCATAGGTATACATAAGTCCCCTCCTTTTTGAACCTCCCTCCCACCTCCCACTCCTCTAGGTAGTCACAGAGCACCATATTGAGCTCCTTGCATCATACAGCAAATTACGACTGGGGATCTCTTATACACATGGTAGTCACGTTTCAATGCTGCTCTCTCAATTTGTCCCACCCTCTCCTTCCCCTGCTGTGTTCACATGTCCATCGTGTCTGCATCTCTATTCCTGCCCTGCAAATAGGTTCATCAGTACCATTTTTTCTAGATAACATATATATGCTTTACTATATGAAATTTGTCTTTTTCTGACTTATTTCTCTGTATAACAGGCTCTAGGTTCATCCATCTCACTAGAACTGACTCAAATTCATTCCTTTTTATGGCTGAGTAGTTTCCTTTGTATATATGTACCACAACTTCTTTATCCATTCATCTGTCAACAGACATCTAGGTTGCTTCCACATCCTGGCTATTTATCCCTCTTTCTTTTTTGCTGTCTCTGCAGATGAGAGACATTCAAAATATTTAACCACCAGTACAGAAAATGCATATTTATCAATAGGATTAAGAGCTAAAGAGGCAACAACCCAGTAGCGAAGTCCCACCCATTGCTATTGTAGATGAACCATGACAGGTGTGATATGAAAAGGATACATTTGGGGCAACATCCACAGACTTCAGAGAACCTTTGTCATCCCAAACTGAAAAGTGTTTTTAAATTTTTAATTGAAATATTTTTGACATAGAACTCTCTGTAGGTTTAAGGCATTTAATCTGTTGATCTGATACATTAATCTATTGTGAAATGATTGCCATTATAGTGTTAGCCAACACCTCTCTCACATCACATTATCAACATTTCTTTTTTGTGCTTGGAATAATTAAGATCTGGTCTGTTAGCAAGTTTTATGATTATCATGTGACACTGTGGTGTATCATTACCATACTGATCATTAGGGCTCCAGGACTTATTTGTCTACTAGTTTGTTCCCTTAAATGTCGTCTCTCCATTTCCTCCACCCACCAGTCTTTAGTAACCACCATTCTGCTCTCTGTTTCTACAAGCTTGGCTTTGTTTTTAGATTCCAACTTTAAGTGATATCACACAGTATCTGTCTTTCTCTGACTTATTTCACTTAGCATAATGCTGTCAAGGTCCATCCTTATTGTAAAAAAAATGGGAAGATTCCTTTCTTTCTCACTTTTACTAAATATATCTTTATGTTGGCCCATAAAGAAGGCTGAGCACTGAAGAACTGATGCTTTCTAATTGTGGTTTTGGAGAAGATGCTTGAGAATCCCTTGGACAGCAAGGACTTTAGGATCAAACCAATCAATCCTAAAGGAAATCAATCCCAAATATTCATTGGAAGGACTGAGGCTGAAGCTGAAGCTCCAATACTTTGGCAACCTGATGCAAAAGCCGACTCATTGGAAAAGACCCTGATTCTGGGAAAGATTGAAGGCAAAAGGATAAGCAGAGAATGAGACGGTTGGATGGCATCACTGACTCAGTGGACATGAATTTGAGCAAACTCCAGGAGATAGTGGAGGGCCAAGTAGCCTGGCATACTACAGTCCATGGGGTCACAGATTCACAGACAACGTAGCGACTGAACAATCCCAACAAAATCTATATTTTTAAGGAGGCACATTCATTACTCCAGCCCAGGACCAGTCTAACCCATCTTCACTTCTCAAGGTGCCCATGTGCTTTGAGATCCGTTTCTGCCGGTTGATGCTGGTCTCATGGAGATCAGGAAAGGTGAGCTTTGAAGACTGAGAGGGCATCTCATTCTCCTCCCTCAGCTCAGCCTCTCTTCCTTCTTTGTTTAGCCCCAGTTTCTTCCATTTTCCCAATTACAACAATAAGACAGGATCTCCGGTCTGCCTTTCCTGTCTGCTTTCTTCATCCCATCTCATACAACAGGTGCGCTGCAGAATCAGGAGGCAGGGAGAAAGGACGGAATTTGAGCTCCATGAACATCTGTGTTCCTGAGGCAAACTATGTCCTTTCTGTTTTCACCTTCCATTGGCCAAAAAGAGGAGTTGATAACTCCTTCTCAGTAATGCATAAGCTCATGACATAATTCTACAGATTTTTTTTTTAATTTTTAATGTGGACCACTTTTAAGTCTTTATTGAATTTGTTACCATATTGCTTCTGTCTTATGTTTTTTATTTTTTGGCCTCAAGGCATGTGGGATGTTAGCTCCCTGACCCGGGACCAAACCTACACCCCCAGCTTTAGAAGGTGATGCCTTAACCACTGGACCACCAGGGAAGTCCTCATTCTAGGAATTTATCAGCGCTCCACAGTATTACATCACCACCAGTACCAGAGTTCTCTCACCCTGAGTCAGGAACAGGAACAAAATCTTCAGAGCATGGATATGATCTTTCAGAGAAGGTCCGCCCCCTTCCACTCTTCCTGGTCTGCAGATGGGGTGACTGATCGCCCTGAGACATCACCCACCTGAGCAAGGCTATACTCTACCCCTTCAGGCTCAGTCCTCAACCACTAGAAACTTGTTCTCACCCCTCAGTTCCTCTGAAGCTGTTTTTGTAACCTAATAAATTTCCTGGAACTCTCAGTGGACACCTCTCAGTCCTTATCTTTGCTCTTCTGTTAATTATATATGACCACTTCCTCCTTGAAAAAATCACCTCGCTGGCTTTCTCTAACCCCTCCTCCTACTCACTCGGACTCTCCCTACACCACTGGGTTTGGGGGGCTCTCCATGGCCAGAGTTTTGAGGTTCTATGGTGGACTTAGTGTTTCTCTGGACACAAGTCTGGGTTGACTTCATTTAACACCACAGTTTCGATTTCTCTACAATCAGATGCCAAAATCTGTTTCTCTTCTGATTACAGTCACATTGGTGGTGGGCAAGGGGTAGGGGTGGGGATGGGGAAGGGGGAGGGAGTTAGGGCCTCAATATGTACATTCGAGGGGGACACAATTTAGCCCATAGCAGGGACTGTCCTGAGCTTGGTGTTGAGCAGCACCCCTGGCCTCTATCCACTATCTACCCAGACCACCACCCACCTAACCTATTACAAACAGAAAACCTCCATGAGCTGAGTCAATTGTGCATGTGTGCTCAGTCGTGGCCAACTCTTTGTGACCCCATCGACCGGAGCACACCAGGCTCCTCCTTCTATGGGATTTTCCGGCAAAAATACTGGAGTTAGTTGCCATTTCCTTCTCCCCAGGGGATCTTCCTGACCCAGGGATCGAACCTGTATCTCCTGCATCTCCTGCATTGGCGGGCAGGTTCTTTATCACCATGCCACATGGGAGAAGTCTCCATGAACATTGCCAAATGTCCCCCTGAGGACAAACTGAGGAACTACCCAGTTAAGAACCCCTGGCTTGGAAGGATATAAATAGGGGTGATGGAAGAAGGTAGCTGTGATGGGGGAGGGACCTCCATGAGATCCGGTGGTCAGCTAGGTGAGAACATGTTGACTGTGCTGAGAAGGATGACCACGTGAAATGCTGAAACGCCTCCCGGATCCTCACCCTCCAGGCAGAAACCACCAGAGGTGCAGGGCTCGAGGCAGAGGAGTGATAGGACACCCCACATGACTGGGACAGAGTGAGCCAGGGGAAACCCGACTGAAAGGTGAGCCCAGGGGTCTTTATTTTTTATTCTGGTTGCACTGGGTCTTCACTGTGGCACAAGGGCTCTTTGTTATGGCTCACAGGCATCTCCAGGTGTGGAGCACGGGCTCTAGGGTGTGCAGGCTTAGTTGCCCTGTGGCATGGGGATCTCAGTCCCCCAGCCAAGGGTCAAACCCACATCCCTTGCATTGGAGGGCAGTTTCTTAACACGCTTAACACCACCAGAGAAGCACCCAGAAGCGGCTTTTGAACCCCAGATCTGCCTTTTGCCATCACCTTGTGCAAAATGAGAGTTAAATAATTATAACTTCGGAGGAGGGACTCGCCTTCCCAAACCTGGATCTCCTGGCTCATACACAGAGCCCTGGAAGACAGCCCTGGTGAGGTGAACCCCAAAGTCAAGAGTTTGCCTCCACTTCGAGGCATCAAGGGGCCCCCACCTTCTCTCTGGGACTCACTAAGGCTCAGCAGGAGGGTGAGAGGAGGAGTCATGATTCTGGAACCATCCCGGTCCTCTGGCCCCAGCAGAGCTGAGCTACAATGGGACTGAGGCTGAGGGGGAGGGGTCCAGGAGAGGAACCAGATGGACAGGGGGAGGCCCACCTAATACCATGAGGCTGAGGTTTTTAACGCCTGCTGAAGAAGAGTCACGCCCCACCTAGATCTCTACCCAACTGGGGACCCGTGGGAGGTGCGACATCCTGAATACAATGCTCGCTCTCCATCTGCTGTGGGGTTTTCAACCTCTGGGTGATAACTGTTGTGGGGCTGTGGTGTGTGCTGTAGAAGGTTTCACAGCACCCTTGGTCTGTGCCCAAGAGAAGCTCATAACAGAGCCAGTTGTGACCTCCCACCAAAATCCAAAGTAGTCAAATCAGTAGAGACAAAGTAGATGAATCAGTATGGGGTTTCCTTTTGGGGAGATGTAGACGTCAAGGCTATGGTTTTTCCAGTAGTCATGTATGGATGTGAGAGTTGGACTATAAAGAAAGCTGAGTGCTTAAAAATTGATGCTTTTGAACTGTGGTGTTGGAGAAGTCTCTTGAGAGTCCCTTGGACCGCAAGGAGATCCAACCAGTCCATCCTAAAGGAAATCATTCCTGAGTGTTCATTGGAAGGACTGATGTTGAAGCTGAAACTCCAATCCTTTAGCCACCTGATGCAAAGAACTGACTCATTTGAAAAGACCCTGAGGTTGGGAAAGATTGAAGGCGGAAGGAGAAGGAGACAACAGAGGATGAGATGGTTGGAAGGCATCACCAACTCAACGGACATGAGTTTGAGTAAACTCCAGGAGTTGGTGATGGACAGGAAGGCCTGGTGTGCTGCAGTCCATGGGGTTGCAAAGAGTCAGACACGACTGAGCAACTGAACTGAACTGAGACATTCTGGAACTAGATGGTGGTGATGGTCACAATGGTGTGAACACCCTGAATGCCGCTCAACTGTGTACTTTAAGATGATGAAAATGGTAATGTTGATGTGATGTGCATTGCCCCACAATGTTTTAAGTCTCCAGACTTTGCCAGATTGGGGTGGGGGTATGGCAAAATCAGGCTTAGTTGAGGACTACTGTCTTATTCTATAGCAATGAATGGCTAGACTGTAGGCTCTCTCAATCTCAGCACTATTGAAATTCTCGGGGGAGAGGGTAGTTTTTTGTTGTGGTGGGGCTGTTCCGTGCATGGTGAGATACCTACCCATTAAATGTCAGGAGCGCCCCCTCGTTGTAACAACAACAACAAAAAATACCTACAAACATTGCCCAGTGTCCCTGGGTCCCCCAGTGAGAACCACTGATCTTCAGTGTCCTAAACTCCATAAGACTTTTTAAAATTTTCTGCACAAAGTGAGCTATAAGACAAGCCACAGGCTTTCCAATTTGTAAGAACTTTGTTTTCAAAATTCAGCCTGCTTCTCAGAGGCCATGCCATATAGGGTCATTGAGTCCTCTTACTGTTTCCTTATTTATAAATAGATAAAAATAACAAGATAGCTGGGAGGGGGATGAAGTGCCACAAAGTGTCCATCATAATGTATTTAAAATACCCAGCAGAGGGTGTGACCCAGACACTGTCCAACACAACTTCCCTTGATTATGTTTGTATCATTTTTTTAAAAATGTAAATCCTTCTAAATTCCACATATATGTGTTAGTATACTGTACTGGTGTTTTTCTTTCTGACTTACTCCAATTAAAATAAATAAAAAATAATAAAAAAATAAAAATGTAAATCCTACCTGTGAGCTTTGTACTCAAGTAGAAGGCTGAATTTGGACTCAATCAGCCTTGCCTCAAATAACCTGAGCACTCCTATCCATACTCAATTCTTCCATCATCTATTCCCTTGAAATCCTTACCTAGACATGTCCCACTAAATACTGGTATCCAAAAGTCTTAAAGTTACTATGGGGGCTTCCCTGGTGGCTCAGTGGTAAAGAATCCACCTGCCAATGCAGGAGATGCAGGTTTGATACCTGGGTGGGGAAGATTTCCTGGAGGAGGAAATGGCAACCCACTCCAGAATTCTTGACTGGGACATCCCATGGACAAAGGAGACTGGTGAGCTAAGGTCCATGAGGTCACAAAGAGCGGACACAACTGAGCACACACGCATAGGGAAGAAAAACAGAAGGAATGCACATAATCATCTATGAACTTTGTAATATTTTTCCTAGACTAAGTATGCCAGAAATGAAGTTTACTCTAAGTAAGCAGTTGGGTGTGTGAATAAATACAGCATCAAACAAAGTGCTTTGCCTTTTATTATCCTTGTGAGAGAGCACATTTTAACATCAAGTGGTTATGTGACTTGTGTGGATATTCCCAGAAACCAGAGAGTGAAAACCCAGTGTTCAGTTCTACATTCTGATCCAGAGATTGACATGTGACATTCTGGCCTTCATGAACGAGATGTCTTAGAGATATCGGGTCACCCCCTTTGGGGACACATAAGAGAAATATCTCAGCGTGTTCAGGAAAAGAAGTCACAACATGAGGATCTGGTTGTTCTGGTATCATTGCATTCAATGGTCAGTCTGGGATTATTCTCCTTCACATCCTTCAGCAGCCTCTGGATTTCCACAGTAGATTTGTCCATCTTCAACCTGAGTGTCTTTAAGGAGCCATGGTTCTGTTTTAAAGCCTTAAGGAGCACCATGATGCCACTCTGTCCCCATGTGTTCTGGCCCAAGTCCAGTGTTTCCAGGCTCTGGCTGCTGACTAGAGCAGAAGCGAGATACTGACAACTGAAAGGGGTGATGGAGCAGCCCCAGAGCCTGTAGAGGAAGTACAGAAAGCCACTCATGTAAGCGTGTTCTTAATGGAGAACCTACTGGATGGCCAGGCACACCCTTACTCCCTGGGGACTTAGTAGGGAAGACATGAATGTTATTCTCTTCATGGAGCTTATTTTAGCCACATCAGGTCATGTTGTCTTGAAGACGGGATAACGGTATTAGACTAAAATAAATAGGATTATTAAAACAGAGGAGGGTTAGGTAGGTTGGTGGTAGTCCATGAATTCCACATTGGAAAGACAATATGAGAAAAAAGAAGTAGAATACAGAGTGAACCATGATGATAACTCAGCAGGTGGAAGCCAGTATAGCTGAAATGCCAAGTTCGCAGGGCAGCAGAAAGAATGGCCCACTATTACACAGAGTGAAGTAAGTCAGAAAGAGAAAGACAAATATAGTATATTAACACATCGATATACACGGAATCTGGAAATGTGGTACTCATGAACCTGTTTGCAGGGCAGCAATGGAGACGCAGACAAAGAACAGACTTGTGGACACAGTGAAGGAAGGAGAGAATGGGACTAATGGAGAGAGTAGCATTGAAACATACATTACTGTATGTAAAATTAGACAGCCGGTGAGAATATACAATATGACCCAGGAAGCTCAAATCCAGTGCCCTGTGATAACCTAGAGGGGTGGGATGGGCTAGCAGGTGGGAGGGAGGTTCAAGAGAGAGGCAACATACATATACCTATGGCCGATTCATGTTCATATATAGCAGAAACAAACATGATATTGTAAAGCAATTATCCTCCAATTAAAAATAAAAGTTTTAAAGTATTCAATAAACAATTTAAAAAAGAAAGAGTGGCTCATAACTAATTATAGGATCCCATAGACTCTTGTTGGAGAAGGCAATGGCAACCCACTCCAGCATTCTTAACTAGGAAGTCCCAAGGACAGAGTCTGAGCCTGGTGGGCTACAGTCCATGGGGTCACAAAGATTCAGACACAGCTTAGCAACTGAGCACATAGACTTTTGTAGGCTATTATGTTGGGTAGGCCAAAAAAGTTTATTTGGGTTTTTCTGAAAGCTGTTATGAAAAAACCCAAGTGAAAAAAAGCCAACACAAAAAAACCTTCTGATTTTTATCCACAGTGACTCAAGGAACTTTGGTGTCTTGAAACACACGTGCTGTGGCCTGGCTTGCAAGCTAAAAGACATCTCAGGGTGATGGATTGAGACCCAACATCAGGAAATCAAGAATCAAAACCCGCAGACTAGTTCAGAGACAATGGCATAATCTCTATGACACGCTGACTGAGGCAAGTCAGAGAAAGACATATCATATGATAATGCTTATATGTGGAATCCAAAGAAATAGTACAAAAGGGCCTATGCAAAACAGAAGTTGAGCCACAGATATTGAAAATAAATTATTGTTACCAGAGGGGAACAAGGCTGCAGGGGTTTAAATTGGGAGCTTGGTATTGATACAGACACACTACTATACATAAAATAGATAATAAGGGCCTACTGTATAGCACAAGGAACTCTACTCAATACTCTGTAATAACCTATATGGGAAAAGATAACTAAAAAAGAGGGGATATATGTGTAACTGATTCACTTTGCTGTACAGTAGACATTAGCACAACATTGTAAATCAACTATACTCCAATAATTTTAAAAAAAAAAAGAAAGAAAGAAAATGAGCCATAATGCCATGAAAAGACAAAATTTCAGTTGTTCATTGCTGGCAAAAAAGAAAAACCAAAAATATTTTCAAACATCTTTAAAATGAAGAAAACAACTTACCCTAGACATTTCAGGTTACAATTTGGTTTCTTCAAAGCTTCATAGAGAAAACACAGTCCAGTGGCTATGGGGTTGAAACCCAGGTCCAGGCTGGTGAGGCTGGAGTCTCCCTGGAGAAGCTTTGAGATGTACTTGCAGCCATGTCTGTTTATGTTGCAATGACGCAGTCTGCCAAGACAGTTGTATGAAGAGATTCGATTATCCCTCTGTGACATATACCCTGTGATGTGGCGGTTACGTCCAGCTATTAATACTTATTTTCTATCTCTAGTCACACGCTTTCAGGTAGGCTTGTACATACTGCTACTACTGCTAAGTCACTTCAGTCGTGTCTGACTCTGTGCGACCCCATAGACAGCAGCCCACCAGGCTCTCCCGTCCCTGGGATTCTCCAGGCAAGAACACTGGAGTGGGTTGCCATTTCCTTCTCCAATGCATGAAAGTGAAAAGTGAAAGCAAAGTTGCTCAGTCGTGTCCGACCCTCAGTGACCCCATGGACTGCAGCCTACCAGGCTCCTCTGTCCATGGGATTTTCCAGGCAGGAGTACTGGAGTGGGGTGCCATTGCCTTCTCCAAGGATTGTACATAAAGACATGCAAATGGAAGGACTTCCCTGATGGCCCAGTGGTTAGGAATCTGTCTTGCAATGCAGGGGACGCAGGCTCGATCCCTGGTCGGGGGAACTAAGATTCCACATGTTGTGGAGCAACCAGCCCTCCCACCCCGCACTGCAACTACTGAGCCTGCGCTCCATGATGCAGCCAAATTAATACATTTAAAAAAAAAAAACACACATACATGGAATGATGAGCGTTTCCACCCTGCCTAGGTGGTAGAGTGTTCAGCTGGCCTTCATCTGCCCCCTTTCATTTTGGAGAAAAAGACACACACCCGAGATACAGGTTTTCCTTCCATGACAGCATGTCATGCAGGTGAAGGGATCTGGGTTCAGACAGACCTGAGACAGAATGCGAAGCCTCCTTTCTTTCCTGCACAATCAGGTCTTTGGGATTCCATGCTCCCTGTCTCGTGTTTTATTTCAAGCCCTGTATTTGTCCCAGCATAACTCGGTACACCAAAACCTTCATGTTCCTGACTTTGAGAGGCTGTGTTTCTCATTAAAACACTGTAGACTCTCCAAGAAGCTTATATGCCTACAAATCCTCCTGACCACAGAGAAGGGTGTTCTCATGATACTAGACAGATTTCCCCTGAATACCTTGTGCCCTAAGCATGGTGTAATAGCAGCAGAGTCTGAAGTGACAAGACAATGAGCAGGTGGATGGTAGCTGGACCAAAAGATGCCATGCTCTGTACTGTGTGAGACCCAAAAAACTCATACTTGAACCTGGGGAGCTTGGGGAGAGGAGCTGAAGCAAAATCTAAAATTCCAAGTTTTGACAGCCTACAAAATGAAGGTTTGGTCAAACAATGCCTTTATGTTTTTAAGATAATGATCATTGACAACTCGATGTATACAGGGGGCTTCACACCTACTACAAAGGTGTGACCATGGGCAAACTCAGTGACTAAACTTTGGTTTTCTAATTAGCTAATTAGCACAACTGAAATAAAGGTAACTATGGCATGTGCTTGTAAGGATTTTTTTTAATTCTTGTAAAATTTAGTAGAATACCTGATGCACAGTAAGTACTAAGTATCAGACACTTTTTGTTGATTAGACACCTAAATCAACTCTGCCTTTAGAACAGGAAAGTCTAAAGTACGTGCTGCGATATTTAAGATAGACAACCAGCAAGGACCTACTGTACAGCACAGGGAACTCTGCTCAGTGTCGTGTGGCAGCCTAGATGGGAGAGGAGTTTGGGAGAATGGATACATGTGTATGTATGGCTGAGTCCCTTCACTGTTCACCTGAAACTATCACAGCATTGTTAACTGGCTATAACTCCCAATATGAAATAAAAAGTTTTGAAAAAACTATCACAATATTGTTAGTTGGCTATATTCCAATATAGAATAAAGTTTAAAAGTAAAAATCTAGGAGGCTAGATCTCATTTTAAGCATTCTTACAATAAAATTAGTAATCACAATGAAAATGATAATACATTTTTAAAAATTAAAAAAATGAAAATGATGAATTCTTAAAAATTCAAAAAAAAAAAAACACAGCAATCTGTGTGACATCATACAGGAAGTTTTATATTCTTCTAATGAACACTATTGAGGCAGAAATGACATTTTCCTTTTCTCTCTCTGCCACTATAAACTGAATTCCTGATTCTGCTTTCCAGTCTTAAACCCTACTGTGTAACTCAATCCACTCCTAATTACTGGCAGATTTCATGTGAATTTTCAGAATATACACAGAACATCAGACCTGAGAATTAACTGCTTATCTTGAATTCTCAGAGGAGAAAGAGGCTGGCAGGTCAACCTTACTCTTTAAAAACATGCAGGCATTAGCTTCTGTTTCTACCTGTTCTTTTCCTAATTTCCACCAGGATCTTGCTGGTTTCATTCAAGAGGAATTATCAAGTGCTCCAGGGTCTGTCCTACTTGAATCCAGGTGTGTATGTATACATACAACACACAGACACGTACACACACAGAAGCCAGCAGGGACTTACACCAAGGTCTGCAGCTGACATTCTGGGTAACTCAAGCCCTCACACAGAATCTTCACCCCGCCATCCCCAAGGTCATTCTTGGCCAAGCACAGGTGGGTCAACCTCTGGTTGACAATCAAAGCAGAAGACAGCTCCTTACAACAGGCTTGTGTAAGCTGACAGTTCTCCAACCTGCAAAAAAGCACCACATACGTGGTAAGACATTTCCAAAGTTCAAACTTCTCAGCTGACAGCCCTTCTTGAGAGTCCCCACCTGCTCTATCCTATGCTAGTGATCAAAGCCCGAAGGACCAGGAATGAGAGAAAGGCAGGCAAACTTCCCTGGTGGTCCAGTGGTTAAGACTCTGCACTCCCAATGTGAGGGGCCCGGGTTCCATCCCTGGCCAGGAAACTAAGATTCCACATGCTGTAAGCAACTAAGACCCAGCACAGCCTAATTAATTAATAATATTTTTTAAATGTGGGCTTCCCTGGTGGCTCAGTGGTAAAGAATCCACTTGCCAATGCAGGAGATGTGGATTTTATCCCTGGGAAGAGCCCCTGGAGGAGGGCATGGCAACCCACCCCAGTACTTTTGCCAGGAAACACCCATGGACAGAGGAGTCTGGTCGGCTATAGTCCACTGGTTGCAAAGAATCAGACATAACTGTGCGCGCGCGTGCACACACACACACACACACACACACACACACACACACTTTTTTTTAAGCATGCATCACCCACCTGGGACCAAAAAAGGGAATCAGGGCTCTCCCCCAGTAAGAAGTCCCATAAGATTTGCCCTGTAAGTCTGGTCTTACCACTGCTCTTCTCTATGTGACTCCAGACCTAAGATGAAGATGCTCCCCGGGAAAAGAGGGACTTACGACAATTTCTGCAGGACGCACTTCGGGTGTCTCAGAGTCAAACACAGCAATTTGACACCCTCATCCAGGAACTCACTGGCCGTGAGATCCAGGCATCTCAGGGACTGGTTGACTTTGAGCGCGGAGGAGAGGTCAGCCCACTGCCGAGTGGTGTCAGAACAAGACCCCAGCCTGTGGGATAAACGGGGGCAAGTCATTCTTCTGGGAGGGCAGAGACCCTGTCAGCTTATTATCCTTCCCTGAAGACTCTACCTCTGACTCTCATCTCATTCTACTCCAACACGTGTCAAACCCTGGCCTGAACTATTAGAAAACGGAGCTCCTTTGTTTCCTCAAGTATCTCCATGCCCATTGGGTCAGCATGCAGCCTCATCGCTAAGAAGAGAGAAACTCCATGATACAATTCTGCGTGAAGTTTTGCCAATGTGGTCTGCTATTTTCTCAAACCCCACCTTTTATATCATCATTTTTCTTGAACTAAGTCTGTCCTAATTCCACTTATATTTTTTAATCAATCTTTATTGGAGTATAGTGGCCTCTATGATGTTATATTAGTCTATTGTACGACAAAATGAATCAATGATACATATCCATATATCCTCACCTTCCACTTAAATTTAAACGTGATTCTAATAGAAAAAAGTTAATGCCTGATACTCAAACTTCAACTTCAGAAGTTATTAGGGAATATGCTAACTAAAACAAGGAGGAACAATTGAATACTTAGGCAGCTGGGTCCAAAGTTTGAAGTTTGTGTTGCCAGAATAATTGGAAACTTCTGTGGATCAAAATGAATGTGATACAGCTATTTTAGAGAACATCAGGGCAATCCATTAATCCATCACATGGGGTCTGAAGCTCAGCTGCTCTTGTAGATACAGATCAGAATACAGGACTTTAGGACAAACTTGTTTGAATCATGGCTCTGCCCCTTGCTACATTCACAATATTTACAAGTTGTTGTTGTTATTGCTCAGTCGCTAAGTCATGCCTGACTCTTTCAGACTTCAGGAACTGCAGCACACCAGGTTTCCCTGTCCTTCACTATCTCCCAGAGTTTGCTCAAGTTCACAAGTTAGTTGAACTTTTTAATATTCTTTTTTTCTTGCATCTGTACTTTGGGGAGAGAGGATACCTTTTAGGTTAATCAAATAAAGAATATAATCAATCCATACTCTGCCTACTAGAATATATGTCATAAGTAAACCTGGAGTTCTTAAAAACCAGTGCCTTTCCTCCCTCAAAGTTTAACCTATAAAAAGGACACTGTAAGTTAATTTAAATAATTTGAATACAAGGCAAAATGTAAAGTGTCTCAAGTCAATGAGCAAAACTAGGAGACTGTGTATCAGCCATTTGTCATTTTGAAGATTTGGTAATCCACTTAGAAACATCATTTATTGAGGGCAGGAGGAGAAGGGGAAAACAGAGGATTAGATGGTTGGACAGCATCACCAACTCAATGGACATGAGTTTGAATAAGCTCCTGGAGTTGGTGATGGACAGGGAAGCCTGGCATGCTGCAGTCCATGGAGTCACAAAGAGCTGGACACAACTGACAACTGAACTGAACAGAGTAATAGATTTTTTTTTCTAATTTAATGAAATTCTGAGTGTTTCTTTGCATTCAGGGCTTACTAGTCAGTCCAGAAGACTAGCTGGCTGGGGGAAGATTATTGGCTGACATACCATCAATATTCTATTAATATCTGGGAATATGCTCCCCTGTTTAGCATGGTGCCTGATCAGCATAGCAATCTGCTGTTTTGTTCAGAACTCACAGCATCCTTATGCTGAGGACAGCAATGACATGAGATCTACCTCAGATACTGAAGATTACATCTTGGATGTTTCAGGATCTCACACAACAGCAGCAGCAGCATCTTATCACCATGGACACTGCCTTCCAGAACCAGGTGTGTCAGAGTCTTCTTACCAATGAAAGCCAGACAGAAGTCCCGGTAAGCACTGGCAGGAGAGACATTTTTAATCCTGAAAGTGAAAGTGTTAGTCACTCAGTTGTGTCCGACTCCTGCAATCCCATGGACTCTACCTTGCCAGACTCCTTTGTCTATGGGGTTCTACAGGCAAGAATACTGGAGTAGGTAGCCATTCCCTTCTCTAAGGGAATATTCCTGACCTGGGGATAGGGAATATAAAAAGAAGGGGTTCTGTTTTGTGTGTTGCAGATGGATGGTGCTGGGAACACAGAGTACAAGGATAAGTCACAAGTCAAGATGGGGATAGGGAGACATTTCATGCAAAGATGGGGTCAATAAAGGACAGAAATGGTATGGACCTAACAGAAGCAGAAGATATTAAGAAGATGTGGCAATACACAGAAGAACTATACAAAAAAAGATCTTTATGACCCAGATAACCATGATGGTGTGATCATTCACCTAGAGCCCGACATCCTAGAATGAGAAGTCAAGCAGGCCTTAGGGAGCATCACTATGAACAAAGCTAGTGGAGGTGATGGAATTCCAGTTGAGCTATTTCAAATCCTAAAAGATGATGCTGTGAAAGTGCTGCACTCAATATGCCAGCAAATCTGGAAAACTCAGCAGTGGCCACAGGACTGGAAAAGGTCAGTTTTCATTCCAAACCCAATGAAAGGCAATGCCAAAGAATGCTCAAACTACTGCACAATTACACTCATCTCACACGCTAGCAAAATAATGCTCAAAATTCTCCAAGCCAGGTTTCAACAGTACATGAACCATGAACTTCCAGATGTTCAAGCTGGATTTAGAAAAGGCAGAGGAATCAGAGATCAAATTACCAACATCCATTGGATCATCAAAAAAGCAAAGAGAATACCAGAAAAAAACATCTAGTTCTGCCTTACTGATTATGCCAAAGACTTTGACTGTGTAGATCACAACAAACTGTGGAAAATTCTGAAAGAGATGGGAATACCAGACCACCTGACCTGCCTCCTGAGAAATCTGTATGCAGGTCAAGAAGCAACAGTTAAAACTGGACATGAAACAACAAACTGGTTCCAAATTGGGAAAGGAGTATATCAAGGCTGTATATTGTCACCCTGCTTATTTAACTTATATGCAGAGTACATCACACAAAATGCCAGGCTGGATGAAGAACAAGCTGCAATCAAGACTGCTGGTAGAAATATCAATAACCTCAGATATGCAGATGACACCACCCTTATGGCAGAAAGCAAAGAAGAATTAAAGAGCCTCTTGATGAAAGTGAAAGAGGAAAGTGATAAAGTTGGCTTAAAACTCAACATTCAGAAAATGAAAATCATGGCATCTGGTCCCATCACTTCGTGGCAAATAGATGGGGAAACAATGGAAACAGTGACAGACTTTATTTTCTTGGGCTCCAAAATCACTGCAGATGGTGATGGCAGCCATGAAGTTAAAAGACGCTTGCTTCTTGGAAGAAAACCTATGACCAACCTAGACAGCATAGTAAAAAGCAGAGACATTACTTTGCCAACAAAGGTCCATCTAGTCAAAGCTATGATTTTTTCCAGTAGTCAGGTATGGATGTGAGAGTTGGACTATAAAGAAAGCTGAATGTTGAAGAATTGATGCTTTTGCACTGTGGTGTTGGAGACAACTCTTGAGTCCCTTGGACTGCAAGGAGATCAAACCAGTCAATCCTAAAGGAAATCAACCCTGAATATTTATTGGAAGGACTGATGCTAAAGCTGAAACTCCTGTACTTTGGCCACCTGATGCGAAGCACTGACTCCTTGGAAAAGACCCTGATGCTGGGAAAGATTGAAGGCAGAAAGAGAAGGTGATGGCAAAGGATAAGATGGTTGGATGGCATCACTGACTCAATGGACATGAGTTTGAGCAAGCTCCAGGAGTTGGTGATGGACAGGGAAGCCTGGAGTGCTGCAGCCCATGGGGTCACAGAGAGTCAGACACGACTGAGTGATTGAACTGAACTTACTTGTAGAATTAGTCAGTGGAGTGATATCTGGAAAGAAGAGAAGGACAGACCACTAGTGGGAGCAGTATATGATGATGAGAAGGAAGATGGAATTCGATGGTAAAGGGTTTGATGCTCTTTTCTTTGCTTATGCTGATCTTCTGAGAAACTCTATCCTTTTTTTATTGTAGGGGAACAAAATTTGTCACCCCAAAATGTCTCTTTGATGTAAAGATTATTTCAAGTTGAGAATAAACAAGAACTGAAAACACTTGGGAAGACATTTTGATCTTTCCCCTAACTTCCTGAAGAATTTAGTTCTGTTCCTTTAACCAAGCTTTCCTTGGTGGCTCAGTGGTAAAGATTCCACCTGCCAAAGCAGGAGATACAGATCTGATGCTTCGTCTACCAAACATTTGATTTCCATCTCCAAGTGATTTGCCTTCCTCCCCTTTGAAGTCCCAAACCACAACCCTCATCATCCTTTATTCTCTTTAACAGAAGGTTGTAGTTAACATGAAGATTTCAGTCACTGGGGTAGTTGCTCAGTTTTTCTGGGTCTCTCCCATGTATAGATGCTATTAAATGTTTGATTTTCTTTTCCTAATCTGTCTCATATCAATTTCATTTTCCAACCAGCCAGAAGTATAGAGAGAATTTTCTTCCTCTCAGACAGTATTATGTCCTTTATTTCTTTCAGCATTCAGTCCACACACAGCTTTTCCTCCTCCTCAATGCCTGACTTTTTCTGGTAAAAAATAAATCACTTCCTACCATATCCCCATGTAGTCATTTGCATTTCCATACACAGTTTTCATTCAAGCTACAGTAAGTTATGGACTATAAGTCAGCAAATAAGTTACAGACTCCTTGAACATATGGACCATTAAGGGCTGCATGGAAGACTTCTCCACTGGTCCAGTAGTCAAGAATCCACCTGCCAGTGCAGGGGACGCAGGTTTGATCCCTGGTCCAGGAACACTCCACATGCCATGGGACAACTAAGCACACGCACCACAACTACTGAGCC
Organism: Bubalus bubalis; assembly: GCF_019923935.1. NCBI lineage: Eukaryota > Metazoa > Chordata > Mammalia > Artiodactyla > Bovidae > Bubalus > Bubalus bubalis. The sequence goes on along the minus strand of NC_059174.1, from coordinate 62,376,158 downwards.
TGCACTCTAGAGCCCATGCTCTGCAACAAGAGAAGCTACTTCAATGAGAAGCCCCCGATCTGCACAACTAGAGAAAGCCTGTGCAGCAACAAAGACCCATCATAGCCATAAATAAGTAAATCTTTTTTTTTAAGCAACTGTTCCAATTCTTTGTATTCTGACCACCTGGCTGAATGGAGCCTGATTTGACATTCCAATACTGCTCTCACATTTTAAATGCCTATTGCAATCCATCCTAAAGGAAATCAGTCCTGAATATTCATTGGAAGGACTGATGATGAAGCTGAAACTCCCATACTTTGGCCACCTGATGCAAAGAGCTGACTCATTGGAAAAGATCCCAGTGCTGGGAAAGGTTGAAGGCAGGAGGAGAAGGGGACAACAGAGGCTGAGATGGTTGGATGGCATCACTGACTCAATGGACATGAGTTTGAGTAAACTCTGGGAGTTGGTGATGGACAGGGAGGCCTGGCGTGCTGCAGTCCATGGGGTTGCAAAGAGTCAGACATGACTGAACTGAACTGAACTGCAGGATCAGCTGCCACTTACACAACTTTCTGGAGACGACAGGTGACGTGGGTTATCTGCTCACAAAGAATCCTCACTGAGGAGTGACTCAGGAAGCTTTCCTTCACATCTAGAAAGTTCAGGTTCTCATTTGAACTGAACACAGAGCAGAGATCTGCCCAGAGTTGGAGAGAATGATGGTCGTGCTGTGACCTAGGAGAAACGCACAGACAGGAACGTCTATGAAAGAGAACCATCAACAAAAGGGCAGGGGTGGTGGAAAAACTGGTGAGCTCTTCAAAAGGTACAAACATCTGGTTGTAAGATAACAAAGCCCTGGGATGTAATGGATGGCATGGTGACTATATATGAAAACAAAATTTTTGAAAAGAACTGGCAGGGGAGGAAATTATATGAGATGTCTAGAACATGCGAGCCCACATGTCAACAATGACACTAAAAGTAAGGTTCCAAAGCCCCCATTCCTCATCTGAATATCGTGTTTCTCAGCTTTAATGGTGACGCGGCAGGAAGAAATTTCAGGGAGAACTCAGACCCTAAACCAGAAGGAGTCATAGGAGACTCGGTCCTCTTCCTAAAACAGTGTGAAGCTGAAGATGGGAGAACTAGCAAAGTTTAAAAAAAAAAAAAAAAAAACTGAGTTCTTACATCTCATTCTGAGGATCTGATTTCAATGCAGGATCATTCTCCAGGAATATCTTCTTTCCTACCTGCAGTGAGATCTTCTGTAAGTTGGCACAATGTTTAAGGCAGAAGGAAGACTGAATCATTTCAGATGTATTCGTCAAGTGAATGGACATCTCCTTGACATGGGCCATAGCATCTTTCACGAGCTGCTCCTCCTGAGACTCGTAGAGACAGCTCAGAACCTCCTTCGTGTCCGTCACCGAGAAGGATTTCTTCCCATGGGGCATCAATGTGTATTTCAGTAGCTCCCGCTTGATCTCCGTTGATACCAGACAGCCGAAAGTCGTCTCCAGCTCCATGGCCCTTCTTGCGTTGCAGAGGCCAAACAGGAAGTACCCGACGTGGGTCAGGCTGGGGTTCTTCAGCCTTTCCTCCTTGGACAGCAGTTTCCCCACATCCCCAACGTGCCACCGGCGGCCACCCAGCCCTTCCTCCTCTTGCTCTTCCGGCTCCAAGACATAGAACATGGCGGCCAGAAACTGCTGGACACTGAGATGGATGAAAGAGTAGGAGGCCTCGCCATCTTCGCTCTTCTGGAGAATATTCCTGTCCAGAAAAGGACAGAGGGCAGACGGGTCCACCCCAAGTCGCCTGAGGTCTTCCCCATCGAACACAGAGCTCCGTGTCCACACGCCCTCAGCAGCCAAGAGGCACAGGGGCTTGAGCGGAGCCTGGAGGCCCCGCCTGGGGCCGCCGCTGTGCGGTGGGGCGAAGCGGCCACAGAGGAAGTGCAGGAACAGGGCCGTGGTCGTCCTGCAGGTGGCGGTGGGGTCCTCCCCGCTCTCCATCTGCTGTCTCAGGCAGGTGCAGACCATCCAGCACACGGAGGGCGCTGAGCCCAGCTGGAACAGAGCCGCGTTGTTCTTCATCAAGTTGAAAGCTCGCAGGGCCTGACTCTCCTCTTCAAAGTGTTTCAGGAAATATGCCTTACGGTCCTCCTCCAAGAACCCCTCGATCTCTATGAAGAGCGACTGTTCTGTTAAGAGCCGCAGCTCCCGCAGGGCTCCCGGTCGGGTGGTGATGAGTAAGGTGGCCTTGGGTAGCATCTTCCTCTTCAGTAAACTCCCCAGGAGGACGGGCACCGGCTTCTGCTTCTTCCAGTCGCCACATATGTCGTGGATGAGTGCCCCCGAGGGGACCTTCAGCTCATCAAAACCGTCGAGGATGAGCAGGACTTTCTGTGCCTGGGCCAGAATCGCTGGTATGTCCTCCTGCACATGTGACCAGTTGGCCGATATCAGCTCTGCAAAGGTGCACGTCCCCCTGTGGTTGAGCCCCTTGCAGCTGAGGTAGAAGGCGGAGTTGGAGGTCTCTGCCAGGTCATCCTGCGTCCAGTCCAGCATCAGCTCCTTGGCCAGTGTGGTTTTCCCGACGCCAGCAGGACCATGCAGCACCATCGTGAGTGGGGTGGACTGTGTGGGTGCCTGCGGGTTCAGGTATGTTATCAGCTTGGGGCTTCTCTGGGTGATGTTGTAGTGGAAACCACGGTCATCTCCTGACCACAGTATATCCTTCCAGATGGAGAATTTCTCCATCGTGTTTCTGTATCTCCTCTTCGCCTGTACTGATGTGCAAGGGGAGAGCATTGAGGTGAAAGTGATTATACTCAACTGGAACATTCATACTGTAAAGGACCAGCATTAGGGAGGAAGAAATGGGCTTCCCCTCTCCTGGGTTCTTCTGACTGGTCTAAGAATTAAATTGACATCAGATGAATTAACAAGAGAATAAAAAAACATTTTAATAACAAGAGCAAGAACCCAGGAAAACTGAATTAACTCAACAAAATGGCTGAAACCCTCCCCTTAAAAATTATCTTCAGCTTAAACAAAAGGAAGCTGCTGAAGGTAATAGCTTTGAACTCAAAGGGGAGGAGGGAAATACAGGTGAAGATGGAAAAGCAAATGTTTGGTAAAGCATCATTTGGGGGGCCAGCAGAGACGATGGGACTCAGGGAAGACTCTGAGCACCAAGTCCTGCTGGTTTCTCCCACTGTCCTCCACCCATGTTCTTTGCAGACATCTCTGGTGATAGAGACCCTGTTCCCAGAATGGTGGTTGTTGTTTTAGTCGCTCAGTCATGTCTGACTCTTTGCGACCCCATGGACTATAGCCTACCAGGCTCCTGTGTCCATGTAATTCTCCAGGCAAGAATACTGGAGTGGGTTGCCATGCCCTTCTCCTCTTAGGCCCTATCCCAGGCCTATAAAATCAGTAACCCTGGAGATGGGCTCAGGAAACTGTGTTTTTAACAAACCTTCCAGGTGATTATGATAAATATTAGTTACAGGATCATGGGCATAGGGAAACAAAGACCCAGGTTCTCACAGTTGCTTGAGTTGAAGCCAAGATTAAATCCAGGAGTTTAACTCAAAAATCTGTGCTCTCAATCACTGACATTTCCTCATTGAAGTGAATGTCGCTCAGTCATGTCCGACTCTTTGCGACCCCATGCACTATATAGTCCATAGAATTCTCCAGGCCACAATACTGGAGTGGGTAGCCTTTCCCTTCTCCAGGGGATCATCCCAACTCAAGGATCGAATTCAGGTCTCCCGCATTGCAGGAGGATTCTTTACCAGCTGAGCCACCAGGGAAGCCCAAGGATACTGGAGTGGATAGCCTTTCCCTTCTCCAGCAGAACTTCCCAACTCAGGAATCAAACCAGGGTCTCCTGCATTGCAGGTGAATTCTTTACCAACCGAGCTATCAGGGAAGCCTCAGTGAAACAAGAAGGAAATAAACAAAAATCCTTACATCCTCCTGCATTAAATGGGCAACACTCAGGGATGATTCACAAGCTGAAAAACAGGGTTTAGTAAGTACTTGGTGGGGTGGGGTGGAGGTACACCCAATCAGAAGATTTATTATGCAAACTATTTCAAAACACAACGTATGATAAGGGCTCATGATCGTTAGAAGATATTTAACATAAAAACACTCATGCAGGGACTTCCCCGGTGGTCCAGTGACTGGGACCTTGCCTTCTGATGCAGGGGTTGCAGGTTCAATCCCTGGTCAGAGAGCTAAAATCCCACACGCCTCATGGCCAAAAAAACCAAAACATAAAAAAAGAAGCAGAAGCAATATTATAACAAACTCCATAAAGACTTAAAAATAGTCCACATCAAAAAAAACTTTAAAAAAATTAAAATGTTCATACTAAAATGCTAAATCAGAAGAGTACAATAATCGAAAAACATCACCACACCTGAAATGTGCCAATTAAAGCAAGACAATCAGAAGGGGAAAAATTCCATAGGAAGTCATTGGCAGCTACCCCCATCCAAGTCTTTTCTCCACCTAATAAAGAGAGAGTTCAGCTTGAGGACTTCAAAAAATCCTTCTAAGGGACTTCCCTGGCACTGCAGTGGTTAGGACTCGGTGCTTCCACTGCAGGGGGCATGGGTTCCAAGATCCCACAGGCTGCTGCTTGGCCAAAAAATAATAAAAGCCTCATGCCAGCCATTAAAGCTTGCAACGTTCAGTGCTACAGACTCCACCAATAATTGCCACTGACTTAAAAGACAAGACAGAGAAACAGACTGGAGAGTCGGTACTCACCTCCCTCCAGCTAGGACTCAGTTGCAGCCTGTGGGTATTTCACACAAATGAAATCTCCAATAAGAAAAGCCCCCCCTGCCAGCCCATGCTCTGGGATTGGCCCGCAGGCCCCAGGGTAAGGGCTGGACTTCCTGCCCAGGGTGAAATGGCCCTCCCACCAACAGTGGCTGGTTCTCAATCTTGAAAATGCAACTCACATTGCAATTACCCAGGTCCTACCCTTGGTGATCCTAATTGAATTGGTCTGGGGTGGGCTTTAGGAAGCTAGGAGGCTTCAAAAGCTCCTCAGGTGATTCTTACATCCACCAGAGTCCTTGACCTTCCCCAGTTAACAGAAACTGATCAGAGGCCAGACAGGAAATTCAGGCATGTCTTGACCAGGGTCCCTGCTGCAGCAGGGGGAAGTGAGAACAAGAAACAGTTTCCCTGGACAGCTTGCTTATTCCTGATGAGGGGAGGGTGAGCTGGTTCCTTATATGGGGAGAGGGTAGGGGTGTCCAGGGGTCGGGCTGGAGGGGTGGCTTGCATGGTTTGCTGCCTTCTAAGGAGGTGTTGAGTGTAGGGGGCATGACACAGGATTCTGCTTTTGCTCCAGGCTCTTCAAAATTGGCAGTTGGGCTTTTGGGTCTCTTTGTTTCTTTTGTCCAGAATTTGCCCCAACTGCACATGTACACGTTTATTTTTAGTCCCATATAGTTTCTTTGTGGCTTCCACAGGTGGCTCAGTGGTAAATAATCCCCCTGCCAATGGAGGAGCCACAGGAGACCCGGGTTCAATCCCTTGGCCGGGAAGATCCCCTGGAGAAGGAAATGGCAACCCACTCCAGTATTCTTGCGGGAAATCCCATGGACAGAGGAGCCTGATGCAGTCTGTGGGCCTGAAGAGAGTCAGATTTGACTTAGCAACTGAGCATGCACACAAGTTTCTTTCTGGTCTTTTTGTTGTTGATGATGATTTTTTTTCATGAGTCAGGTTTGTTGGGTTTTTTTACCAGCTTTTGAAAACATAATTAACAAATAGACATTTTATATATTTAAGGTGTACTATGTGATATATATTTACACTGTGAAATAATCACCACCATCAAGCTAGCACATCCATCACTTCACACACACTGTGTGTGTGTGTGTGTGTGTGTGTGTGTGTGTGTGTAAGAAGTATTTTCTATTTTGCCCTGATTTGCTGAAATTGGAAGATCTTTGGCCAGAGACTTTCTGGATATTTTCACTCAAAACATAGGAGAAAAGCCTTGATTACTGTTGTCAACTTTTCTTTCTGTTTCCCCACAAAATAAACTACATAGTATTTTGTTTAGTCTTATCAATCAATAAGCCTAAGCAAATGGGAATTGAAATCCCATCTTGCCATGTATCAACCTACTATTTATAAGCAGTATCTGCCAATTTGATGTTTCTATGCACTGCTGCTGAGTCACTTCAGTCGTGTCCGACTCAGTGCAACCCCGTAGATGACAGCCCACCAGGCTCCCCCGTCCCTGGGACTCTCCAGGCAAGAACACTAGAGTGGGTTGCCATTTCCTTCTCCAATGCATGAAAGTGAAAAGTGAAAGTGAAGTCGCTCAGTCGTGTCCAACTCTTAGCGACCCTGTGGACTGCAGCCTACCAGGCTCCTCCGTCCATAGGATTTTTCAGGCAAGAGTACTGGAGTGCACACATGTACAATACAAACCCTGAGAATGTATTTCTCTTTCACTCTGTAAAAAGTTGCATCTCTCATCCTCTTTTCAACACTCACACTTATGATCCAGAAATGTTGAAATACAAATCCAGTAAATGTATTGATGATTAACTTCACCAATAAACAGTGGGTACAAATTAAACCAAAAATGGTGTTTACTGGAAGCCTATCTCATAAAGAATGGGGACACATTCATATACTCCTGGGAGAGATGACAGTTGAGCTAATTAAACAAATGCCCGATATTCTGGGAGGTGGGTCATAGAGGATCCTGCTGTGATGTATGTCAGAGAGTGTTTTGCCTATGTTCTCCTCTAGGAGTTTTATAGTTTCTGGTCTTACGTTTAGATCTTTAATCCATTTTGAGTTTATTTTTGTGTATGGTGTTAGAAAGTGTTCTAGTTTCATTCTTTTACAAGTGGTTGACCAGATTTCCCAGAACCACTTGTTAAAGAGATTGTCTTTAATCCATTGTGTATTCTTGCCTCCTTTGTCAAAAATAAGGTGTCCATATGTGTGTGGATTTATCTCTGGGCTTTCTATTTTGTTCCATTGCTCTATATTTCTGTCTTTGTGCCAGTACCATACTGTCTTGATAACTGTGGCTTGAATATTGGAAATAAAAACAAAAATAAACAAATGGGACCTAATTAAACTTAAAAGCTTCTGCACATCAAAGGAAACTATTAGCAAGGTGAAAAGACAGCCTTCAGAATGGGAGAAAATAATAGCAAATGAAGCAACTGACAAACAACTAATCTCAAAAATATACAAGCAACCCCTACAGCTCAACTCCAGAAAAGTAAATGACCCAATCAAAAAATGGGCCAAAGAACTAAATAGACATTTCTCCAAAGAAGACATACAGATGGCTAACAAACACATGAAAAGATGCTCAACATTACTCATTATCAGAGAAATGCAAATCAAAACCACAATGAGATACCATTTCACACCAGTCAGAATGGCTGCGATCCAAAAGTCTACAAGTAATAAATGCTGGAGAGGGTGTGGAGAAAAGGGAACCCTCTTACACTGTTGGTGGGAATGCAAACTAGTACAGCCACTATGGAGAACAGTGTGGAGATTCCTTTAAAAACTGGAAATAGAACTGCCTTATGATCCAGCAATCCCACTGCTGGGCAGACACACTGAGGAAACCAGAAGGGAAAGAGACACGTGTACCCCAATGTTCATCGCAGCCCTGTTTATAATAGCCAGGACATGGAAGCAACCTAGATGTCCATCAGCAGATGAATGGATAAGAAAGCTATGGTACATATACACAATGGAGTATTACTCAGCCATTAAAAAGAATACATTTGAATCAGTTCTAATGAGGTGGATGAAACTGGAGCCTATTATACAGAGTGAAGTAAGCCAGAAAGAAAAACACCAATACAGTATACTAATGCATATATATGGTATTTAGAAAGATGGTAACAATAACCCTGTGTACGAGACAGCAAAAGAGACACTGATGTATAGAACAGTCTTATGGACTCTGTGGGAGAGGGAGAGGGTGGGAAGATTTGGGAGAATGGCATTGAAACATGTAAAATATCATGTATGAAACGAGTTGCCAGTCCAGGTTCGATGCACGATACTGGATGCTTGGGGCTAGTGCACTGGGACGACCCAGAGGGATGGTATGGGGAGGGAGGAGGGAGGAGGGTTCAGGATGGGGAACACATGTATACTGTGGCGGATTCATTTTGATATTTGGCAAAACTAATACAGTTTTGTAAAGTTTAAAAATAAAATAAAATTAAAAAAAAAGAAAGAAAGAAAGAAATGCACTGGTGAGAAGCCACTGGGGGAAAAAAAAAAAAAATGCCCGAGAAAACTAATAGCTACCAAAACAGGTTATGTTAGCCATGGCCTGCAGTGCCATTCAGCATTTTAAAGGATGGTTTAACAGCCTGTATAATTAAAGGGAAGTATCAATCATTGGTTTTTAAATGAAAATTAATAATAGTGTTAATTTTTATTAATAATAAAACTATTATTTTGTTAATAACAATAAAATTGTGGAACAAACTATTGCTTAGAACCATTGTAACAACATTGCACATATTACACCCTTTAAATCTCATAAAATTTATGAAGTAGTTGCTATGATTATTTCAGTCTTTTGAATGCTAAACAGTAATGTTCAGGGGAATTCCCTGGTGGTTCAGTGGTTAAAACTCTGGACTTCCAATGATGCAGGGGGCACTGGTTTGATCCCTGGTCAGGGAACAAAGATCCCACATGCTACCCATTGCAGCCTAAAAAAAAAAACAAAAAACATTTTTTTAAGTAACGCTCAATTAGCTATAGGATTATAATTGGCTGATGCAGGGTTCAAATCAAGACGATAAGGCTTGTCAGTCAGTGCCTTGAACTATTAGCTAAGGCCGATAGCTAACTAACCAACTAAATCACCAAGTATATAGTTGTTTACTCACACATTTGTTGCTGTTTTTGTTCAGTTGCTCAATCGTGTTCGACTCTTTGCAACCCCATGGGCTGCAGCACGCCAGTCTTCCCTGTCCTTCACCATCTCCTGGAACTTGCTCAAACTCATGTCCATTGAGTCAGTGATGCCATCCAACCATCTGGTCCTTTGTCATCCCCTTCTCCTCCCGCCTTCAATCTTTCCCTGCATCAGGGTCTTTTCCGGTTTCTCACACATGCACACACATATTTCAGAATTCAGAAAAGCAGCTGGAAAAAATACAATCCCATATATATCCCTGGAATCATATGTGTTGTGAGCCAGTCTTTACATGATTTTATTTAATCATCCCATAACCCTACATGTGCTCTTAACATTCTCATTTACGAGTGAAGAAATTAAGACTGAAATGTCAGCTAACATCCCAAAGTTCATATAACTTGTGGGTGGCAGGGGAGAGGGGTGCAATTAAACAGCCTTCTGTTGGAATAATTGAGTTTGGGGAGGGTAGACCAAGCCCACAAAGGTGGTCGGATATTCAAAAGAGGAACTCTGTGGCCAGAGCATAGCACTGGTTAGGTTGATAAGAAGCCACAATTCCAAAATACTTCAACAGCATGTCCAGTGCTGTTACAACTGACTTAAGCCAGGCCGTGGGTCTCTGTAAACAGGCAGGTGAAGGTCACGGACAAGGCAGGACTGTTACCCTGAGAAGGGGAAATAAAACCCACCATCTGTATCGCCTGCTTCTAACTCACAGGCTTGGAGAATGAACTTATGGTGGCCAGGGGGAGGGACTGGGGGAAGGATAGTTAGGGAGTTTGGGATCAACATATACATATTGCTGTATTTAAAATGGAGAACCAACAAGGACCTGCTGTGGAGCACAGGGAACTCTGCTCCCTGTTCTGCGGCAGCCTGGATGGGAGAGGGGCTTGGGGGGGAACGGATACACCTAAAGGTAAGGCTGAGTCCCTTCACTATCCACTTGACATGATCACAACAGTGTTCATCGGCTGTAACCCTCGATACAAAATAAAAAGTTGAAAAATAAATTTCTTCTAATTTGGGTCTCCAAATGCTGCCATTGGTGACCACATAGATGAACCTGGAGGGCATTCTGCTAAGTGAAATTAAGCCTGACAGAGAAAGTCACATGGTGAAAGGTATCACCTATATGTGGAATCTTAGGATACAGGATGCTTGGGGCTGGTGCACTGGGATGACCCAGAGGGATGGTATGGGGAGGGAAGTGGGAAGGGGGTTCAGGATTGGGAACACGTGTACACCCATGGCAGATTCCTGTTGATGTATGGCAAAACTAATACAGTATTGTAAAGTAATTAGCCTCCAATTAAATTTTTTTTAAAAGAATAGGAAAAAAAAAAAGCTGAACTTGTGGAGACAAGAGAGTAGAACAGTGGTTCCCAGGGGCTGGAGAGGTGGGGAAAAGGGAAACACTGGTCAAAGCCACAAACATCAGTGATTCTGAAACCTGACCGGTTACCAAACTATGAGCATGACTTGACTAGGAAAGGACTGAACCTCACCCCACGATGGATAAAAGCCATCGTATCCTCTACCGGGAGATGACTGGCATGCTTCCAGCTGTATGAAGAATACTGGCATTATCATGTCAAGTGAAACCCTGGTTTTTCCATGTCTGTATCCAAAAGGGAAGTGTGGTTGTGTGCTTTTGTGCTTAGTCATTCAGTTGTGTCCAACTCCTTTGCGCCCCCCATGGACTGTAGCCCGCCAGGCTCCTCTGTCCTTGGGATGTTTCCTGTGAGAGTATTGGAGTGGGTTGCCATTTTCCTCCTCCAGGAGATCTACCTGGCCCAGGGATCGAACCTGCATGTCCGTGTCTCCCACACTGCAGGCGGATTCTTTACATACTGAGCCATCGGGGAAGCCCAGAGTATGGTTAAAGGATGTGTTTTGGAAGCCAGGTTGATGAGAAACAGTGACTGTGGCTTTCCCGTCTGTCAGTTTAGCTAAATTCGTACTACGTTTCCTAGAATTTTCTTCCTCCTCCAGCTTTGGATTAGGAGTGACCACAACAGGAACTGACGCAAGGCACTGAAGGTGGAAGTGAAGCTGTGGGCCTGCTGACACCCAGAGGCTGAATGTGATCACACCCAGGGGGGCTGTGTTCAGCCCACACACCTTATATGGACTTGCCGGCCCACCCACTGGTGCGAGCCCACAGCCAAGCCCAGTGCCTCCAACTCCCCCAGCTCCTTCAACGAGGCCAGCACCTGCGCCACCTTTCTGAAGACCTATGATAAAGAGCCCTAGGCTTCACTGAGACAGGAGCCAGAGATGGACAGGTTGACACTGGTTTTCTCGAGTGCTCCAGTTCTGCCCTGATCTACCCCGCTGCCCCCTGCCACACACACCCAGGTTCGCCTCTCAACTCCCAGTCTGCCTGACTTTTCATGACATCAGGAGGACCACAGATGCTATCACAGTGGCCTTCCACAAATTTCTTTCTCTATGGTCACAGTCAAGTCCAATCCCTGTAATAAAACCTGTATCCCATGTTACGGTAGTCTTTAAGTCCTGAGGGAATTGCAACTGGAAAAGTTTTAGATCTACAGTGTGACTACGTGTGCTGTTCAGGCGTGTTAAGTCTGGTCTGACTCTGTGTGACCCCATGGACTGTAGCCCGCCAGGTTCCTCTGTCCATGGGATTCTGCAGGAAAGAATACTGGAGTGGATTGTCATTCCCACCTCCAGGGGATCTTCCTGCTCCAGGGATTGAACCCAGGTCTCCTGCATTGCAGGCAGACTCCTTACTGTTTGAGCTACCTGGGAAGCCCAGGGTGTCTTAAGTTATCTTAGATTTTTGCAAAAATAGCATTATGACAATATAATAGGGAATGCTTTAAATCAATGGTGTGTGTGTATCCAGAATAGGTGCCATAACTATTCAGTTTGGTTCAGCCAGAATGAAAGTTTAAGAACAAAGTCGTGACTTAACCTTACGTGTGTGTGTGTGTGTGTGTTCAGTCACTCAGTCCCATCTGACTCTTTGTGACCCCATGGACTATACAGCCAGCCAGGCTCCTCTGTCCATGGGCTTCTCCAGCCAAGAATACTGGAGTGAGTTGCCATCTCCTCCTCCAGGAGCTCTTCCCGACCCAGGGGTCGATCCTGCATCTCCTGTGTCTCCTACATTGGCAGGCAGAATCTTTACCACTGAGCCACCTGGTGTGTGGGTATCTCGTTTAGGTTCAAAATTGACACCAGTGGATAATCAATGCTGACATAATGTTGGGAATATTGCAGAAGTGGGTGGGGATGGTGGAATAATTGTTACCAAGCTCAGATTCAGCTGCTCTCCACTCTAAAACCAGTACTGGAGGGCTTTCCCTGGTGGTCCAGTGGTTAAGACTTCATCTTCCAACACAGTGTGGGTTCCATCCCTGGTTAGGGAGCTGAGATCCCACATGCCTCATGGCCAAAAAAAAAAAACAACCACCAAAACATACAATCAATATTGTAACAAGTTCAATAAAGACCATTTTAAATGGTCCACATCAAACAATATGTTTTTAAAAAATGTATTGGAGAGGCAAGTGTTGGTAGAAAGGGAAAATTCCTTTGTAAGGCAAATGGGATCTTAGCTACCCCCTTCAGAGGTCAAACCCACAGCCCCTGTATTGGAAGGTGACGTCCCAACCACTACACCACCAGGGACTCCCATGCAATCTTTCTTCAGAAGTTATCTTGCCCATGTGATCAGCCTGAGGGATCCCTAAGGGAGTAGAGAGCTAGTCACTCTTTAAAAATTCTTCATTCTTCCTTTAATCTGGAAAAGAATATACAGGGTTGGCAAGACACGGTGGGCATTCAGTAGAGCGTAAATCAGCAGTTAGGTTAAATTGGCTAGTGGTTTCATTTCTGTCATTACTCATAGGTCCTTCTTGGATTGGGGAAAACCAGAATGGGCAAACAGGAAAGGGCAGAAGAGTTGCTCTCCTAGTGACTCTGCAATGATCTCTCTACCAAGGTCTGTTTTGGACAATTTCCATATACCATGTGATTGTAGCTTTGGGAACTCTTCAACACTCCCCCAGATTTGCATACAAAGAACTGGAATGCAGCGTTAAGAGGCCAGGGCCCTTAATACACCTGAGATTTCAAAGCAATCCCCACAGCGGAATTTATTTCCCTCCTGTGTTTACACTGAGAGTCTCTTACCCCTTGCATTATGTAAAGATTAAAATGCTGACACGGGATTGGCGAAGAAAAAGAGAGGAATCAGATTAGACCAGTGATAATCCGATGCAAAGGTGATTGGACGTGCCTGGGGGTGTGGCAGTTAAGAACCCACCTTGCAATGTAGGGGTGTGGGTTCGATCCCTGGTCCAGGAACTCAGATCCCACATGCCACGTGACACAAGAAAGATCCCTCAGGCTGAAGTACAGATGATGAACGTCTTCTTAAGGGCAGAACTTCAAGCCTCAACCAGAGGACGTAGGGGGAAAGAGGACGCTGACTGCCTTTGTTCTCACAGCGAGAGCTGGGCAACAACCTCACTTCCTGGAGGGCTGTGTCTCTTCTAACAAGTCCGTTCAGCATCAGCAAGGCCACCGCTCAGCCTGAACACAGGATCATGTCTGTGGTTCCTCCCTCGCTGTTCTGTCTTGGTCAGTCTGGGAGAGAGGGTTAGGGTGCAAATAGACGGCTAAGGAGGGCAGGGCTGGTGGTTCTTTAAGGCTGAGCTGTTCTCACCGGGTGTTTCTTTCTAGGGTTGTGTCTGAGCCAGAGCACTTGGGCACAGAAGGGTGAGTGTTCTGTGTGATACTCCTGAGGACCCAGCAGGGTTTAAGCCAGGTATCAGGGCTCTTGGCCCCTGGAAAGAGGGGACTCAGACTTTAGAGTGGGGGCTGTAAGATGAGGAAGAAATAGAAGGGTGGAGGGAGAAACGCTTGTGTGTCTATTAACTGTTCCCTGTGTTCTAGGAAATCTCCCTCCGCCTCGTATCACAGCTCTGCCTGGATCCACAGTTCCAGCTAAGAGTCCTGTGACCCTCCTGTGTAAAGGACCTAAACAAGCTGAGGGGTACAAGATATCAAAAGTGGGAAGTCCTGAGCCCATGGACAAAGAGGAACAGATCACGCCAAGGAAGACCAACACTATGCATATCTCAGAGATGACATTTGAGAAGACAGGGCTGTACCACTGCTCCTATGAGAGAGGAGGCCTCTGGTCCCAGTTCAGTGACCCCCTGCAGCTGGTGATGACCGGTGAGGGGGACACAGAGGTAGCAGAGCCGGGACTGACCCCTCTGCCGAGGGAAGGACCAGGCTTCGGGGACAGGAAGCAGGAAGACCAAGCCTTGTCCTTAGGGAAGTCTCCGGGATGATGCCGAGAGACTTCCTCAAGGGGGAGGGGGAAGAGGAGGGGACAGAGACCACAGCCACGTCTGCTCCCAGGGGACAAAAACGGACAGTGCTTACTGACCCTTCCCTTCATCGCTGAACTTCCTTCTTTCTCAGGAGCTTATGACAAGCCCTCCCTCTCCAGCGTGGCTGGCACAGTGGTGGCTCCAGGGGAGAGTGTGAAGTTGCAGTGTTTCTCCAAAATCAACCATGATGTATTTATCCTCACCAAAGAAGATGGAGATCACGTCACACAGAACCAAAGCTCCGTCCCCCAGGACAGAGGACGCCAGACCATCTTCCTCTTGAATCCAGTCTCCTCCACACAGGTGGGGACCTACAGGTGCTACGGTGCCTTCCACGAATATCCCTACGTGTGGTCTCAGCCCAGTGACCCACTGCAGCTTCAGGTCCAAGGTGAGGAAGAAGCGCAGTCCACCCACCTGCTCCCCGCCCTGGGGGCTGACTCTGTGCGGTTAAAGCACTGGCTGGGGAAGAGGACCGCAAGAGGTGGGTGTGTGAGCGCCATCGGCTTAGACATGCACCTCTGAGGGACGGGCCAGGGACAGGCCATGTGGGTCCCTGGGACTCTGGGAGGTGAGAGCCTGACTGGGTGGAAATAAGGAAGACCTCTCCCACTTCACCTCTGTTTTCAGGAACTACTGACTCTCCCAGCAGCACACAGCCCAGACGTTCAACTGGTGAGTGAATGAGTTTAGGTGGAAAACTGAGAAGAGATTCTGTGTTCCCTTCTCTCTGACCTGGAGTGTTAACCGCATGGATGCAGATGTATATGTTATATATTATATGGATGTACGTGTGTGTTAGTTACTCAGTCGTGTCCGACTCTGTGACCCCACAAACTGTAGCCCACCAGGCTCCTCTGTCCATGGGATTTACCAGGCAAGAACACTGGAGTGGGTTGCCATTCCCTTCTCCAGAGGATCTTCCTGACCCAGGGATTGAACCCTGGTCTCCTGCACAGCAGGCAGATTCTTTACTGTTTGAGCTACAAGGAACTCCAGGTATATATATGTATTTTATATATATGTAACTATTATTAAATATCATATATGCTTTGCAGAAAAATATTTACATAGACTATATTAATATATGTGTTATATGCATTTTCATTTTTGTTAGAATAAAAATGTGTCACATAATGACTGATTGGGAAAAACAGAGTCACACAGTGTAACAGAACAAGACTGACAGAAGGGGCTAGTGATTTAGAAGAGGACTCAACAAGCAAGTCCCTCATGGGTGTATTTTTAACAAACACTGGGATGAAATCAGAGGGGTGATCCTTGTAGAGAGCGCAGGACAGGCAGAGGAACCAGCCCTGGGCCAAGACCCAGAGGTAGAGACGTGATCAGGAGCCGACGGGTAATAGAGGCCAGCGTGTCTGCTGCGGGAATGGTCAAATCACAGGAGATACCGAGCGAGGAGCAGGCCGGGCTCAGGGTGGAGACTGGCAGCCTCCAGCGCCCTAGTCCTGTCTTTCTTGACCCCAGAAGTCCAGTATCAGCACAGCGCCCGTAATGACAGGAGGAAAGAAAGGTGTTTAATGCTTACCCCAAGGGAGTGGGCTGGGCAGGCTTCGCATCAGGTCCAAAGGTCTGCAGAAATGAGCTTGAGTTTTAGGGTCCTTTAGAGGCATGGACAGCTTCCCTGGTAGCTCAGAGGTAAAGAATTTACCTGCCAAGTAGGAGACCCAGGTTCAATCCCCAGGTCAGGAAGATGCCCTGGAGAAGGGCATGGCAACTCACTCAATACCCTTGCCTGGGAAATCCCATGGATGGAGGAGCCTGGTGGGCCACAGTCCATGGGGTCACAAGGACACAGCTGAGTGACTAATCAACAACCAGCAACAGGAATCGGCCCTTCTACCTCTTCTCTCTCAGCGCCTACCACTTGGCATCCTTCCGTGGAGACTTAAGTCCGCCTGAGCCTGGCTGCCCTGCTTCTCCTGGTCATGGTCATCCTGTTGGCTGAAGCCTGGTGCAGCCGGCGGGGGTATCCCTCAGTGAAGTCAGATGAGCCCCCGCCCCAGTGGACTGACAAGCACCATTGACCCTCCGCTGGCATCAAAGCTCTGTGCTCACCTGTGGGGGCGGCGGTTCCAGGGCCCTGGCTGGGTCACCCGTCCCATGCAGCAGTGTACTCGCTTCCTGTCAAACCTGAAACAACATATCAGAGGCACCATGGACGAGAGCAGCCCATTGTGAATTCTCTTTCAGTTCTAGAGAGCAGAAGTCTAAACCCTGTCCCCAGGCCTGCACTACTTGCTACTTTCCCGTTGGTGTTCTTGCCTTTTCGAGCTTCTAGACTCTGCCTGTGCTCCCTGTCGTGGAGCTCCGTCCTCCAGACCCAGGAGGGGAGCACCTCTTTCCTCTCTGACCTCTGCTTCCTTCCCGCCTTCTTGCCTCACACACCCCCACCCTCCTGCTTCCTTTTTAACGAACACTTGTGGGGACTTCCCGGTGGTCCAGTGGTTAAGAATCTGCCCTGTGATGCAGGGGATGTGTGTTTGATGCCCAGTCAGGGAACTAAGATCCCACAGGCTGCAAAGCAGCTAAGCCTGTGAGCAGCAACCAAATGAATAAATAAATAAAAATAAAATTATATTTTAAAAAAGAACATGGGACTACGTTGAGCCCCCCACCCCGTGACAACCTGCGAATAGCCCCCACCCAAAGACCCTTAATTTCACCACATCTGCAGTGTCCCTTTTGACATGGAGGTTCTGGGTAGCGTTGCAACACTGTATATAGGGGGCTGTTACTCACCCTGCCTCCTGGAGATCACTGAGTCTGATCTTTGAGCCAGAAATCCTTGCTTTCATGCACTGTCTCACAGAAGAGACTCGGAAATAAACATGGGGTTTTGTTTTGCTTTAATATTTAACTCTTTATTGAATTTGTTACAATTTTGCTTCTGTTTACATTTTGGTTTTTTGGGCCATGAGGCATGTTGGATCGTAGGTCCCCGACCAGGAGTTGAACTCACAGCCCCCATATTGAGAGGCAAAGTCTTAACCACTGGACTGCCAGGGAAGTACTTGAGAATAAATGTTTTAACACTCTTTTCAATTTAGAAGAGGACATGATTCAAACAGAGATGATACTTAATAAATTTTGCTTATGTGTAATGTGTAAATTCCTTAGAGCGGTTGTTCTTGCAGGATGGGAAATGGGTCTAGGGCTAGAAATGCTGAATTTTTTTCCTTCAATATAGCCCTTGTGAAAGTGAAAGTTGCTCAGGCGTGTCCAACTCTGCGGAATTTAAAAATTCTAGAAAGCAAGTGGAGAAGGCAATGACACCCCACTCCAGTGTTCTTGCCTGGAAAATCCCATGGATGGCAGAGCCTGGTGGGCTGCCATCTATGGGGTCTCACAGGGTCAGAGATGACTGAAGTCATTTAGCAGCAGCAGAAAGCAAGGATAAAAGCATGAACATTCATATTGGTTTGTTGGTTTGGGGATTTAAGTTACACGGATGGTTGTCATGTTAGCAATTTTTCCTCTTTGGGTTTGGAGTTTGCTTTTTTTGTTTCTGAGAAGAAACATCTTTCAAAGCATGAGACTAAAACAACAGAATCACAGAAAGGCTAACTCACCCCCTGTTACAGTTGAGCTGATGAAATAGTTTGGGGACTTCTTAGCTCCAAGCTGTTTAAGTAAATAATAAATACCCTTGCACTTAAACCTCCATGGATAGTGCACAGAAAAACAGAGACACTAACTGATCACGTGCTCTTCAGTCTCACTTCTGCCCCAAGACTCGACTCAGAGCTCTCTGCCATTGGCTGCTGTTCCCTCACCAAAGTCCCCTCCTTCTGCCTGTTCCTTACTTTTTCTCTGTGTCAGCATAGACCTAACTTTCCTTGGGTGTTTTCTCTGAATGCCTTCTCAGAGTCGGCTAGGTGTCCCTGTCATGTTCTAAATAACAGCTGAGTTCTGAAAAGCGGTAAGTATATGGTGAGCCATTTGCTCTCTTTGCAGGCACTCAGTTCTGCTCTCATAGGGCTTCCCAGGAAGCACTAGGGCTGAAGAAACCACCTGCCCATGCAGGAGATGGAAAAGACCCAGATTCAATCCCTAGGTCAAGAAGATCCCCTAGAGAAAGAACTGCCAACCTACTCCAGTATTCTTGCCTGGGAATTCCCATGGACAGAGAGGAGCCTGGTGGGCTACAGTCCACGGGTCACACAAGGGGTCAGACCTGACTGAGCACACATACAGCACAAAAGCAGGAGCGGTGATGTACGACCTTATGAGCAAGGCCATAAATCTATGAAACTTAGTTTGAAAAAGCAAAAGTGTGAATTTTAACTCATTTCATGGGTTACAAAATGCTAATTTTCTTTTTTTTTTTTTTTTAGTCATTTAAAAATCCTGAGGCCATGCAAAAACAGACAGTGGGTTTTAGAACTAAGTGATCCTCTCTTACAATCCTTCCTCCAAACCGTTGAGTCCAAGTAACTTGAGAGCAAAGACAAGCTAAACAAAGCATCTGGAGATGGTTCTCCTAGAAAGCAGTGATGGGGGTGTTCTCGGGATTCCCTTTCGATGCTCTGGATGGAGGGAAAGAGGTGGGAGGAGGGAGAGAAATGATACAAAGATAGAGGACATTAGACACTGACAGATACATAGATAAGTAAGTGAAAAATGATATATATAAACAATGGATAGGGACTTCCCTGGTGGTCGAGTGGCTAAGACTCTGTGCTTCCAATGCAGAGGGCATGGGTTCAATCCCTGGCCAGGGCACTAAGATCCCACATCCACAGGGCATGGCCAAAATTAAATAAATAAAATAGTCTATTTCCAGGCTGTCTTAAAAAATAAAAATAGGGAATTCCTTTGTGGTCCAATAGCTGAGACTCCTTGCTCCCAATTCAGGGAACCTGGGCTTGGTCTCTGGTCAGGGAACTAGATCCCACCTGCGGCAGCTAAGAGTTTGCCTGCTGCAACTGAAGATCCCGTGGGTCACAGCTAAGACCTGGTGTGGTAAGATAAACACACAAATAACTGGATATTTAAAATAAAATAATAGATGATTGCTTGATAGACAGTAGAGAATGAATAGATGGTAGATAGATACAAACAGATTATTAATAGATAAATGACATCTAGATGTAGATATAGATAAGTGATTATTGTTGCTGTTGTTTAGTCCCTGAGTAGTGTCAGACTCTTTTTGAGTCCACGGACTGTAGCCCACCAGGCTCCTCTGTCCATGGGATTCTCCAGGCAAGAACATTGGAGTGGGTTGCCATTTCCTGCTGCAGGGGATCTTCCCGGCCCATGGATAGAACCCACGTCCTCTGCATTGCAGGCAATACTTCACCACAAGCCACCATGGAAGGCTGTAGATAGATGGTAGAATTAGACAAATAAATGGTAGCTAGGTGGAAATGGCAACCCACTCCAGTATTCTTGCCTGGAGAATCCCAGGGATGGGGGAGCCTGGTGGGCTGCCGTCTATGGGGTCGCACAGAGTCGGACATGACTGAAGCAATTTAGCAGCAGGAGCAGCACGTAGATGATAATAAATGATCGATAGATAATAAATGCATGATTGATAGATGATAGATGATAAATAAGTAGATAATAAAATGACAGATAATGATAGATAGACATGGATATTTGTATTCTCCACAGTGTCAGAAGAAAGAAAGCCCTGTCTAACCGCAATGGACACGAGTGGGAGCAAGCTCTGGGAGACAGTGATGGACAGGGAAGCCTGGCATGCTGCAGCCCGTGGGGTCTCAAAGTGTAGGACATGACTGAGGGACTGAACAACAACAACCTCTTGCTCTGAGTTGGAAACTTCAGTCGTCTCCTCAGTCCTCAGGGAAGCCCTCCTGAGCCACAGGCCTCTGAAGTTTCAACCCCGACCCCATGGTTCTCTTCACCCAGCCATGACCCAGTATGCCCACAGAGGAGAAGTTCAGCTCAATGTCTTCATGGTGTCAGCTACGTCTCTATGCCCCACTCCCAACCCAGGAGGAAGAGGATGTGAACTGCCTTCACTACAGGGCTGAGAACTGAAAGCAACTGCACAGCTTCCTGTAAGTGTGGGCCACTCGACGGAGCAGTGTGCCTTTCATCAGAGGAGCGGGGCTGAGGCCGGTGGGCAGCCTGAATGCGGGATCATGTCCGTGGTTCCTCCCTCACTGCTCTGTCTTGGTCAGTCGGGGAGAGAGGGTTAGGTACAAATAGACGGCTAAGGAGGGCAGGGCTGGTGGTTTTTTAAGGAGGGGCTGTTCTCACCAGGTGTTTCTTTCTAGGGTTGTGTCTGAGCCAGAGCACTTGGGCACAGAAGGGTGAGTGTTCTGTGTGATAGTCCTGAGGACCCAGCAGGGTTTAAGCCAGATATCAGGTCTCTTGGTGGCTGGAAAGAGGGGACTCAGACTCTAGAGCGGGGGCTTTAAGAGGAGGAGAAATAGAAGGGTGGAGGGAGAAACGCTTGTGTGTCTATTACCTGTTCCCTGTGTTCTAGGAAATCTCCCTCCGCCTCGTATCACAGCTCTGCCTGGATCCACAGTTCCAGCTAAGAGTCCTGTGAGCATCCTGTGTAAAGGACCTAAACAAGCTGAGGGGTACAGGATATCAAGAGTGGGAAGTCCTGAGCCCATGGACAAAGA
Organism: Bubalus bubalis; assembly: GCF_019923935.1. Classification (NCBI taxonomy): domain Eukaryota; kingdom Metazoa; phylum Chordata; class Mammalia; order Artiodactyla; family Bovidae; genus Bubalus; species Bubalus bubalis. The sequence goes on along the minus strand of NC_059174.1, from coordinate 62,355,199 downwards.
GGAACAGATCACGCCCAGGACGACCAACACTTTGAGTATCGAAAAGATGACAACAGACAAGACAGGGCTATACCACTGCTCCTATCAGAGAGGAGGCCTCTGGTCCCAGTTCAGTGACCCCCTGCAGCTGGTGATGACCGGTGAGGGGGACACAGAGGCAGCGGAGCCAGGACTGACCCCTTTGCTGAGGGAAGGACCAGGCTTCCAGGACAGGAAGCAGGAGGACCAAGCCTTATCCTTGGGGAGGTCTCCGGGATGATGCCGAGAGACTTCCTCAAGGGGGAGGGGAGCGAGGAGGGGAGAGCCACGTCTGCTCCCAGGGGACAAAAAGGAACAATGCCTATATGACCCTTCCCTTCATCACTGAACTTCCTTCTTTCTCAGGAGCTTATGACAAGCCCTCCCTCTCCAGCGTGGCTGGCACAGTGGTGGCTCCAGGGGAGAGTGTGAAGTTGCAGTGTTTCTCCAAATTCAACCATGATGTATTTATCCTCACCAAAGAAGATGGAGATCCCATCACCCAGAACCAAAGCTGCAGCCCCCAGGACAGAGGATGCCAGACCATCTTCCTCTTGAATCCAGTCTCCTCCACACAGACGGGGACCTACAGATGCTACGGTGCCTTCCATGAGAATCCCTACGTGTGGTCTCAGCCCAGTGACCCACTGCAGCTTCAGGTCGAAGGTGAGGAAGAAGCCCAGTCCACCCACCTGCTCCCCGCCCTGGGGGCTGACTCTGTGTGGCTAAAGCACTGGCTGGGGAAGAGGACCGCAAGGGGTGGGTGTGTGAGCGCCATCGGCTTACACACGCACCTCTGAGGGACGGGCTGGGGATGGGCCATGTGGATCCCTGGGACTCTAGGAGGTGAGAGCCTGACTGGGTGGAAATAAGGAAGACCTCTCCCACTTCACCTCTGTTTTCAGGAACTACTGACTCTCCCAGCAGCACACAGCCCAGACGTTCAACTGGTGAGTGACTGAGTTTAGGTGGAAAACTGAGAAGAGATTCTGTGTTCCCTTCTCTCTGACCTGGAGTGTTAACCGCATGGATGCAGATGTATATGTTATATATTATATGGATATACCTGTGTGTTAGTTGCTCAGTCGTGTCCGACTCTGTGGCCACACAAACTGTAGCCCACCAGGCTCCTCTGTCCATGGGATTTCCCAGGCAAGAACACTGGAGTGGGTTGCCATTCCCTTCTCCAGAGGATCTTCCTGACCCAGGGATTGAACCCTGGTCTCCTGCATAGCAGGCAGATTCTTTACTGTTTGAGCTACAAGGAACTCCATGTATATATATGTATTTTATATATATGTAACTATTATTAAATATTATATATGCTTTGCAGAGAAATATTTACATAGACTATATTAATACATTGTTATATGCATTTTCATTTTTGTTAGAATAAAAATGTGTCACATAATGACTGATTGGGAAAAACAGAGTCACACAGTGTAACAGAACAAGACTGACAGATGGCGCTAGTGATTTAGAAGAGGGCTCAACAAGCAAGTCCCTCGTGGGTGTATTTTTAACAAACACTGGGATGAAATCAGAGGGGTGATCCTTGTAGAGAGCATAGGACAGGCAGAGGAACCAGCCCTGGGCCAAGACCCAGAGGTAGAGACCCGCTCAGGAGCTCATGGGTAACAGACACCAGCGTGTCTGCTGCTGGGGAATGGTCAAATCACAGGAGATACCAAGCGAGGAGCAGGCCAGGCTCTGGGCAAGGACTGGCAGCCTCCAGCGCCCCAGTCCTGTCTTTCTTGACCCCAGAAGTCCAGTATCAGCACAGCGCCCATAATGACAGGAGGAAAGAAAGGTGTTTAATGCTTACCCCAAGGGAGTGGGCTGGGCGGGCTTCCCATCAGGTCCAAAGGTCTGCAGAAATGAGCTTGAGTTTTAGGGTCCTTTAGAGGCATGGACAGCTTCCCTGGTAGCTCAGTGGTAAAGAATTTACCTGCCAAGTAGGAGACCCAGGTTCAATCCCCAGGTCAGGAAGATGCCCTGGAGAAGGGCATGGCAACTCACTCAATACCCTTGCCTGGGAAATCCCATGGATGGAGGAGCCTGGTGGGCCACAGTCCATGGGGTCACAAGGACACAGCTGAGTGACTAATCAACAACCAGCAACAGGAATCGGCCCTTCTACCTCTTCTCTCTCAGCGCCTACCACTTGGCATCCTTCCGTGGAGACTCAAGTCCGCCTGAGCCTGGCTGCCCTGCTTCTCCTGGTCATGGTCATCCTGTTGGCTGAAGCCTGGTGCAGCCGGCGGGGGTATCCCTCAGTGAAGTCAGATGAGCCCCCGCCCCAGTGGACTGACAAGCACCATTGACCCTCCGCTGGCATCAAAGCTCTGTGCTCACCTGTGGGGGCGGCGGTTCCAGGGCCCTGGCTGGGTCACCCGTCCCATGCAGCAGTGTACTCGCTTCCTGTCGAACCTGAAACAATGTATCAGAGGCACCGTGGACGAGAGCAGCCCATTGTGAATTCTCTTTCAGTTCTAGAGAGCAGAAGTCTAAACCCTGTCCCCAGGCCTGCACTACTTGCTACTTTCCCGTTGGTGTTCTTGCCTTTTCGAGCTTCTAGACTCTGCCTGTGCTCCCTGTCGTGCAGCTCAGTCCTCCAGACCCAGGAGGGGAGCACCTCTTCTCCTCTCTGACCTCTGCTTCCTTCCCGCCTTCTTGCCTCACACACCCCCACCCTCCTGCTTCCTTTTTAAAGAACACTTGTGGGGACTTCCCGGTGGTCCAGTGGTTAAGAATCTGCCCTGTGATGCAGGGGATGTGTGTTTGATGCCCAGTCAGGGAACTAAGATCCCACAGGCTGCAGAGCAGCTAAGCCTGTGAGCAGCAACCAAATGAATAAATAAATAAAAATAAAATTATATTTAAAAAAAGAACATGTGACTACATTGGGCCCCCCACCCCGTGACAACCTGCGAATAGCCCCCACCCAAAGACCCTTAATTTCACCACATCTGCAGTGTCCCTTTTGACATGGAGGTTCTGGGTAGCGTTGCAACACTGTATATAGGGGGCTGTTACTCACCCTGCCTCCTGGAGATCACTGAGTCTGATCTTTGAGCCAGAAATCCTTGCTTTCATGCACTGTCTCACAGAAGAGACTCGGAAATAAGCACGGGTTTTTGTTTTGCTTTAATATTTAACTCTTTATTGAATTTGTTACAATTTTGCTTCTGTTTACATTTTGGTTTTTTGGGCCATGAGGCATGTTGGATCGTAGGTCCCCAACCAGGGGTTGAACTCACAGCCCCCTCATTGAGAGGCGAAGTCTTAACCACTGGACTGCCAGGGAAGTACTTGAGAATAAATGTTTTAACACTCTTTTCAATTTAGAAGAGGACATGATTCAAACAGAGATGATACTTAATAAATTTTGCTTATGTGTAATGTGTAAATTCCTTAGAGCTGTTGTTCTTGCAGGATGGGAAATGGGTCTAGGGCTAGAAATGCTGAATTTTTTTCCTTCAATATAGCCCTTGTGAAAGTGAAAGTTGCTCAGGCGTGTCCAACTCTGCGGAATTTAAAAATTCTAGAAAGCAAGTGGAGAAGGCGATGGCACCCCACTCCAGTGTTCTTGCCTGGAAAATCCCATGGATGGCAGAGCCTGGTGGGCTGCCATCTATGGGGTCTCACAGGGTCAGAGATGACTGAAGTCATTTAGCAGCAGCAGAAAGCAAGGATAAAAGCATGAACATTCATATTGGTTGGTTGATTTGGGGATTTAAGTTACACAGATGGTTGTGATGTTAGCAATTTTTCCTCTTTGGGTTTGGGGTTTGCTTTTTTGTTTCTGAGAAGAAACGTGTTTCAAGGCATGAGATTAAAACAACAGAATCACAGAAAGGCTAACTCACCCCCTGTTACAGTTGAGCTGATGAAATAGTTTGGGGACTTCTTAGCTCCAAGCTGTTTAAGTAAATAATAAATACCCTTGCACTTAAACCTCCATGGATAGTGCACAGAAAAACAGAGACACTAACTGATCACGTGCTCTTCAGTCTCACCTCTGCCCCAAGACTCGACTCAGAGCTCTCTGCCATTGGCTGCTGTTCCCTCACCAAAGTCCCCTCCTTCTGCCTGTTCCTTACTTTTTCTCTGTGTCAGCATAGACCTAACTTTCCTTGGGTGTTTTCTCTGAATGCCTTCTCAGAGTCGGCTAGGTGTCCCTGTCATGTTCTAAATGACAGCTGAGTTCTGAAAAGCGGTAAGTATATGGTGAGCCATTTGCTCTCTTTGCAGGCACTCAGTTCTGCTCTCATAGGGCTTCCCAGGAAGCACTAGGGCTGAAGAAACCACCTGCCCATGCAGGAGATGGAAAAGACCCAGATTCAATCCCTAGGTCAAGAAGATCCCCTAGAGAAAGAACTGCCAACCTACTCCAGTATTCTTGCTTGGGAATTCCCATGGACAGAGAGGAGCCTGGTGGGCTACAGTCCACGGGTCACACAAGGGGTCAGACCTGACTGAGCACATATACAGCACAAAAGCAGGAGCGGTGATGTATGACCTTATGAGCAAGGCCATAATCCTATGAAACTTAGTCTGAAAAAGCAAAAGTGTGAATTTTAACTCATTTCATGGGTTACAAAATGCTAATTTTCTTTGGTTTTGTTTTTAGTCATTTAAAAATCCTGAGGCCATGCAAAAACAGACAGTGGGTTTTAGAACTCAGTGATCCTCTCTTACAATCTTTCCTCCAAACCGTTGAGTCCAAGTAACTTGAGAGCAAAGACAAGCTAAACAAAGCATCTGGAGATGGTTCTCCTAGAAAGCAGTGATGGGGGTGTTCTCGGGATTCCCTTTCAATGCCCTGGATGGAGGGAAAGAGGTGGGAGGAGGGAGAGAAATGATACAAAGATAGAGGACATTAGACATTGACAGATACATAGATAAGTAAGTGAAAAATGATATATATAAACAATGGATAGGGACTTCCCTGGTGGTCGAGTGGCTAAGACTCCGTGCTTCCAATGCAGAGGGCATGGGTTCAATCCCTGGCCAGGGCACTAAGATCCCACATCCACAGGGCGTGGCCAAAATTAAATAAATAAAATAGTCTGTTTCCAGGCTGTCTCAAAAAATAAAAATAGGGAATTCCTTTGTGGTCCAATAGCTGAGACTCCTTGCTCCCAATTCAGGGGGCCTGGGCTTGGTCTCTGGTCAGGGAACTAGATCCCACCTGCGGCAGCTAAGAGTTTGCCTGCTGCAACTGAAGATCCTGTGGGTCACAGCTAAGACCTGGCGTGGTAAGATAAACACACAAATAACTGGATATTTAAAATAAAATAATAGATGATTGCTTGATAGACAGTAGAGAATGAATAGATGGTAGATAGATACAAACAGATTATTAATAGATAAATGACATCTAGATGTAGATATAGATAAGTGATTATTGTTGCTGTTGTTTAGTCCCTGAGTAGTGTCGGACTCTTTTCAAGTCCACGGACTGTAGCCCACCAGGCTCCTCTGTCCATGGGATTCTCCAGGCAAGAACATTGGAGTGGGTTGCCATTTCCTGCTGCAGGGGATCTTCCCGGCCCATGGATAGAACCCACGTCCTCTGCATTGCAGGCAATACTTCACCACAAGCCACCATGGAAGGCTGTAGATAGATGATAGAATTAGACAAATAAATGGTAGCTAGGTGGAAATGGCAACCCACTCCAGTATTCTTGCCTAGAGAATCCCAGGGATGGGGGAACCTGGTGGGCTGCCGTCTATGGGGTCGCACAGAGTCAGACACGACTGAAGCAACTTAGCAGGAGCAGCAGCAGGTAGATGATAATAAATGATCGATAGATAATAAATGCATGATTGATAGATGATATATAAGTAGACAGTAAAATGACAGATAATGATAGATAGACATGGATATGTGTATTCTCCGCAGTGTCAGAAGAAAGCAAGCCCTGTCTAACCTCAATAAACACGAGTGGGAGCAAACTCTGGGAGACAGTGATGGACAGGGAAGCCTGGCATGCTGCAGCCCGTGGGGTCTCAAAGTGTCGGACGTGACTGAATGACTGAACAACAACAACCTCTTGCTCTGAGTTGGAAACTTCAGTCGTTTCCTCAGTTCTGAGGGAAGCCCTCCTGAGCCACAGGCCTCTGAAGATTCAACCCCGACACCATGGTTCTCTCCGCCCAGCCATGAGCCAGTAAGCCCACAGAGGAGAAGTTCAGTTCAGTGTCTTCATGGTGTCAGCGACGTATGTATGCCCCACTCCCAACCCTGGAGGAAGAGGATGTGAACTGCCTTCACTACAGGGCTGAGAACTGAAAGCAACTGCACAGCTTCCTGTAAGTGTGGGTCACTCGACGGAGCAGTGTGCCTTTCATCAGAGGAGCAGGGCTGAGGCCGGTGGGCAGCCTGAACGTGGGATCATGTCCATGGTTCCTCCCTCACTGCTCTGTCTTGGTCAGTCGGGGAGAGAGGGTTAGGTGCAAATAGACAGCTAAGCAGGGCAGGGCTGGTGGTTCTTTAAGGCTGAGCTGTTCTCACTGAGTGTTTCTTTCTAGGGTTGTGTCTAAGCCAGAGCACTTGGGCACAGAAGGGTGAGTGTTCTGTGTGATAGTCCTGAGGACCCAGCAGGGTTTAAGCCAGATATCAGGTCTCTTGGCGGCTGGAAAGAGGGGACTCAGACTTTATAGTGGGGGTTGTAAGAGGGGGAGAAATAGAAGGGTGGAGGGAGAAACAGAAACGCTTGTGTGTCTATTACCTGTTCCCTGTGTTCTAGGAAATCTCCCCCCACCTCGTATCATAGCTCTGCCTGGATCCACAGTTCCAGCTAAGAGTCCTGTGGCCATCCTGTGTAAAGGACCTAAACAAGCTGAGGGGTACAGGATATCAAGAGTGGGAAGTCCTGAGCCCATTGACAAAGAGGAACAGATCACATCCAGGAAGACCAACACTTTGAGTTTCACAGAGATGACAACAGACAAGACAGGGCTGTACCACTGCTCCTATCAGAGAGGAGGCCTCTGGTCCCAGTTCAGTGACCCCCTGCAGCTGGTGATGACCGGTGAGGGGGACACAGAGGCAGCGGAGCCAGGCTGACCCCTCTGCTGAGGGATGGACCAGGCTTTGGGGACAGGAAGCAGGAGGACCAAGCCTTGTCCTTGGGGAGGTCTCCAGGATGATGCCGAGAGACTTCCTCAAGAGGGAGGGGGGCGAGGAGCAGAGAGAGACCAGAGCCACGTCGTCTCCCAGCGGACAAAAAGGGACAGTGCTTACTGACCCTTCCCTTCATCGCTGAACTTCCTTCTTTCTCAGGAGCTTATGACAAGCCCTCCCTCTCCAGCGTGGCTGGCACAGTGGTGGCTCCAGGGGAGAGTGTGAAGTTGCAGTGTGTCTCCAAAATCAACCATGATGTATTTATCCTCACCAAAGAAGATGGAAATCACGTCACCCAGAACCAAAGCTCCGCCCACCACGACGGAGGACGCCAGACCATCTTCCTCTTGAATCCAGTCTCCTCCACACAGGCGGGGACCTACAGATGCTACGGTGCCTTCCATGAGAATCCCTACGTGTGGTCTCAGCCCAGTGACCCACTGCAGCTTCAGGTCGAAGGTGAGGAAGAAGCCCAGTCCACCCACCTGCTCCCCGCCCTGGGGGCTGACTCCGTGCAGTTAAAGCACTGGCTGGGGAAGAGGACCGCAAGAGGGGAGTGTGTGAGTGCCATCGGCTTAGACACGCATCTCTGAGGGACGGGCCAGGGACGGGCCATGTGGGTCCCTGGGACTCTGGGAGGTGAGAGCCTGACTGGGCGGAAATAAGGAAGACCTCTCCCACTTCACCTCTGTTTTCAGGAACTACTGACTCTCCCAGAAGCACACAGCCCAGACATTCAACTGGTGAGTGACTGAGTTTAGGTGGAAAACTGAGAAGAGATTCTGTGTTCCCTTCTCTCTGACCTGGAGTGTTAACCACATGGATGCAGATGTATATGTTATATGTTATATGGATGTATATGTCTGTTAATCTCTCAGTCGTGTCCAACACTGCCACCCAATGGACTGTAACCCACCAGGCTCCTATGTCCATGGGATGGCCCAGGCAAGAACACTGGAGTGGGTTGCCATTCCCTTCTCCAGAGGATCTTCCTGACCCAGGGATTGAACCCTGGTCTCCTGCACAGCAGGCAGATTCTTTACTGTTTGAGCTACAAGGAACTCCAGGTATATATATGTATTTTATATATATGTAACTATTATTAAATATTATATATGCTTTGCAGAAAAATATTTACATAGACTATATTAATACATGTGTTATATGCATTTTCATTTTTGTTAGAATAAAAATGTGTCACATAATGACTGATTGGGAAAAACAGAGTCACACAGTGTAACAGAACAAGACTGACAGAAGGGGCTAGTGATTTAGAAGAGGGCTCAACAAGCAAGTCCCTCGTGGGTGTATTTTTAACAAATACTGGGATGAAATCAGAGGGGTGATCCTTGTAGAGAGCGCAGGACAGGCAGAGGAACCAGCCCTGGGCCAAGACCCAGAGGTAGAGACCCGCTCAGGAGCCCATGGGTAACAGAGGCCAGCGTGTCTGCTGCGGGAATGGTCAAATCACAGGAGATACCAAGTGAGGAGCAGGCCGGGCTCAGGGCAGGGACTGGCAGCCTCCAGCGCCCCAGTCCTGTCTTTCTTGACCCCAGAAGTCCAGTATCAGCACAGCACCTGTAATGACAGGAGGAAAGAAAGGTGTTTAATGCTTACCCCAAGGGAGTGGGCTGGGCGGGCTCGCATCAGGTCCAAAGGTCTGCAGAAATGAGCTTGAGTTTCAGGGTCCTTTAGAGGCATGGACAGCTTCCCTGGTAGCTCAGTGGTAAAGAATTTACCTGCCAAGTAGGAGACCCAGGTTCAATCCCCAGGTCAGGAAGATGCCCTGGAGAAGGGCATGGCAACTCACTCAATACCCTTGCCTGGGAAATCCCATGGATGGAGGAGCCTGGTGGGCCATAGTCCATGGGGTCACAAGGACACAGCAGAGTGACTAATCAACAACCACCAACAGGAATCGGCCCTTCTACCTCTTCTCTCTCAGCGCCTACCGCTTGGCATCCTTCCGTGGAGACTCAAGTCCGCCTGACCCTGGCTGCCCTGCTTCTCCTGGTCATGGTCATCCTGTTGGCTGAAGCCTGGTGCAGCCGGGGGGTGGGGGTCCCTCAGTGAAATCAGATGAGCCCCCGCCCCAGTGGACTGACAAGCGCCAATGACCCTCCTCTGGCATCAAAGCACTGTGCTCACCTGTGGGGGCAGGGGCAGCGGTTCCAGGGCCCTGGCTGGGTCACCCATCCGATGCAGCAGTGTACTCGCTTCCTGTGGAACCTGAAACAACGTATCAGAGGCACCGTGGACGAGAGCAGCCCATTGTGAATTCTTTTTCATTTCTAGAGATCAGAAGTCTAAACCCTGTCCCCAAGCCTGCACTACTTGCTACTTTCCCGTTGGTGTTCTTGCCTTTTCGAGCTTCTAGACTCTGCCTGTGCTCCCTGTCGTGGAGCTCTGTCCTCCAGACCCAGGAGGGGAGTGCCTCTTCTCCTCTCTGACCTCTGCTTCCTTCCTCCCTTCTAACCTCACACACCCCCAGCCTCCTGCTTCCCTCTTAACGAACACAGGGGACTTCCCAGTGGTCCATTGGTTAAGAATCTGCCCTGCGACGCAGGGGATGTGTGTTTGATGCCCAGTCAGGGAACTAAGATGCCATAGGCTGCAAAGCAGCTAAGCCTGTGAGCAGCAACCAAATGAATAAATAAATAAAAATAAAATTATATTTAAAAAAGACCCGTGACTATGTTGGGCACCCCTGCCCATGACAACCTTCGATAAACTCCCACCCAAGACCCTTAATTTCACCACATCTGCTGCTGCTGCTGCTGCTGCTGCTGCTAAATCACTTCAGTCGTGTCCAACTCTGTGTGACCCCATAGACGGCAGCCCACCAGACTCTCCCGTCCCTGGGATTCTCCAGACAAGAACACTGGAGTGGGTTGCCATTTCCTTCTCCAATGCATGAAAGTGAAAATTAAAAGGGAAGTCGCTCAGTCATGTCTGACTCTTCGCAACCCCATGGACTGAAGCCTACCAGGCTCCTCCATCCATGGGATTTTCCAGGCAAGAGTATTGGAGTGGGGCAGTGTCCCTTTTGACATGGAGGTTCTGGGTAGCTTTGCAAAACTATAATTAGAGGGCTGTTACCCTGCCTCCTGGAGATCACTGAGTCTGATCTTTGAGCCAGAAATCCTTGCTTTTATGCACTGTCTCACAGGAGAGACTTGGAAACAAGCAGGTTTTTTGTTTTGCTTTAATATTTAAGTCTTTATTGGATTTGTTATAATTTTGCTTCTGTTTTACATTTTGGTTTTTTGGCCACGAAGTATGTTGGATCGTAGGTCTCCGACCAGGGATTGAACCCACAGCCTCCTCATTGGGAGACAAAGTCTTAACCACTGGACTGCCAGGGAAGTACCTAGGAATAAATGTTTAACACTCTTTTCAGTTTAGAACAGGATGTGATTCAAACAGAGATGATACTTAATAAACTTTGCTTATGTGTAATGTGTACTTTCCTTAGAGTGGTTGTTCTTGCTGGGTGGCAAATGGGTCTAGGGCTAGCAATGCTGATTTTTTTTTTCCTTCAATATAGCCCTTGTGAAAGTAAAAGTCACTCAGGCATGTCTGACTCTTTGTGGAATTTAAAAATTCTAGAAAGCAACTGGAGAAGACGATGGTACTCCACTCCAGTACTCTTGCCTGGAAAACCCCATGGATGGAGGAGCCTGGTAGGCTGCAGTCCATGGGGTCACTGAGGGTTGGACACGACTGAGCAACTTCACTTTCACTTTTCACTCTCATGCATTGGAGAAGGAAATGGCAGCCCACTCTAGTGTTCTTGCCAGGAGAATCCCAGGGATGGGGGAGTCTGGTGGCCTGCCGTCTATGGGGTTGCACAGAGTCAGACAGGACTGAAGTGACTTAGCAGCAGCAGCAGCAGAAAGCAAGTATAAAAGCATGAACATTCATATTGGTTGGTTGGTTTGCAGAATTTAAGTTACACAGATGATTGTGATGTTAGCAACTGTTCCTCTTTGGGTTTTGGGGTTTGGGTTTTTGTTTCTGAGAAGAAACAGCTTTCAAAGCATGAGACTAAAACAACAGAATCACAGAAAGGCTAACTCACCCCCTGTTATAGTTGAGCTGATGAAATAGTTTGGCGACTTCTTAGCTCCAAGCTGTTTAAGTAAATAATAAATACCCTTGGACTTAAACCTCCGTGGATACCTCACAGAAAAATAGAGACACTAACTGATCACATGCTCTTCAGTCTCACCTCTGCCCCAAGACTCGACTCAGAGCTCTCTGCCATTGGCTGCTGTTCCCTCACCAAAGTCCCCTCCTTCTGCCTGTTCCTTACTTTTTCTCTGTGTCAGCATAGACCTAACTTTCCTTGGGTGTTTTCTCTGAATGCCTTCTCAGAGTCGGCTAGGTGTCCCTGTCATGTTCTAAATGACAGCTGAGTTCTGAAAAGCGGTAAGTATATGGTGAGCCATTTGCTCTCTTTGCAGGCACTCAGTTCTGCTCTCATAGGGCTTCCCAGGAAGCACTAGGGCTGAAGAAACCACCTGCTCATGCAGGATGGAAAAGACCCAGATTCAATCCCTAGGTCAAGAAGACTCCCTAGAGAAAGAACTGCCAACCCACTCCAGTATTCTTGCCTGGGAATTCCCATGGACAGAGAGGAGCCTGGTGGGCTACAGTCCACGGGTCACACAAGGGGTCAGACCTGACTGAGCACACATACAGCACGAAAGCAGGAGCGGTGATCTACGACCTTATGAGCAAGGCCATAATCCTATGAAACTTAGTTTCAAAAAGCAAAAGTGTGAATTTTAAATCATTTTCCTGGGTTACAAAATGCTCGTTTTCTTTGTTGTTTTTTTTTTTCATCATTTAAAAATCCTGAGGCCATGCAAAAACAGACAGTGGGATTTAGAACTCAATGATCCTCTCTTAGAATCTTTTTCTCCATACAGTTGAGTCCAAGTAACTTGAGACCAAAGACAAGGTTAACAAAGTCTCTGGAGATGGTTCTCCTAGAAAGCAGTTATGGGGGTGTTTTCAGGATTCCCTTTCGATGCCCTGGATGGAGGGAAAGAGGTGTGAGAGAAATGATACAAAGATAGAGGACATTAGATATTGACAGATAGATAGATAAGCAAGCGAAAAATGATATATATAAACAATGGATAGGGACTTCCCTGGTGGTCCAGTGGTTAAGACTCTGTGCTTCCAATGCAGGGGGCATGGGTTCAATCCTTGGCAGGGGAACTAAGATCCCACATGCCACAGGGCATGGCCAAAATTAAATAAGTACATAAAATAGTCTATTTTCAGAATCAACCTGCCTGACTTCAGGCTCTACTACAAAGCCACAGTCATCAAGACAGTATGGTACTGGCACAAAGACAGAAATATAGAGCAATGGAACAAAATAGAAAGCCCAGAGATAAACCCACACACCTATGGACACCTTATCTTTGACAAAGGAGGCAAGAATATACAATGGATTAAAGAAAATCTCTTTAACAAGTGGTGCGGGGAAAACTGGTCAACCACTTGTAAAAGAATGAAACTAGAACACTTTCTAACACCATACACAAAAATAAACTCAAAATGGATTAAAGATCTAAACATAAGACCAGAAACTATAAAACTCTTAGAGGAGAACATAGGCAAAACACTCTCCGACATAAATCACAGCAGGATCCTCTATGACCTACCTCCCAGAATATTGGAAATAAAAGCAAAAATAAACAAATGGGATCTAATTAAAATTAAAAGCTTCTGCACAACAAAAGAAACTATAAGCAAGGTGAAAAGACAGCCTTCAGAATGGGAGAAAATAATAGCAAATGAAGCAACTGACAAACAACTAATCTCAAAAATAGACAAGCAACTCCTGCAGCTCAATTCCAGAAAAATAAACGACCCAATCAAAAAATGGGCCAAAGAACTAAATAGAAATTTCTCCAAAGAAGACATACAGATGGCTAACAAACACATGAAAAGATGCTCAACATCACTCATTATCAGAGAAATGCAAATCAAAACCACAATGAGGTACGGTTTCATGCCAGTCAGAATGGCTGCGATCCAAAAGTCTACAAGTAATAAATGCTGGAGAGGGTGTGGAGAAAAGGGAACCCTCTTACACTGTTGGTGGGAATGCAAACTAGTACAGCCACTATGGAGAACAGTGTGGAGATTCCTTAAAACTCCGGAAATAGAACTGCCATACAACCTAGCAATCCCATTGCTGGGCATACACACCGAGGAAACCAGAATTGAAAGAGACATGTGTACCCCAATGTTCATCGCAGCACTGTTTATAATAGCCAGGACATGGAAGCAAGCTAGATTTCCATCAGCAGATGAATGGATAAGAAATCTGTGGTACATATACACAATGGAGTATTACTCAGCCATTAAAAAGAATACATTTGAATCAGTTCTAATGAGGTGGATGAAACTGGAGCCTATTATACAGAGTGATGTAAGCCAGAAAGAAAAACACCAATACAGTATACTAACGCATATATATGGAATTTAGAAAGATGGTTATCATAACCCTGTATACAAGACAGCAAAAGAAACACTGATGTATAGAACAGTGTTTTGGACTCTGTGGGAGAGGGAGAGGGTAGGATGATTTGGGAGAATGGCATTGAAACATGTATAATATCATATAAGAAACGAATCGCCAGTCCAGGTTCGATACAGGATACAGGATGCTTGGGGCTGGTGCACTGGGATAACCCAGAGGTATGGTACGGGGAGGGAGGTGGGAGGGGGGATCAGGATTGGGAACATGTGTACTGGTGATGGACAGGGAGGCCTGGCGTGCTGTGATTCATGGGGTCGCAAAGAGTCGGACACGACTGAGCGACTGATCTCATCTGATCTGATCTGTACACCCATTGGTGGATTCATGTTGATGTATGGCAAAACCAATACAATATTGTAAAATAATTAGCCTCTAATTAAAATAAATAAATTTAAATTTTAAAAATATATAAATAAAATAAAAATAGGGAATTCCTTGGTGGTCCAGTAGATGAGACTCCTTGCTCCCAATTCAGGGGACCTGGGCTTGGTCTCTGGTCAGGGAACTAGATCCCACCTGTGGCAGCTAAGAGTTCGCCTGCTGCAACTAAAGACCCCATGGGCCGCAAGTAAGACCTGGTGCGGTCAAATATACACACAAATAACTGGATATTTAAAATAAAAATAAAATAATAGATGATTGCTTGAGAGTAGAGAATGAATAGATGGTAGATAGATAACAAACAGATTATTAATAGATAATTCACATGTAGATGTAGATATAGATAAATGATTGTTGTTTCTGTTGTTTAGTCACTAAGTCATGTCGGACTCTTTTTGACCATGGACTGTAGCCCACCAGGCTCCTCTGTCCATGGGATTCTCCAGGCAAGAATATTGCAGAGTGTTGCTATTGCCTCCTCCAGGGGTTCTTCCTGACCCACAGATGGAACCCACGTCCTCTGCATTGCAGGCAATGCTTCACCACGAGCCACCACGGAAGGCCATACAGAGATAGTAGAATTAGATAAATAAATGGTGGCTAGGTAGATGATAGTAAATGATGGATAGATAATAAATGCATGATTGATAGATGATAGATGATAAATAAGTAGACAATAAAATGACAGATGATGATAAGTAGACATGGATATGTCTATTTTCCACAGTGTCAGAGGAAAGAAAGCCCTGTCTAACCACAATGGACACGAGTGGGAGCAAACTCTGGGAGACAGTGATGGACAGGGAAGCCTGGCGTGCTGCAGCCCATGGGGTCTCAAAGAGTCAGACACGATGGAGTGTGAACAACAACAACAACCTCTTGCTCTGAGTTGGAACCTTCAGTCGTCTCCTCAGTCCTCAGGGAAGCCCTTCTGAGCCACGGGCCTCTGAAGTTTCAACCTGACACCATGCTTCTCTCTGCCCAGCCATGACCCAGTAAGCCCACAGAGGAGAATTCAGATCAATGTCTTCGTGGTGTCAGCTACGTCTGTATGCCCCACTCCCAACCCAGGAGGAAGAGGATGTGAACTGCCTTCACTACAGGGCTGAGAACTGAAAGCAACTGCACAGCTTCCTGTAAGTGTGGGTCACTCGAGGAGCAGTGTGCCTTTCATCAGAGGAGCAGGGCTGAGGCCAGTGGGCAGCCTGAACGCAGGATCATGTCCATGGTTCCTCCCTCACTGCTCTGTCTTGGTCAGTCGGGGAGAGAGGGTTAGGTACAAATAGACGGCTAAGCAGGGCAGGGCTGGTGGTTCTTTAAGGCTAGGCTGTTCTCACTGGGTGTTTCTTCCTAGGGTTGTGTCTGAGCAAGAGCACTTGGGCACAGAAGGGTGAGTATTCTGTGTGATAGTCCTGAGGACCCAGCAGGGTTTAAGCCAGGTATCAGGTCTCTTGGCCGCTGGAAAGAGGGGATTCAGACTTTAGAGCGGGGGCTGTAAGAGGGGGAGAAATAGAAGGGTGCAGGGAGAAACAGAAACACTTCTGTGTCTATTACCTGCTCCCTGTGTTCTAGGAAATCTCCACCTGCCTAGTATCACAGCTCTGCCTGGATCCACAGTTCCAGCTAAGAGTCCTGTGACCATCCTGTGTAAAGGACCTAAACAAGCTGAGGGGTACAGGATATCAAGAGTGGGAAGTCCTGAGCCCATGGACAAAGAGGAACAGATCACATCCAGGAAGACCAACGCTTTGAGTTTCACAGAGGTTACAACAGACAAGACAGGGCTGTACCACTGCTCCTATCAGAGAGGAGGCCTCTGGTCCCAGTTCAGTGACCCCCTGCAGCTGGTGATGACCGGTGAGGGGGACACAGAGGCAGCGGAGCCCGGACTGACCCCTCTGCCGAGGGAAGGACCAGGCTTCAGGGATAGAAAGCAAGAGGACCAAGCCTTGTCCTTGGGGAGGTCTCAGGGATGATGCCGAGAGACTTCTTCAAGGGGGAGGGGGGCGAAGAGGGGAGAGAGACCAGAGCCACGTCTGCTCCCAGGGGACAAAAAGGGACAGTGCTTACTGGCCCTTCCCTTCATCGCTGAACTTCCTTCTTTCTCAGGAGCTTATGACAAGCCCTCCCTCTCCAGCGTGGCTGGCACAGTGGTGGCTCCAGGGGAGAGTGTGAAGTTGCAGTGTTTCTCCAAAATCCATGATGTGTTTATCCTCACCAAAGAAGATGGAAATCACGTCACCCAGAACCAAAGCTCCGCCCACCACGACGGAGGACGCCAGACCATCTTCCTCTTGAATTCAGTCTCCTCCACACAGGCGGGGACCTACAGATGCTACGGTGCCTTCCATGAGAATCCCTACGTGTGGTCTCAGCCCAGTGACCCACTGCAGCTTCAGGTCGAAGGTGAGGAAGAAGCCCAGTCCACCCACCTGCTCCCCGCCCTGGGGGCTGACTCTGTGCAGTTAAAGCACTGGCTGGGGAAGAGGACCGCAAGAGGGGGTAGGTGTGAGCGCCATCAGCTTAGACACACATCTCCGAGGGACGGGCCAGGGACGGGCCATGTGGGTCCCTGGGACTCTAGGAGGTGAGAGCCTGACTGGGCAGAAATAAGGAAGACCTCTCCCACTTCACCTCTGTTTTCAGGAACTACTGACTCTCCCAGCAGCACACAGCCCAGACATTCAACTGGTGAGTGACTGAGTTTAGGTGGAAAACTGAGAAGAGATTCTGTGTTCCCTTCTCTCTGACCTGGAGTGTTAACCGCATGGATGCAGATGTATATGTTATATATTATATAGATGTACATGTGTGTTAGTTGCTCAGTCGTGTCCGACTCTGTGACCCCACAAACTGTAGCCCGCCAGGCTCCTCTGTCCATGGGATTTCCCAGGCAAGAACACTGGAGTGGGTTGCCATTCCCTTCTCCAGAGGATCTTCCTGACCCAGGGATTGAACCCTGGTCTCCTGCATAGCAGGCAGATTCTTTACTGTTTGAGCTACAAGGAACTCCAGGTATATATATGTATTTTATATATATGTAACTATTATTAAATATTATATATGCTTTGCAGAAAAATATTTACATAGACTATATTAATACATGTGTTATATGCATTTTCATTTTTGTTAGAATAAAAATGTGTCACATAATGACTGATTGGGAAAAACAGAGTCACACAGTGTAACAGAACAAGACTGACAGAAGGGGCTAGTGATTTAGAAGAGGTCTCAAAAAGCAAGTCCCTCGTGGATGTATTTTTAACAGACACTGGGATGAAATCAGAGGGGTGATCCTTGTAGAGAGCGCAGGACAGGCAGAGGAACCAGCCCTGGGCCAAGACCCAGAGGTAGAGACCCACTCAGGAGCCCATGGGTAACAGAGGCCAGCGTGTCTGCTGCGGGAATGGTCAAATCACAGGAGATACCGAGCGAGGAGCAGGCCAGGCTCAGGGCGGGGACTGGCAGCCTCCAGCGCCCCAGTCCTGTCTTTCTTGACCCCAGAAGTCCAGTATCAGCACAGCGCCTATAATGACAGGAGGAAAGAAAGGTGTTTAATGCTTACCCCAAGGGAGTGGGCTGGGCAGGCTTCCCACCAGGTCCAGAGGTCTGCAGAAATGAGCTTAAGTTTCAGGGTCCTTTAGAGGCATGGACAGCTTCCCTGGTGGCTCAGTGGTAGAGAATCTGCTTGCCAAATAGGAGACCCCAGTTCAATCCCCAGGTCAGGAAGATGCCCTGAGAAGGGCATGGCAACCACTCCAGTACACTTGCCTGGGATATCCCATGGATGCAGGAGCCTGGTGGGCCACAGTCCATGGGGTCACAAGGACACAGCTGAGTGACTAATCAACAACCACCAACGGGAATTGGCCCTTCTACCTCTTCTCTCTCAGCGCCTACTGCTTGGCATCCTTCCGTGGAGACTCAAGTCCACCTGAGCCCGGCTGCCCTGCTTCTCCTAGTCATGGTCGTCCTGTTGGCTAAAGCCTGGTGCAGCCGGAGAGGGTTCCTCAGTGAAGTCAGATGAGCCCCCACCACAGTGGACTGACAAGCACCGATGACCTCCGCTGGTATCAAACCACTGTGCTCACCTGTGGGGGCAGTGGTTCCAGGGCCCTGGCTGGGTCACCCATCCGATACAGCAGTGTACTCGCTTCCTGTCAAACCTGAAACAACGTACCAGAAGCACCGTGGACGAGAGCAGCCTAATGTGAATTCTCTTTCAGTTCTAGACAGCAGAAGTGTATACCCTGTCCCCAAGCCTGCACTACTTGCTACTTTCCCGTTGGTGTTCTTGCCTTTTCGAGCTTCTAGACTCTGCCTGTGCTCCCTGTCATTGAGCTCCATCCTCCAGACCCAGGAGGGGAGCGCCTCTTCTCCTCTCTGACCTCTGCTTCCTTCCTCCCTTCTTGCCTCACACACCCCCACCCTCCTGCTTCCTTTTTAATGAACTCTTGTGGGGACTCCCGGTGGTCCAGTGGTTAAGAATCTGCCCTGCAATGCAGGGGCTGTGTGTTTGATGCCCAGTCAGGGAACTAAGATCCCACAGGCTGCAGAGCAGCTAAGCCTGTGAGCAGCAACCAAATGAATAAATAAATAAAAATAAAATTGTATTTAAAAAAAGAACACAGGTCTACATTGCCTGCCCCCCGCCCATGACAACCTGTGATAAGCCCCCACCCAAGACCCTTAATTTCACCACATCTGCAGTGTCCCTTTTGACACGGAGGTTCTGGGTAGCGTTGCAACACTGTAATTAGGGGGCTATTACTCACCCTGCCTCCTGGAGACCACTGAGTCTGATCTTTGAGCCAGACATCCTTGCTTTCATGCACTGTCTCACAGAAGAGACTCAGAAATAAGCACGGGTTTTTGTTTTGCTTTAATATTTAAGTCTTTGTTGAATTTGTTACAATTTTGCTTCTGTTTTACATTTTGGTTTTTTGGGCCACGAGGCATATTGGATCGTAGGTCCCCGACCAGGGTTTGAACTCACAGCCCCCTCATTGAGAGGCGAAGTCTTAACCACTGGACTGCCAGGGAAGTACTTGGGAATAAATGTTTTAACACTCTTTTCAATTTATAAGAGGACATGATTCAAACAGAGATGATACTTAATAAATTTTGCTTATGTGTAATGTGTAAATTCTTTACAGTGGTTGTTCTTGCAGGATGGGAAATGAGTCTAGGGCTAGAAATGCTGAATTTTTTTCCTTCAATATAGCCCTTGTAAAAGTGAAAGTTGCTCAAGCGTGTCCAACTCTGCGGAATTTAGAAATTCTAGGAGGGGCCAAGATGGCAGAGGAGTAGGACGGGGAGAACACTTTCTCCCCCACAAATTCATCAAAAGAACATTTAAACGCCAAGTAAATTCCACAAAACAACTTCTGAATGCCAGCAGAAGACATCAGGCACCCAGAAAAGCAACCCAAGTCTTGGAAAGGAGGTAGGAAAAAATATAAAAGACAAAAAAAAGAGACAAAAGAGGGAGGGACGGAGTTCCATCCCGGGAAGGGAGTCTAAAAAGAGAGAAGTTTCCAAACACCAGGAAACCTTCTCACTGCCGAATATGTGCCGAGCTTTGGAAGCACAGAGGGCAACATAACAGGGAGGAAAAATAAATAAACAATTAAAACCCACAGATTGGGAGCCCTACAGTAACTCCCCCAGCGGAGAAGCAGCGCAGACGCCTGCACACGCCGGCTGCATCGCTTAGAGTAAGAACCTGGCCTGAATACCCTGAGCGCTATCTGAGTGAAATAATTTGGGCTAGCAAACCAGACTGTGGGATATCTACCACGTGAAAAGCCAGCCCTAACCTAAGACACCGCCAGGCCCGCGCACAGAACAAAGGACTGAACAGATAGCCGGCTGCAGACCTTCCCCCTCCAGTGACAGGCAGCCAGAACCAGAAGGGGGCAATCACAGCCCCAGAGAGACTTTATCTATAAAACTGTAAGCAGGCTTCTTTGCTAACTAAAACTTCTTGGGGGTCTGGACGGTCAACATCTGCCTGAGAAGGTGCGCTGGTTGTACACCCAGATAACCGAGCAGTGGGGAGGCGATAAGTCGCAGCAATTGCGCTCACCAAACACCTCATCACCTGAGCTGCTCGGAGCTGGGAAGAGCACAAAACGCAGGCCCAACCGAGTCTGCGCCTCTGAGGACTACCCGAGTGCGTGAACCTGAGCAGCTTGGACCTGGGAGGTGCAGGCAGCCCAGGGCCGGCCACGGATGGTTCCCGGCGGAGCAACCTAGAGCCTGAGCAGTGTGGGCAGGCAGGCTACACGTGCCATGAACGGGGGCAGACCCAGTGTGGCTGAGGCACTGCGAGCGCATACCAGTGTTATTTGTTTGCAGCATCCCTCCCTCCCTCCCCACAGCACGACTGAACAAGTGAGCCTAAAAAAAAAAAAAGTGTCCTCCACCTTCCCCTTTGTGTCAGGGCGGAAACCAGACACTGAAGAGACCAGCAAACAGAAGAAGCTATAACAGAGGGATCCGCCTTGGAAGCTACAGGCAATAGATTAAAACCCTGTGGTTACTACCGACTACGTAGGAAGGGGCCTATAGATCTTGAGAAGTACAAGTCGGACCAAGGAACTAGCCAAAAATGAACTGAACCCACAATACTCACAACAAAACCGGAGGAAGTCCTAGATATATTTTTACTATTTTTACGATCATTCTTTCTTTCTTTTTTTTTTAATTTTTTAAAAAAAATTTTAAGTCCTCTATTATTCCTTTAATTTTCACTTTTATAACCTATTACTTTGCAAAAAAAAAAAAAGACCCTATTTTTTTTACAGCAAACTTCATATATATATTTTATATAATTTTTTGACCTTTTTATTTTCTTCTTTTCTTTAACATTGTATTTTTGAAATTCCAAACTCTACTCTAGATGTTTAATTTTAGCTTTTTGGTATTAGTTATCAATTTTGTACCTATATTTTCTTTATAATTTTTGCGACCTTGTTTGTTTTTGTTTGTTCGTTTTTTCTCTCTTTCTTTTCCTTCTTCTTTTCTTTAACATCGTATTTTTGAAATTCCAAACTCTACTCTAGATTTTTAATTTTTGCGTTTATGTATTTGTTACCAATTTTGTACCTTTAAGAACCCAATCTTCAGGACCCATTTTTCACTAGGGAGCAAGATTACTGGCTTAACTGCTCTCTCTCCCTTTGGACTCTCCTTTTTCTCCACCAGGTCGCCTGTGTCTCCTCCCTAACCCCTCTCTACTCTACCCAACTCTGTGAATTTCTGTGTGTTTCAGACGGTGGAGAACACTTAGGGAACTGATTACTGGCTGGATCTGTCTCCCTCCTTTTCATTCCCCCCTTTTATCCTCCTGGCCACCTCTGTCTCCTTCCTCCTTCTTCTCTTCTCTGTATAACTCTGTGAACATCTCTGAGCAGTCCAGCTGTGGAGTGCACATAAGGAAGTGATTACTGGCTAGCCCACTCTCTCCTCTATTGATTCCACCTCATCTCATTTGGGTCACCTCTAACTCCGCCCTCCCTCTTCTCTTCTCCATGTAATGCTGTGAACTTCTCTGGGTGATCCTCATGGTAGAGAAACTTTTCATCTTTAACGTAGATGTTTTATCAATGGTGCTGTATAGAAGGAGAAGTTCTGAAACTACTGTAAAAATAAGACCAATAACTGGAAGCAGGAGGCTTAAGTCCAAACCCTGACTCCAGGGAACTCCTGACTCCAAGGAACATTAATTGACAGGAGCTCATCAAACGCCTCCATACCTACACTGAAACCAAGCACCACACAAGTGCCAACAAGTTCCAGGGCAAGACATACCAAGCAAATTCTCCAGCAACACAGGAACACAGCCCTGAGCTCCAAGATACAGGCTGCCCAAAGTCACCCCAAAACCATAGATATCTCATAACTCATTACTGGACACTTCATTGCACTCCAGAGAGAAGAAATACAGCTCCACCCACCAGAACACCGACACAAGCTTCCCTAACCAGGAAACCTTGACAAGCCACCTGTACAAACCCACACACAGCGAGGAAACGCCACAATAAAGAGAACCCCACAAACTGCCAGAATACAGAAAGGACACCCCAAACTCAGCAATTTAAACAAGATGAAGAGACAGAGGAATACCCAGCAGATAAAGGAACAGGATAAATGCCCACCAAACCAAACAAAAGAGGAAGAGATAGGGAATCTACCTGATAAAGAATTCTGAATAATGATAGTGAAATTGATCCAAAATCTTGAAATCAAAATGGAATCACAGATAAATAGCCTGGAGACAAGGATTGAGAAGATGCAAGAAAGGTTTAACAAGGACCTAGAAGAAATAAAAAGGAGTCAATATATAATGAATAATGCAATAAATGAGATCAAAAACACTCTGGAGGCAACAAATAGTAGAATAACAGAGGCAGAAGATAGGATTAGTGAATTAGAAGATAGAATGGTAGAAATAAATGAATCAGAGAGGATAAAAGAAAAACAAATTAAAAGAAATGAGGACAATCTCAGAGACCTCCAGGACAGTATTAAATGCTACAACATTCGAATCATAGGGGTCCCAGAAGAAGAAGACAAAAAGAAAGACCATGAGAAAATACTTGAGGAGATAATAGTTGAAAACTTCCCTAAAGTGGGGAAGGAAATAATCACCCAAGTCCAAGAAACCCAGAGAGTCCCAAACAGGATAAACCCAAGGCGAAACACCCCAAGACACATATTAATCAAATTAACAAAGATCAAACACAAAGAACAAATATTAAAAGCAGCAAGGGAAAAACATCAAATAACACAAGGGAATTCCCATAAGGATAACAGCTGATCTTTCAATAGAAACTCTTCAAGCCAGGAGGGAATGGCAAGACATATTTAAAATGATGAAAGAAAATAACCTACAGCCCAGATTATTGTACCCAGCAAGGATCTCATTCAAATATGAAGGAGAAATAAAAATTCTAGAAAGCAAGTGGAGAAGGCGATGGCACCCCACTCCAGTATTCTTGCCTGGAAAATCCCATGGATGGCAGAGCCTGGTGGGCTGCCATCTATGGGGTCTCACAGGGTCAGAGATGACTGAAGTCATTTAGCAGCAGCAGAAAGCAAGGATAAAAGCATGAACATTCATATTGGTTGGTTGATTTGGGGATTTAAGTTACACAGATGGTTGTGATGTTAGCAATTTTTCCTCTTTGGGTTTGGGGTTTGCTTTTTTGTTTCTGAGAAGAAACATGTTTCAAGGCATGAGATTAAAACAACAGAATCACAGAAAGGCTAACTCACCCCCTGTTACAGTTGAGCTGATGAAATAGTTTGGGGACTTCTTAGCTCCAAGCTGTTTAAGTAAATAATAAATACCCTTGCACTTAAACCTCCATGGATACCTCACAGAAAAACAGAGATCCTAACTGACCACGTGCTCTTCAGTCTCACCTCTGCCCCAAGACTCGACTCAGAGCTCTCTGCCATTGGCTGCTGTTCCCTCACCAAAGTCCCCTCCTTCTGCCTGTTCCTTACTTTTTCTCTGTGTCAGCATAGACCTAACTTTCCTTGGGTGTTTTCTCTGAATGCCTTCTCAGAGTTGGCTAGGTGTCCCTGTCATGTTCTAAATGACAGCTGAGTTCTGAAAAGCAGTAAGTATATGGTGAGCCATTTGCTCTCTTTGCAGGCACTGAGGTATGCTCTCATAGGGCTTCCCAAGGAGCACTAGGGCTAAAGAACCCACCTGCCCATGCAGGAGATGGAAAAGACCCAGATTCAATCCCTAGGTCAAGAAGACTCCCTAGAGAAAGAACTGCCAATACACTCCAGTATTCTTGCCTGGGAATTCCCATGGACAGAGAGGAGCCTGGTGGGCTACAGTCCACGGGTCACACAAGGGGTCAGACCTGACTGAGCACACATACAGCACAAAAGCAGTAGCGATGATGTATGACCTTATGAGCAAGGCCATAATCCTATGAAACTTAGTCTGAAAAAGCAAAAGTGTGAATTTTAACTCATTTCATGGGTTACAAAATGCTAATTTTCTTTGGTTTTTTTTTCAGTCATTTAAAAATCCTGAGGCCATGCAAAAACAGACAGTGGGTTTTAGAACTCAGTGATCCTCTCTTACAATCTTTCCTCCAAACCGTTGAGTCCAAGTAACTTGAGAGCAAAGACAAGCTAAACAAAGCATCTGGAGATGGTTCTCCTAGAAAGCAGTGATGGGGGTGTTCTCGGGATTCCCTTTCAATGCCCTGGATGGAGGGAAAGAGGTGGGAGGAGGGAGAGAAATGATACAAAGATAGAGGACATTAGATATTGACAGATAGATAGATAAGTAAGCGAAAAATTATATATATAAATGATAGGGACTTCCCTGGTGGTCGAGTGGCTAAGACTCCATGCTTCCAGTGCAGAGGGCATGGGTTCAATCCCTGGCCAGGGCACTAAGATCCCACATCCACAGGGCGTGGCCAAAATTAAATAAATAAAATAGTCTATTTCAAGGCTGTCTTAAAAAATAAAAATAGGGAATTCCTTTGTGGTCCAATAGCTGAGACTCCTTGCTCCCAATTCAGGGGACCTGGGCTTGGTCTCTGGTCAGGGAACTAGATCCCACCTGGGCAGTTAAGAGTTTGCCTGCTGCAACTTAAGATACCATGGACCACAAGTAAAACCTGGTACCATCAAATAAACACACAAATAACTGGATGTTTAAAATAAAATGATAGATGATTGCTTGATAGACAGTAGAGAATGAATAGATGGTAGATAGATACAAACAGATTATTAATAGATAAATGACATCTAGATGTAGATATAGATAAGTGATTATTGTTGCTGTTGTTTAGTCCCTAAGTAGTGTCAGACTCTTTTCGAGCCCACGGACTGTAGCCCACCAGGCTCCTCTGTCCATGGGATTCTCCAGGCAAGAACATTGGAGTGGGTTGCCATTTCCTGCTGCAGGGGATCTTCCCGACCCATGGATAGAACCCACGTCCTCTGCATTGCAGGCAATACTTCACCACAAGCCACCATGGAAGGCTGTAGATAGATGATAGAATTAGACAAATAAATGGTAGCTAGGTGGAAATGGCAACCCACTCCAGTATTCTTGCCTGGAGAATCCCAGGAATGGGGGAGCCTGGTGGGCTGCCGTCTATGGGGTCGCACAGAGTCAGACACGACTGAAGCGACTTAGCAGCAGCAGCAGCAGGTAGATGATAATAAATGATCGATAGATAATAAACGCATGATTGATAGATGACAGATGATAAATAAGTAGACAATAAAATGACAGATAATGATAGATAGACACAGATATGTGTATTCTCCACAGTGTCAGAAGAAAGAAAGCCCTGTCTAACCGCAATGGACATGACTGGGAGCAAGCTCTGCGAGACAGTAATGGACAGGGAAGCCTGGCATGCTGGAGCCCATGGGGTCTCAAAGAGTCAGACACGACTGAGTGTCTGAACAACAACAACCTCTTGCTCTGAGTTGGAACCTTCAGTCGTCTCCTCAGTCCTCAGGGAAGCCCTCCTGAGCCACAGGCCTCTGAAGTTTCAACCCCGACACCATGGTTCTCTCCACCCAGCCATGACCCAGTATTCCCACAGAGGAGAAGTTCAGCTCAATGTCTTCATGGTGTCAGCTACGTCTGTATGCCCCACTCCCAACCCAGGAGGAAGAGGATGTGAACTGCCTTCACTACAGGGCTGAGAACCGAAAGCAACTGCACAGCTTCCTGTAAGTGTGGGTCACTCGAGGGAGCAGCAGTGTGCCTTTCATCAGAGGAGCGGGGCTGAGGCCGGTGGGCAGCCTGAATGCGGGATCATGTCCATGGTTCCTCCCTTGCTGCTCTATCTTGGTCAGTCTGGGAGAGAGGGTTAGGTACAAATAGACGGCTAAGCAGGGCAGGGCTGGTGGTTCTTTCAGGAGGGGCTGTTCTCACCGGGTGTTTCTTTCTAGGGTTGTGTCTAAGCCAGAGCACTTGGGCACAGAAGGGTGAGTATTCTGTGTGATAGTCCTGAGGACCCAGCAGGGTTTAAGCCAGGTATCAGGTCTCTTGGCCGCTGGAAAGAGGGGACTCAGACTTTACAGCGGGGGCTGTAAGAGGGGGAGAAATAGAAGGATGGAGGGAGAAACACTTGTGTGTCTATTACCTGTTCCCTGTGTTCTAGGAAATCTCCCCCCACCTCGTATCATAGCTCTGCCTGGATCCACAGTTCCAGCTAAGTGTCCTGTGACCATACTGTGTAAAGGACCTAAACAAGCTGAGGGGTACAGGATATCAAGAGTGGGAAGTCCTGAGCCCATGGACAAAGAGGAACAGATCACGCCCAGGACGACCAACACTTTGAGTTTCACAGAGGTTGCAACAGACAAGACAGGGCTGTACCACTGCTCCTATCAGAGAGGAGGCCGCTGGTCCCAGTTCAGTGACCCCCTGAAGCTGGTGATGACCGGTGAGGGGGACACAGAGGCAGCAGAGCCGGGACTGACCCCTCTGCCAAGGGAAGGACCAGGCTTTGGGGACAGGAAGCAGGAAGACCAAGCCTTGTCCTTGGGGAGGTCTCAGGGATGATGCCGAGAGACTTCTTCAAGGGGGAGGGGGGCGAAGAGGGGAGAGAGACCAGAGCCACGTCTGCTCCCAGGGGACAAAAAGGGACAATGCCTACGTGACCCTTCCCTTCATCGCTGAACTTCCTTCTTTCTCAGGAGCTTATGACAAGCCCTCCCTCTCCAGCGTGGCTGGCACAGTGGTGGCTCCAGGGGAGAATGTGAAGTTGCAGTGTTTCTCCAAAATCAACCATGATGTATTTATCCTCACCAAAGAAGATGGAGATCACATCACCCAGAACCAAAGCTGTAGCCCCCAGGACGGAGGACGCCAGACCATCTTCCTCTTGAATCCAGTCTCCTCCACACAGGCAGGAACCTACAGATGCTACGGTGCCTTCCATGAGAATCCCTACGTGTGGTCTCAGCCCAGTGACCCACTGCAGCTTCAGGTCGAAGGTGAGGAAGAAGCCCAGTCCACACACCTGCTCCCCGCCCTGGGGGCTGACTCTGTGCAGTTAAAGCACTGGCTGGGGAAGAGGACCGCAAGGGGGAGGGTCTGTGAGCACCATCAGCTTAGACACGCATCTCTGAGGGACTGGCCAGGGACGGGCCGTGTGGGTCCCTGGGACTCTGGGAGGTGAGACACTGACTGAGCGGAAATAAGGAAGACCTCTCCCACGTCACCTCTGTTTTCAGGAACTACTGACTTTCCCAGCAGCACACAGCCCAGACGTTCAACTGGTGAGTGACTGAGTTTAGGTGGAAAACTGAAAAGAGATTCTATATTCCCTTCTCTCTGACCTGGAGTGGAACGGGGCTTACTACAGACAGGGCCAGCTTTTTAAGAAGGCTTCTGATGTCTTGGGGCATGGAGAACACAGATATAGCAGGTAGGGCTGCTCTCCCTAAGGGAAAGAAGATTAGACAGTCTACAGATTGCAGATAAAGCCAATAGGATCCATAAATACCATTTATCAGTGATCCATAATTGACAATATTCTAAAATTCATTTATCAGTAATCCATAATTGACAATATTCTAAAATTCATTTATCAGTGATCCATAATTGACAATATTCTGGACTTCCCTGGTGGCTCAGACAGTAAAGCATCTGCCTACAATGCGAGAGACCTGGTTTCATTCCCTGGGTGGAGAAGATCTCCTGGAGAAGGAAATAGTAACCCACTCCAGTATTCTTGCCTGGAAAATCCCATGGACGGAGAAGCCTGGTAGGCTTCAGTCCTTGGGGTCGCTAAGAGTCGGACATGACTGAGCGAATTCACTTTCCCTTTTCACTTTCATGCATTGGAGAAGGAAATGGCAACCCACCCCAGTGTTCTTGCCTGGAGAATCCCAGGGATGGCAGAGCCTCGTGGGCTGCCGTCTATGGGGTCGCATAGAGTCAGACACGACTAAAGCGACTTAGCAGCAGCAGCAGTATGAACTTGCTTCCTGTCCTAAGACATGTCTCAGAGTCTGTACTGTGTGTGTGTGCGTGTGTGTGTGTGTGTGTGTGTGTATTGGGGGGGTGCCATTCATAGACAGATACCTACAAGGAGCTTCCAAAGCTGGAGGGGTCCTCAAGAGGAGGGTTTGCTCTTGGACTCCTTGCTCTTGAGTTGACCATGCCCTCCTAGAGGTTAGACAAGGGCAAAAGAAAGCGAGGAGAAAAAAGGGCCCAAGAGAATAGGTGCCCCCATTCTCAGGACTTTCTCAGAGAGTAATAATAGTCTGCTTTGAAATGGGCATCCCCTATTTCAAAGTCAGACGGGGCACAAGGCCGAGGGCCTGAGGGCTGTGGGGAGAGAGAGAGAGAGGATCTGAGGGGATGGGGTTTCACTCACCCTTGTAACCGATGGATGAAAAGCGGGCTGGTGTGTGGATGTCAGTCCAGCAAGGCAAGTGGAGAGTCCCATCCTGGAGATCATCTCAGTTTCTTGGCAAAGAGAGGGGACCACCGGAGGTGGACTTGGGAGAAGAGCCCACCCAGCTGCGGTGGATCTTCCCTCCCGGGTTTCAGCACCAGAATTAAGGCGAGTGCAGAGAAAAAGAGAGTGAACCAGGCAGTCAGGCAAGAAAAGGAAATTTATTAGAGGGAAAAGAGGGGTGACTGGCTCTTAAGGAGAACCAGCCTCCTCCCTTTCTTATGGAGTCCTTCTTATACCCCACCAATGAAAAATTCTCTGAAGAGATGGACACGTAGCCGGAGGTCTGGAATCTGGTGGTCTCGCAGCTTTGAGAAGATGGGCACCAGTGAGATAACAGGGTGCCGTATGGGCAATTTGGTCAGTCTCACAGATCACTGTGAAACTTTATTCTTTGTTTGCGAGGTCGACATAATGAGCTGCCTTATCAGTGAGACCCCACGTGGGCCCTATCACCTATGAGATGGATAGAACCTTGATTGGAAAACTGCGGGCGGGGCGGGCAGGATGGGGGTGTGAAATGTGTGCTCTATCCACCTCACAGCCTATTTGTTTTTTAAAACATATATTTTTTTTCTGTATTGGAATCTAGCCAACACAGAAAGAATTTTTTTGTTGTCCGTGGTTGCTTTTGTGTAATGAAATGAGTACTTTTCCTACACATTTCCATAGGATGGCTCAAATCAGTTCTTGGAATGAGCCCTCCCCTGAGCCTGGCTAACACCATATTCTTGATTCACCACTGCTGGCTCTTTTCTGAGCTGTGCTTCCTCTGCGCCAGTGGTCAGTAAATATTTCCTGTAATAGGCCTGTTACTCAGTGGGCGGATAGCTGGTCTCTTTCTCAACTGCTCAACTCTGACCCTGTGCACAAAACCAGCCACTGACAATATGCAGAAGCAAGCGAGCCGAGGTCGAGCTCTGATGAAACGATAGATACAGGCTCTGAAGCTTGAATTTCAGTTCATTTGCACTTGTCGCAAATTGTATTCTTTCTTTCTTTCTTTATTATTATTATTATTTTTGGATTACAGTTTAAAAATGTAAGTCTATTCTGAGCTTAAGGGCCACAGGAAAACACAGGTGGGCGGGGGGTTGATCTGTGTGTAATCATCTGCTGGTCTCTATAAGGATACAAATTTCCATTTCTGAGTGGCTTCTCTTTTAAATCTTTATTGGATTTGTTACAATGTTGTTTCTGTTTTATGTTTTTTTGGGGGGAGGGGGTTGGCCATGAGGCATGTGGGATCCTAGCTCCTCGATCAGGGATGGGACCAGCACCCCCTGCATTGGAAGGCGAAGTCTTCACCACCGGACCTCCAAAGACATCCCTCCAAGTGCTCTGCTATCTATGACTTCATGGAGCGAGCAAACGAGGTGGTCAAAGCTCATTCCTCTTTTCTAAAAAACGGGGTCAGCAATTCTGAGCTTGGGGATTGTGGTGGGGTCTGAGGAAACACTCAGAAACCGTGCTGTGTGTGAAGGCTCTTTACACAGGGTGTCTGCTCCAGCACTGTGTCCTCTTTGCAGCCCTGTCTGGCAACCTAGCCTCCCAAGACAGACGCCTAGGCATCTGGATCGGTGTCCCGGTGGCCGCGGGTCTCCTGCTCCTAGTCTTTCTCATCCTCTACTGTCTGCGCAAAGCCAAAAACAGTAGGTCCTTGACAGCAGGAGGGGGAGCCTGTGCAGAGATCCCTGGGACGCAAATCCCACTGGGGAAATGGGGCGGGGCACTTGCTGGGGGAGGAGGAGGGGCTGAGGGGTCCAGAAGCAGTGAGGAGTGGGCTGTTTTGCTGGTTCACGCTGTGATTGTGGTAACTGCCTTCCAGAAGACAGGGCTGGGGGGAGTCTACAGCCACCCTCCCGAAAACATGACCTTCTCTTTGTTATGTTCACGAGATTGTTGTTGTTTTTGCTGTGTCACTTTTCATTATCAAAGATGAAAAAATGAGAAAATTCAATCGGGGAAGATGAGATGTAAACACTCTTTTAAGCTGCTGGTGAAAGTATACACGGATTCACAAACATAGTCACCATGGCATTATTTACATTACAAAACAATGTCATAAAACAATATATAAAACGTAAATATACCAAAATGGTGTCATAAAACAGAGGATATAAACCATATACGATGCTACAACTAACGTAGCCATTTAAAATATTGTTTAGGAAACACCTCTAGTGACAAAGAG
The DNA here is from genome assembly GCF_019923935.1 of Bubalus bubalis. Taxonomy (NCBI): domain Eukaryota; kingdom Metazoa; phylum Chordata; class Mammalia; order Artiodactyla; family Bovidae; genus Bubalus; species Bubalus bubalis. The sequence goes on along the minus strand of NC_059174.1, from coordinate 62,324,435 downwards.
AAATATTGAGGCTATAATGTTGTGTGTTTAAAATTACAGATATAGAGAACAAACTAGCAGTAAGACTAATGGGGAGGGGAAGGGCAATTAAGGGGTAGGAGATTAAGAGGTACAAACTAGTAGGTACAAAATAATCTACAAGGATGGGACTTCTCTGGTGGTCCAGTGGCTGAGACTCCACACTCCCAATGCAGGGGGTACAAGTTTGATCCCTGGTCAAGGAACTAGATCCCACATGCCACAACTAGGGGGAAAAAAAAGATCCCAAATGCCCCAACAACAAAATGGGGAATGTAGCAATATTTTATAATAACTATAAATGGAGTTTAACCTTTTAAAACTGTATATCATTATACTGTATACCTGTAACTTATGTTGTATGTTCAACAGTACTTCAGTTTTTTAAGAAATGACCCTCTCTTTGTCTGTTCAAACTGCTGTAACAGAACACCATAGACCAGGTGCTTCAAACATCCAGCATTCATTTCTGACAATTCTGGAGGCTGGGAGGTCTGAGATGTAGGTGCTGGGATTCAGTTCCTGGTGAGGGTTCTCTTGCAGATGGTCACCTCTCCTGGCAGAGAGAGTGAGCTAGAGCTCTGGCTGAACATGAGAATCCCACCCTCAGGACCCCATCAAAACCTCAGTTCCTCCCAGGGGCACCATCTCCAAATACCATCACGTGCAGATCCCCACTGCAGCAGATGAATCTGGGGGGAGGGGGAGTGGGGACACAGATACACAGTCCATAACAACCTCCCCTTTCCCTCTAGATGCTGCGAGGAAAGAGAGACACCCAGAGGCAGCTGACCGGGTGAACAGACAGGTGAGGGCTTCCTCCCCTAGATTGTACCTTGGATGCCCCGTGTCGCACCCCCATCTCATATTCTCCCTTCCTTCCTCAGGCCTCTGAAGCTGCAGACCCGCAGGAGGTCACCTATTCCCAGGTGACCTGCCATGTCCCCCACCAGGGGACAGCTGGGACCCCCTCCTGGGTGCCCAGACAGACCCAGAGCAGCGAGTATGTGACGCTGGCCTTCGGATAAGCCAGGCACCAGCACTTCATCTGGGCGGCAGAGCTCACAGCTACCTCTGGTAGCTCCCTCCTCTAGAACTGAGGTTCCAAACCTGACAGTCAGCTTGGTTGAGGGAGCCCACATTCTTCAGAAGGTCCTACTGCCCCCCCCCACACACACACCCAGAAATCTAGAGGCCTCAGCAACATCAGCCAGTCAGTCCCAGAATCTCTAATTGCCCAGGAGTTCCTGAGACCCTCTGAAGTCACCAGAAGAGTGACACGGTAATGTTTTGTAAGTTTTCATTATTCATTAATTAAATGTTGTTGTTCAGTCTCTGTCATGTCTGACTCTTTGCAACCCCATGGACTGCAGCACGCCAGACTCCCCTGTCCTTCACTGTCTCCTGGAGTTTGCTCAGATTCATGTCCATTGAGTCCGTGATGCCATCCAACCATCTCATCCTCTAATGTCCCCTTCTCCTCCTGCTCTCAGTTGTTCCCAGCATCACAGTCTTTTCCACTGAGTCAGCTCCTCCCATCAGGTGGCCAAAGTATTGGAACTTCAGCTTCAGCATCAGTCCTGCCAGTGAATATTCAGGGTTGATTTTCTTTTGCCGTGACAAGGCTGTGATCCATGAAGGGGATCAATTAATAAGTAAGTGCACTTAAATCCTCTTGGGTACCAGGTTTTATGTTACAGCCTTCTGAAAACAAAAGCTGAGAATGTTCATAACATACTATAAGAAATACTAAAGGAAGTTCTTTAAGTGAAGAAAAAACATACCAGATGAAAATTTGAATCTATATAAAGGAATGAGCAAGGAATAAAAAGAAAAAGAGTTTTAGGTATAAAGTTAAATGACATTAAATATATTCACGTTGTTTTACAACAGTCAGCAGCACTGCATTTTGGATGGTTGAAAAAATCAAAAGAAGAGTACTTTAATTGCTTTGGTGAGGTATAACTGATTTAGAAAGAACTGCACATATTTAGTGGGTACTATTTGATGAGTTTGGATAAATGCAAATGACATGATATCATCACCACAATCAAGGCACTGAAGTGAAGTTAAAGTCGCTCAGTTGTGTCCAATTCTTTGAGACCCCATGGACTAGTCCATGGAATTCTCCAGGCCAGAATACTGGAGTGGGTAGCCTTTCCCTTCTCTAGGGGATCTTCCCAACTCAGGGATCAAACCTAGGTCTCCCACATTGCAGGCAAATTCTTTACCAGCTGAGCCACAGGGGAAGCCCAACTAGCCATAACCATATCCGTGAAGCCCAAAGGACCCCAAATAGGATGAAAAAAGTAATATTTTATGACATGTAAAAACTATTTGAAATTCAGACTTCAACCTCCACAAATAAAGGTTTATTGGAACACAGGCAGACACGTTGATTTACTTATTACTTGTGGCTATTCCCCCGCTGTAATTCCTGTAGCATCAAGGAATTGCAGCAGAGACCAGATGGCTCTCAAAACCTAACATATTTACTCTTTGGCTCTTGACAAAAACATCTTTCAGCTGCTGGTTTACTGCAAATGTTCCAAAACTTCAGTTTCAATAAGAATTATTGGGATGGGAAGAGGGCATGGAGGAGGAGGATTAAAGGTTGGTTCTATGGCTTCTTCAGCCAACCAAGGACAGTACTCAGAAAATGGTTATCATTTATAAAAATTCCCACTTATTTCTAATACAGACAATTAAGACGTACCCACTTAAAGAGATGTGACTCTGGTACTGTGATTTTCAAATTTGGTTACATATTCAAATCAATTAAAGAATTATTTTAAATCCTGGGAACCAGATTCCCCACTCTCCCACCCCCTGGAAAAATCTCTTGGAATGTGACCCCAGCAGTAAAATTCCTTAAGTCTCCCAGGTTATTCCCATAAGCAGCCAAGGCTCCAAACCTGTGATGTAATGCAGCAGTAAGCAGACTGTTGATATGTAAAGGAATGGCATGACTGTGTTCCAGTAAATCTTTATTTACAGAAACAGGAGAATGACACGTGCATTGAGTCAGGTTATCTGGAAGTGATTTTGAAAACTGGGGTCATGGGAATTAGGATGAACAGAAATCAGTCACAGGGACCATAACAGAGGACCTGTGGGCATAAAATGCAGAGAGAAGATATAATCCCAGTATTCAGTCATCATCACGTGGTGGTTGTTGTTCTTGTTTAGTCACTAAGTCATGTTCGACTCTTTTGTGACCCCATGGACTGTAGCCTACCTGGCTCCTCTGTCCATGGGATTTCCCAGGCAATACTGGAGTGGGTTGCCATTTCCTTCTACAGAGAATCTTCCCGACCCACAATTAGAAGCATATGTATGCACACATGAACATGTACACAAACACAAAAATTACATAAAAGGATGGAACCTGAGTCACCTGCATTGGCAGGCGGATTCTTTACCACTGAGCCGCCAAAGGAACCCCATCATTATGTATACCTTATATATTATATATACAACTTCTATTTTTAAAATGAAAATTTAAAAACCCACCATCCCTTTGATAAAAAGTTATTGTAACTTTTGATAAAAAGTTATTGCAACATTGTCCCACATGTTAGGAACCACAAAACTTTGCTTGGGTTGAGCACCAAGTGGATAGAAATGTGAAAAAAGAAAAGAATTAGCTGAAACCAGATTCAAACAAATCTTGAAAATTATATTCAGTCTGGATTTTACAGAAAGGGGGATTGGGAATCAAGGTACGGTTTGAATAAAGAAGTGACAAGATCAGAACTGCATGTGAGAAAGAGCTCCCTGAAGGTCACCATGGAGACTGGACAGGAGGGGAGGAACTGAAAGAAGCGAAGCTCTTTAAAGATGGAGGGAATCCATGTCAGAGGTGAGATCTGAGCCCACACAGAAAGGAAGAAGTAGATTTCAGAGCTTCCCAGAAGCTGCACCACCTGACTGGTTCCTGTGGTTGAGTCAGAGGAAGAAGTTGGGGGAAGCATCAACGGATGCAGAATTTCTGGAGAGCAGTTTGCAATGTGTCTCAGAACTGAAGATGTGGCTCACTTTTGACTCACAAATCCATTTTAGAAACTTGACTTCAAGAGGTCATTACACCCCATGGAACTGTTTTCCCAGGAAATTCTCAGTTCAGTGTCCTTTACATAAGCAATTACCCTCCAATTAAAAATAAATTTAAAAAAAAAACAGGGGCGGGGAAAAGGAAAACCGTACATGTTAACCTGAACAAACAGACTGCCAGTTATTTCAATGGTAAAAATGTGTTTATTCAGAATTAGAGAATTACAGTTTAGGGTCTATGACCACGGGGACCCATGTTCCCAAAGGGCAGGAAAAGACCACTTTTATAGAGGGGACTAGGAACCTGGAGGAGTATCAGCCCTGGGATTTCTTTGGAGGGAATGATGCTGAGGCTGAAGCTCCAGTACTTTGGCCACCTCATGTGAAGAGCTGACTCATTGGAAAAGACTCTGATGCTTGGAGGGATTGGGGGCAGGAGGAGAAGGGGACGACAGAGGATGAGATGGCTGGATGGCATCACTGACTCGATGGACGTGAGTCTGGGTGAACTCCGGGAGTTGGTGATGGACAGGGAGGCCTGGCATGCTGCGATTCATGGGGTCGCAAAGAGTCGGACACGACTGAGCGACTGAACTGAACTGAGGAAGCTGGAACCCACTCCAGTGTTCTGGCCTGGAGAATCCCAGGGACAGGGAAGCCTGGTGGGCTGCCGTCTATGGGGTCGCACAGAGTCGGACACAACTGAAGCGACTTGGCAGCAGCAGCAGGAAGCTGGAGGTCTGTAGTCAAGAGTCCGTGGCTTTTCATTGGTTGAGTTGCTACGGAGAAGAGGGATCTTCCTTCTTCCTATCATGCTGAGCTATCAGCTCAGGGTGTGGGAGCGCCCCCTTCTGGTCTCTCCCAACTCCAGTTAATTGAGGTTTCTGTTTATCAGTTTTTTACACGCACTCACAAACACAGTTAGAAGCATATGTATGCGCACACGAACATGTACCCAAACACAAAAATTACATAAAGGTAGGTCTTGGGAATAATAAAGATAATTATGTACATGACCAAATGGAAAACTCTTCAGTTACTTAAGTCATGCATAGATTTATGTATTTATATAATATCTGTTATACACATTATATACACTAACATAGAAAGAATTATATATGCATATATTTGAATATGCATGTTTATATATTTATATTGTGTATAGTATATTATACATGTAACATTTATGATAATCTGTTGTTTAGAATGTATTTTTATATGTGCATGTGCATAATTTAAATGATTGAGTAGTTTTCCATTTGTCATTCACATGATTCTACATATAACTCATGTTCATACATTTTATTTAGATATCTGTAGATGTCTGAGGGCATTCCCAGGTGGTGCTAGTGTTAAAAGAATCCTCCTGTCAACTCAGGAGACACAAAAGACACAGGTTCGATCCCTGGGTCTGGAAGATCCCCTGGAAGAGGAAATGGCAACCCACTCCAGTATACTTTCCTGGAGAATTCCATGGACAGAAGAGCCTGGTGGGCTACAGTCCATGGGTCTCAAAGAGTCGGACACAACTGAAGCTGCTGAGTGCACACATCTATGGATACAGATATGAATAGAGACAGAGGTGGAAATGTTAGGGATATAGTTTTAAGGAGAAACAGCAGGATACAGAATCAGGAGGATGTAACTTTTCTATAAAAATAAATCTGCTTTAAAGTATTCATTGCCTCATTTTTCCATGTCTATAAAATCTTACATAAAAAATATATTTTTGCAAGATGGCTAGTTCACAGTATCTAAAAGAGCTAAAATATTTAGCCATTAAAAGGTTTATTATGTATCACATTATTAACTAATATGGCTTACCTGGCCTTTGTGGAAGGGCCTCTGACTACAGTGTTTCAGGGTCTGCATAAAGTACAATTTCTCCTTTTCTGGATTTAAGGTAAAGGGAAAGCCCACTTCACAAAGCTGAGGCTCAAACAGAGGATATCCAAACCTTTGAATCCCTTGACCCTCCTTTCTATTAAAGCCAGAGGTCCCAGACTTCCCTGTTGACCCAGTGGTTAGGAATCCACCTGCCAATGCAGGGGACATGGGTTCAATCCCTGGTCAGGGAAGATCCCACATGCCACAGAGTGACTAAGCCCATGTGCCACAACTACTGAGCCCACATTCTAGAGCCCATGAGCTGCAACAAGAGAAGCCATTGCAAGGAAAAGGCCACACACTGCAACAAAGAGTAGTCCCTGCTCACCCAGGGACTACTAGGTGAAAGCCCAGTAGAGCAGTGAAGATCCAGCACATCCAAAAATAATAATAAAGAGACGTTTAAAGCCAGAGGTCCCTTTCCTGTCCTCTAGTCCAGACCTAACCCATACGGTGGCCAGTAGACACATGTGGCTATTGAAAGCAAGGACTGTGGCTAATGTAGGCTTAAATGTCCTCCCAGTGTGAAATACTGGATTTTGAAGCCTCAGTACAAAATGTTGAAGGGAAAATATCTCTGTTGTTTTTATATTGACTACAAGTTGAAATAATACTTTGGATATATTGGAGTCAATATATTATAAAAATCAATTTTATTTAGTTCTTTCTACTTGTTTGTCATGGCTATTAGAAAATTTTTTTGTTTTTATTTTTTTAACCATTTATCATTTATTTATTATTAAATACAATATCGTAAAGTAGAAAATTTTAAATTACAAGCATGGTCAATATTACATGTTTAATATATTACATTAGTATGTTAAGCTATTTTATTGTATTCAATTTATTGTATAGTGTATTGTTTTCACCATAAGACTTCAATTTTGAGCAGATAGGTGGAGGTGGGGAGAGAGAGATGGAGATATAGATATATTGGTTCTAAAAGATGAAGACTTCAAAACCCAACATTTTGAAGTCTTAATATAAATCTACATAAATTAATATTGTAAATATTAATGTTTTATGAAATAGTGTAAAACTGATGAACCTGTTTCTTGATGCACTTCTTGTGTTATTTACATTGAACATGAAATGTGGGTTTTAATGTATCTGGTTAGATGGGAGGAGGCAGCTGATCAGCAGCTGAAGGTTCTAAGCAGTGGTTCTCAAGCTTGACTGCAATCACAGTCCTCTAGGGGCCTTGTCTCCTGAGAAACCTGCATGCAGGTCAAGAAGCAACAGTCAGAACGCTGTATGAAACAACCGGCTGTTCAAGACCGGGAAGGAAGTACGACAGGGCTGCCTGTGTCACCCTGTGGTTTAACCTGTGCACTGAGCACATCATGAGAAGTGCCGGGCTGGATGAGTTACAAGCTGGAATCAAGATGGGCCGGAGAAACATCAACAACCTCAGATATGCGGATGATACCACTCTAATGGCAGAAAGCAAAGAGGAACTAAAGAGCCTCTTGATAAGGGCGAAGGAGGAGAATGAAAGCTCTGGCTTAAGACTAAATATTAAAAAAAACTAGAATCATGGCATCCGACCCTGTTACTGCATGGCAAATAGAAGGGGAAAAGGTGGGAGCAGTGACAGATTTCCTCTTCTTGGGCTCCAAAATCACTGTGGACAGTGACTGCACCCATGAAATCAGAAAACAATTGCTTCTTGGCAGGAAAGTGATGACAAACCTAGGCAGTTGTTGAAAAGCAGAGACCTTGCCGACAAGGTCCACATAGTAAAGGCTATGATATTCCCAGTAGTCATGTACAGTTGTGAAAGCTGGACCATAAAGAAGACAGAATGCCAAAGAATTGATGACTTCAAACTGTGGTGCTGGAGAAGACTCCTGAAAGTCCCTTGGACAACAAGGAGATCAAAGCAGTCGATCTTAAGGGAGATTGGTCCTGAACATTCACTGTAAGGACTGACGCTGACGCTGAAGCTACAGTATTTTGGTCATCTGATGCAAATAGATGACTCTTTGGAAAAGTCCCTGATGCTGGGAAAGATTGAGAGCATAAGGAGAAGAAAGCATCAGAGGATGAGATGGTTGGATGGCATTACCGACTCAATAGACATGAGTTTGAGCAAGCTCTGGAAGATGGTAAGGGACAGGGAGGCTTGGCATGCTGCAGTCCATGGGGTCACAAAGAGTCGGACACAACTGAGTGACTCAACAACAACAAGGTGCCTTTAAAGAACCTCGGTGTCTGGGCATCTCTGATCTAACCTAGAAATCAGAATCTCTGGGCATTAATACTTTGAAATGATACCCCAGGGAAGTGAGTTTTAAGGCAGTCAAGGTTGGGAACCGCTGGTCTGGGAGAACTTGATGCTCAAACTGAGGAAATGGTCTCCACCTGTTAGTCATTGTGTGGCTGAAGGAAGCTCCTGGCAATGGGATTGGCTCCCAGTGGCCAATCACAGAGCTTGGGCAGAAAGAGGAAGTGTTTTATAGGAGGTTTCCTGTGGCTTCAGCACTCAGAGGCAGGGAGTAGGTCATGGAGCAGGGGTTAGGCATAGGAGAGGTGAGTAACAATCCTGCTTCTTGACTTCATGCCTCTCTATCTTCATTTAACTGCTAAGTCTCTAAAGTAAAAATTCCTCCTCCTTTTCTTTGAATATTTGGATGTCAAACTGTTGAAGGACTTGAAGTTTCAAGTCAAACTCCTGCTTTTGCAAAGATGGAGGACTCCTGGAGGGAAGCCCCTTCCCAGGGCTCCTTCCATAACTTTAAACAGGTTCTTTTCTCTTGCTGAAGTTCAGCCTCCTCAAGTCACAGGAACATAATGTAAATTGGATTAATTTTCAATGCACCTCAGGAGCACAGCAGAGGTGCCTGTTCTTGGCCCAAACCTTAAACCTAACCCTTTCCTTAGTGGGAAGGCTGTATGGGAATCTCAAGCAGTTGGAGGTGGAAGAAACCCAGCTCAAATGAGGGCCCGTAACCCAGGTGTTTATGTTCTTACAAATTCTTCTTTTCCCTCCTTCCATATCCAGTCAAAAACTATTGATTTCTCTCAAAAGATATAACCTGAATTCAATTAGTTCTCTACAACTAGGTGTGAGCGCTAAGTTGACTCAGTCATGTCTGGCTCTTTGCGACCCAATGGACTGTAGCCAGGCTCCTCTGTCCATGGGTTCTCCAGGCAAGAATACTAGAGTGGGTTGCCATGTCCTCCTCCAGGCGATCTTCCCAACCCAAGGATGGAACCCATGTCCCCTGCATTGGCAGGTGGGTTCTTTACCACTAGTGCCACCTGGGAAGCCCCTCTACAACTACATCTAAGAACAAAGAACCATCATGGCAGAGTAATTAACTAAAACATGGACCCTAGAGCTATTTGTTATACCTGGTTCAGAGCCCAGTTCTGACACTTTATGACCATGTAAACGTGGATGTTCTATCTAACATTTCTGCTAACCCAGTGTCAATATCTGAAATAGGGAGGATATAGTACTTGGGAATATCATAGGATTAATGAGCCAAGTCTACAGGGTTGATTGCACTGCCTGGTACTATCCAGGTGTTCCCTGACCCCACCCTCACCTGGATGAGTTCAGAATTCTCAGCAGGCAGCAACAAAGACTCTCCTTGTTCTCACTAGACTTCATCCTTGGGCTCTCTCCCTGGCCCGTTTCAGTCTAGTTTGAGCAAGAGAGCCTGGCAGGCTACAGACCACTGGGTAGCAAAGGGTCATACATGACTGAGCAACTAAGCACAGTACAGCACTGCTCAGTCAGTTGAGCAAAAATCCCCACCTTCAATATCTGATCAAATTCGTCACCCTTCAGAGTGATGTCTAATCATCCTGACCTGCCCTCAGCAAGAATACTCTTGAGTCGATCTGACAAGAATACTCCTAGCCTTGACATTTCCTCTTAGTAATTGGGTTCCCACAGAACCCCTCCCCACCCTGTAAATCCTGTTCCTTGGCTCTCAATTCCCACTTGTCTTTATGGTAGTTGGAGTTAAGTTCTATCTCTCTCCCCTACTTCAAAACCCCCGATTCAGTAACCTCTCTCAAAGTCTTCCTTACCAGCTTCAAGCATCACAAAAAATTTTAACCAGCTCCTTGGTGTGACTCCCCTCTCTCCCCAAGAAGTAAGAGAAAGTGCTCCTGAAAACACAGCAGTCTGTGAGGTCTCCCCACTGGAAATTTTGGAGCAGCTTGCTACTGCACTTGGAATCAAATTGTAAATCCTCATTAACCTGGAACCCCTTCATGACAGGATGTCTGATCCTAGAGTAGGAGTCACGGCATTTGTCTGCTCCAGCCAATACACACCTAAATTCTTTCCCTCAAACCTGCCATATTCATTTCAGCCCTGAAATGATACTAGTTGTTCACACTGCTTAGAATTTCTAAGCACCAGTTTCCCTAACCGGCAGCTCCTACTCATCAGGTCCTCAATTGAAATATTTCCTCTGAGAAAATTCCATGGTTACATGACCCTTATTCTATTTCTCTGTGTCATCTTGTCTTCAAGCTTTGTCATTGCTTCTGTTTGAATTCATTTTTGAAATGTCTACTTCTCCCCCCTACACTCCATGTGTGTACTCAAATTGAGTATAAATCCCAAGTAGGCAGAGTTCTTACCCATCTTTATAGCTGTCACTTAGGTTCTAAAATTGTTCCTGGGGGGAGAGGTCTGGGGATAGATGTATTGGGAATTTGGGATTAGCAGACGTAAGCTATTATATACAGGATGGATAAACAGGGTCCTACTGCATAGCACAGAGAACTATATTCAATATCCTATGGCAAATATAATGGAAATGAATATAAAAATGTATATATGTATAACTGAATCACTTTGCTGTACAGCAGAAATTAATACAACATAAATCAACTATACCTCAATAAAATTTTTTATTTAAACTAATACAGTTATGTAAAGTCTAAAAATAAAATAAAATTTAAAAAAATAAAATAAAATAAAATAATTCTTGACATCCAAAGGAGCCTTTTATTGGCATAGATGAATGCCCCTAGCCATATAATAAGGTGGGTGATGGTGTAGTTGATTAGCAATTAGAAATTCGAGCTCAGAACCCTCAGCTCAAACCCTCAACTGTTAAAAGGGTTTCAAATCCAGGTCTGTTGAGTTCAGGAAGTGACTCTTTAAGAACAGTAAGTTGAAAAGGCATTCCACTCAACTGCAGAGTGAATATCTGTCAAAATAGTCTCAACTCAAGATCCTCATTTAGTAGTCAAGCTCTATAAACATCCTAAGATAACTACACATCAAGTTGCTACTAAGGGCTAAAGTTAATAATTCTCATTAATTTATTTGTACATCAATTTACTGAAAAATACCAGATGAGCCGCTGCATACAGGAGATCCAGCAGTGTGTACTTCCTTCCTACCTCAGCTACCGCCTGTTCTCAGAGGGGTCCTAAGCTCTAAAGCCAAGAAAGAGTTCTATGTGGGTTTTACCTCTACTAGGGAGTTTGTTCTTAACGCAGCAGGTCAGGCAGGGAGAATAAACAGCCTATTTCCTGACACAGAAGCAACCAGCATTTGAGAGGGGAGTACCAATCCCCTGTGGCTTTCCCTTCCTCCCCTTAAAACGTGGTTGATGCCAAAAGTTGAGCTCTCGTTTGTTGGTCAAGATGGCGCCTTCTGCCGAGCTGGGTTTCCATCTGCAGCCTCTACTAGAGGAGCTCGGCCAGGATGAGCTGAGCAAATTCAAATCTCTTCTGAGGGACCATTCCCTGAAAGAGGAGTTATAGCACCTCCTGCAGACGGAGGTGGAGGAGGCCAGCAGGAAGCAGCTGGCCAACCTCCTCACTGCCCGCTGCCCCAGCTACTAGGTAGAGATGGTGACCATCCAGGTCTTTTTTTTTTTTAATTAGAGGATAAATACTTGACCTACTGTGATGGTTTCTGCCATACATCAACATAAATAAGCCATAGGTATACATATGTCCCCTTCCTCTTGAACCTCCCTCCCACCTCCCACTCCATCACACCCCTCTAGGTCAGCACAGAGCACCACGTTGAGCTGCCTGCATCACATAGCAAATTCCCACTGGCTATCCACTTTACATATGTAGTCGTGTATATATTTCCATGCTACTGTCTCAATTCGTCCCACCCTCTCCTTCCTCCATTATGCATCCAGGTCTCTGATGAGATGAACCGAATGGATCTGTCTGAGAGAGCAAAGGATGAACTCCGGGGTAAGCAGAAACAAGCCCACACTGCATCCTGGGAGGGAGGAGTAATAGTCTCTGTGGTTTTAGAAACACAGAAATGATATTGCTCCATGGAGAGGCTAGCTGACCTGAACACAAGTGTTAGACCTTGGTCAAGTCTGGTGGTGTCTTCCAAGGTTCTTATATTCTAGCTATTTTTGTTCTAAGTATTGTATACCTACCCTGGCCACTTCACTAAACAACTCTTCTCCTGTTCAAGACTGTTTCTGGAGTAGATTCATTTTTTCACTCTTTCATATGTCCTCCAAGATCTTATCAACCCTCTGTTTAAAATGCTCATGCTGCTGCTGCTGCTGCTAAGTCACTTCAGTCATGTCTGACTCTGTGCAACCCCATAGATGGCAGCCCACCAGGCTCCTCTGTCCCTGGGATTCTCCAGGAAAGAATACTGGAGTGGGTTGCCATTTCCTTCTCCAATGCATGCATGCATGCTAAGTCACTTCAGTCGTGTCCAACTCTGTGCAACCCCACAGACAGCAGCCCATCAGGTTCCTCTGTCCACAGGATTCTCCAGGCAAGAATACTGGAGTGGGTTGCCATTTCCCTCTCCATAAAACATTCATAATATTATGTATATTTAAAAATGCATGCAGTTTTATGTATATTAAAAAGTAAAATAAAATAAAAACATGAAGAGAAGTGAAATTCAAAGAATTCAAAGAAAAAAGTAAAAATACTATGTGAATGCAGGCTCAGTCTCTCAGTTGTGTCCAACTCTTTGTGACCCTATGGACTACCAGGCTCCTCTGTCCATGGGATTTTCCATGGACTGGGTTGCCATTTCCTACTCCAATTACTCAAAACAATTGCCTCTGTGTAAAAAATATAGGAGAAAAATGTGAAGATTAGGGTTATAAACCCTCTATTTTGTCTTCAATTCCCACTATGTTTCCCTCCCCCATATAATATGACTATAAACATTCTCTCTCTCTCCCCACCCTCAGCAAGAGCATTTAACATATCTCTTCTTCTTGTCCTATCATTTTTAAAATTAATTAATTTATTTTAATTGGAAGCTAATTACTTTACAATATTGTGGTGGTTTTTGTCATACATTGACATGAATCAGCCACGGGTGTACATGTGTTCCCCATCCTGAAGCCCCCTCCCCTCAGGCCTGGCCCAGTGTACCAGCTTTGAGTGCTCTGCTTCATGCATCGAACTTGGACTGGTGATCTATTTCACACATGGTAATATATATGTTTAAATGCTATTCTCTCTAATTATCCCACCCTGGCCTTCTCCCACAGAATCCAAAAGTCTGTTCTTTATATCTGTGTCTCTTTTGCTGTCTCTCATGTAGGGTCATCATTACTATCTTTCTAAACCCCATATATATGTGTTAATATACTGTATTGGTGCTTTACTTTCTGACTTACTTCACTCTGTGTAATAGGCTCCAGTTTCATCCACCTCATTAGAATTGATTCACAGGTGTTCTTTTTAATAGTTGAGTAATATTCCATTGTGTATGTGTACCACAGCTTTCTTATCCATTCATCTGTCGATGGACATTCAGGTTGTTTCCATGTCCTGGCTATTGTAAACAGTTCTGTGATGAACATTGGGGTACACTTGTCTCTTTCAATTCTGGTTTCCTTGGTGTGTATGCCCAGCAGTGGGATTGCTGGGTCGTATGGCAGTTCTAGTTGAAGTTTTTTAAGGAATCTCCACACTGTTCTCCATAGTGGCTGAACTAGTTTGCATTCCCACCAACAATGTAAGAGGGTTGGTTCCCTTTGTCCGCACCCTCTCCAGCATTTATTGTTTGTTGACTTTTGATAGCAGCCTTTCTGACTGGCATGAGATGGCACCTCATTGTGGTTTTGACTTGCAATTCTCTGATAATGAGCAATGTTGAGCATCTTTTCATGCATTTGTTAGCCATCTATATGTCTTCTTTGGAGAAATGTCTGTTTACATCTTTGGCCCATTTTTTGATTGGGTCATTTATTTTTCTGGAATTGAGCTGCAGAAGCTGCTTGTATATTTTTGAGATTAATTCTTTGTCAGTTGCTTTGTTTGCTATTCTTTTCTCCCATTCTGAATGCTGTCTTTTCACCTTGCTTATGGTTTCCTTCGTTGTGCAAAAGCTTTTAGGTTTAATTAGGTCCCATTTGTTTATCTTTGCTTTTATTTCCATTACTCTGGGAGGTGGGTCATAGAGGATCCTGCTGTGATTTATGTCAGAGAGTGTTTTGCCTATGTTTTCCTCTAAGAGCTTTATAGTTTCTTGTCTTACATTTAGATCTTTAATCCATTTTGAGTTTATTTTTGTGTATGGTGTTAGAAAGTGTTCTAGTTTCATTCTTTTACAGGCGGTTGGCCAGTTTTCCCAGCACCACTTGTTAAAGAGATTGTCTTTTCTCCATTGTATATTCTTGCCTCCTTTGTCAAAGATAAGGTGTCCATAGGTGTGTGGATTTATCTCTGGGCTTTCAATTTTGTTCCATTGCTCTATATTTCTGTCTTTGTGCCAGGACCATACTGTCTTGATGACTGTAGCTTTGTAGTATAGTCTGAAGTCAGGCAGGTTGATTCCTTCAGTTCCATTCTTCTTTCTCAAGATTGCTTTGGCTATTTGAGGGTTTTTGTATTTCCATACAAATTGTGAAAATATTTGTTCTAGTTCTCTGAAAAATATCATTGGTAGCTTGATAGGGATTGCCTTGAATCTATAGATTGCTTTGGGTATTTTCACTATATTGATTCTTCCAATCCATGAACATAGTATATTTCCCCATCTATTTGTGTCATTGATTTCTTTCATCGATGTTTTATACTTTTATATATATAGGTCTTTAATTTTTTAGGTAGATTTTTTCCTAAGTATGTTATTCTTTTCATCTCAAAGGTGAATGGAATTGTTTCCTTAATTTTTCTTCTGTTTTCTCATTGTTAGTGTATAGGAATGCAAGGGATTTATGTGTGTTAATTTTATATCCTGCAACTTTACTATATTTATTGATTACCTCTATTAATTTTCTGCTGGTGTCTTTAGGATTTTCTGTGTAGAGGATCATGTCTGCAAACAGTGAGAGTTTTACTTCTTCTTTTCCAATCTGGATTCCTTTTATTTCTTTTTCTTCTCTGATTGCTGTGGCTAAAATTTCCAAAACTATGTTGAATAGAGATGGTGAGAGTGGGCACCCTTGTCTTGTTCCTGACTTTAAGGAAAATGCTTTCAATTTTCACCATTGAGGATAATGTTTGCTGTGGGTTTATCATATATGGCTTGTATTATGTTGAGGTATGTTCCTTCTGTGCCTTCTTTCTGGAGGATTTTTGTCATAAATGGATGTTGAATTTTGTCAAAGGCTTTCTCTGCAGCTATTGACAGAGTCATACATTTTTATCTTTCAATTTGTTAATGTGGCATAGCCAATTGATTGATTTGCAAATATTGAAGAATCCTTGCATTCCTGGGATAAAGCCCACTTGGTCATGATGTATGATCTTTTTAATATCTTCTTGGATTCTGTTTGCTAGGATTTTGTTGAGGATTTTTGCATTTACGTTCATCAGTAATAATGGCCTGTAGTTTCCTTTTTTGGTGGCATTTTTGTCTGGTTTTGGTATTAGGGTGATGGTGGCCTCATAGAATGAGTTTGGCAGTTTACCTACCTCTGCAATTTTCTGGAAGAGTTTGAGTAGGAAAGGTGTTAGCTCTTCCCTAATTTTTGGTAGAATTAAGCTGTGAAGCCATCTGGTCCTGGGCTTTTGCTTGTTGGAAGATTTTTTATTACAGTTTCAATTTCTGTGCCTGTGATGGGTCTGTTAAGATTTTCTATTTCTTCCTGGTTCAGTTTTGGAAGGTTATACTTTTCTAAGAATTAGTCCATTTCTTCCAAGTTGTCCATTTTATTGTCATATGGTTGCTGATAGTAGTCTCATATGATCCTTTGTATTTCTGTGTTGTCTGTTGTGGTTTTTCCATTTCCATTTCTAACTTTGTTGATTTGATTCTTCTCCTTTTTTTTCTTGATGAGTCTGGCTAATGGTTTGTCTATTTTATTTATATTCTCAAAGAACCAGCTTTTAGTTTTGTTGGTTTTTGCTATAGTTTCCTTTGTTTCTTTTTCATTTATTTCTGCTCTGATTTTTATTATTTCTTTCCTTCTACTAACCCTGGGGCTCTTCATTTCTTCTTTTTCTAGTTGCTCTGGGTGTAAAGTTAGGTTGTTTATTTGATTTTTCTCTTGTTTCTTGAGGTAAGCTTGTATTGCTATGAACCGTCCCCTTAGCACTGCTTTTACTGAAACCCATAGGTTTGGGGTTGTTGTGTTTTCATTTTCATTTGTTTCTATGCATATTTTGATTTCATTTTTTATTTCTTCTGTGATTTGTTGGTTATTCAGCAGTGTGTTGTTTAGCCTTCATATGTTTGCATTTTTAAAAGTTTTTTTTCCTGTAGTTGACATCTAATCTTACCACACTGTGATCAGAAAAGATGCTTGAAATGATTTTAATTTTTTAAAATTTACTCAAAATTTTACTCAAAAGCAGAGACATTACTTTGCCAACAAAGGTCCATCTAGTCAAGCCTATGGTTTTTCCTGTGGTCATGTATGGATGTGAGAGTTGGACTGTGAAGAAGGCTGAGCGCCAAAGAATTGATGCTTTTGTGTTTTGTTTTTTGTTTTGTTTTTTTTTTAAACTTTACAATATTTATTGGTTTTGCCAAATATCGAAATGAATCCACCACAGGTATACATGTGGTGTTGGAGAAGACTCTTGAGAGTCCCTTGGACTGCAACAAGATCCAACCAGTCCATTCTGAAGGAGATCGGACCTGGGATTCCTTTGGAGGGAATGATGCTGAAGCTGAAACTCCAGTACTTTGGCCACCTGATGCGAAGAGTTGACTCATTGGAAAAGACTCTGATGCTGGGAGGGATTGGGGGCAGGAGGAGAAGGGGACGCCAGAGGATGAGAAGGCTGGATGGCATCACTGACTCGATGGACTTGAGTCTGAGTGAACTCCGGGAGTTTGTGTTGGACAGGGAGGCCTGGTGTGCTGCGATTCATGGGGTCGCAAAGAGTCAGACACGACTGAGTGACTGAACTGAACTGAACTGAACTGAAGGCTAGATTTATGACCCAGGATGTGATCTATCCTGGAGAGTGTTCCGTGTGCACTTGAGAAAAAGGTGAAATTCATTGTTTTTGGGTGAGATGTCCTATAGATATCAATTAGGTCTAACTGGTCCATTGTATCATTTAAAGTTTGCATTTCCTTGCTAATTTTCTGTTTGGTAGATCTATCCATAGGTGTGAGTGGGGTATTAAAGGCTCCCACTTTTATTGTGTTACTTTTAATTTCCCCTTTCACACTTGTCAACATTTGCCTTACATATTGTGGTGCCTCTATGTTGGGTGCATATATATTTATAATTTGTATATCTTCTTGGATTGATCCTTTGATCAATATGTAGTGTCCTTCTTTGTCTGTTTTCACAGACTTTATTGCAAAGTCTATTTTATCTGATACGAATATTGCTACTCCTGCTTTCTTTTGGTCTCCATTTGCATGAAATATCTTTTTCCAGCCCTTCACTGTTAAGTCTTTATGTGTCCCTTGGTTTGAGGTGGGTCCCTTGTAGACAGCATATATAGGGGGTCTTGTTTTTGTATCCATTCAGCCTATCTTTGTCTTTTGGTTGGGGCATTCAACCCCCATTTACATGTAAGGTAATTTTTTTTTTTTGACTTAGCAGTAGCAATGAGACCAGATGCAGATGATCTTAGTTTTTTTTATTTTTTTTATTTTTAAATTTTACATAATTGTATTAGTTTTGCCAAATATCAAAATGAATCCGCCACAGGTATACATGTGTTCCCCATCCTGAACCCTCCTCCCTCCTCCGTCCCCGTACCATCCCTCTGGGTCGTCCCAGTGCACCAGCCCCAAGCATCCAGTATCGTGCATTGAACCTGGACTGGCAACTCGTTTCATACATGATATTTTACAACATGTAAGGTAATTATTGATAATTATGATCCCATTGCCATTTACTTTGTTCTTTTGAGTTCAAGTTTATATACCTTTTCTGTGTTTCCTGTCTAGAGAAGATCCTTTAGCATTTGTTGAAGAGCTGGTTTGGTGGTGCTGAATTCTCTCAGCTTTTGCTTGTCTGTAAAGCTTTTGATTTCTCCTTCATATTTGATGAGATCCTTGCTGGGTATAGTAATCTGGGTTGTAGGTTTTTCTCTTTCATCACTTTAAGTATGTCCTGCCATTTTCTTCTGGCCTGAAGAGTTTCTATTGAAAGATAAGCTGCTATCCTTATGGGGATCCCCTTGTGTGTTATTTGTTTCTTTTCCCTTGCTGCTTTTAATATTTGCTTTTAGTGTTTGACCTCTGTTAATTTGATTAATATGTGTCTTCTGGTGTTTCACCTTGGGTTTATCCTGTTTAGGACTCTTTGGGTTTCTTGGACTTTGGTGGCTATTTCCTTCCCCATTTTACGGAAGTTATCGACTATTATCTCCTTGAGTATTTTCTAATGGCCTTTCTTTTTGTCTTCTTCTGGGACTCCTATGATTCAAATGTTGGGGCATTTAACATTGTCCAGGAGGTCTCTGAGGTTGTCCTCATTTCTTTTAATTCTTTTTTCTTTTTTCCTCTCTGCTTCACTTATTTCCACAATTCTCTCTTCCACCTCACTTATCCTATCTTCTGCCTCAGTCATTCTACTGTTGGTTCCCTCCAGAGTGTTTTTGATCTCAGTTCTTGCATTATTCATTATTGATTGACTCTTTTTTATTTCTTCTAGGTCCTTGTTAAACATTTCTTGAATCTTCTCAATCCTTGTCTCTAGTCTATTTCTGTAACTCCATCTTATTTTTAAGATTTTGGATCATCTTTACTATCATTATTCTGAATTCTTTTTCAGGTAGACTACCTATCTCCTCCTCTTTTGTTTGGTTTGGTGGGCATTTATCATGTTCCTTTACCTGCTGAATATTTTTCTGCCTTTTCATTTTGTTTAGATTCTGTGTTTGGTATGGCCTCTCTTTAGGCTGGAAGTTTGTGGTTCCTTTTTATTGTGGAGCTTGCTCCCTGTCGGTGGGGTTGGACTTGTGGCTTGTCAAGATTTCCTGGTTAGAGGAGCTTGCATCTGTGTTCTGGTGGTTGGAGCTGGATCTCTTCTCTCTGGAGTGCAATGAAGTGTCCAGTAGTGAGTTTTGGGGTGTCTATGGGCTTGGCATGGCTTTGGGCAGCATGTATTTTAATGCTCAGGGCTGTGTTCCTGCATTGCTGGAAAATTAGTGTGGTATGTCTTGCTCTGGAACTTGTTGGCTCTTTGGCAGAGCTTGGTTTCGGTGTAGGTATGGATGCTTTTGGATGAGCTCTTGTCTATTAATGTTCCCTGGAATCAGGAGTTCTGTGGTGTTCTCAAATTTTGGATTTAAGCCTCTGGTTTTCAGTCTTATTCTTACAGTAGCCTCTAGACTTCTCCATCCATACAGCACAGACGATAAAACATCTAGGTTAATGGTGAAAAAACTCTCCACAGTGAGGGAGACCCAGAGAGGTTCACAGAGTTACATGGAGAAAAGAAGAGAGAGAGGAGGGAAATAGAGGTGACCAGGAGAAGAAGAGGGGGAGTCAAAAGGGGAGAGAGCAGTCTAGCCAGTAACCAATTCCCTATGTGCTCTCTGCAGCCCAGAACACCCAGAGAGATTCACAGAGTTAAGTAGAGAAGAGAAGGGGGAGAGAGGAGATAGATGTGACCTGAGGGAGAAAGGGGAGAGTCAAAAGAGGAGAGAGCAATCAAGCTAGTAATCACACCCCTAAGTGAAAATGGATATTGAAGATTAGATTCTTAAAGGTACAAAATTGACAGCAAATACCAAAAAGCAAACATTAAAAATCTAGAGTAGAGGTTCAGTCAATTCAGTTCAGTTCAGTCACTCAGTCAGGTCCGACTCTTTGCGACCCCATGGACTGCAGCATGACAGGCCTCCCTGTCCATCGCCAACTCCCAGAGTTGACTCAAACTCATATCTACTGAGTCAAGTGATGCCATCCAGTCATCTCATCCTCTGTCGTCCCCTTCTCCTCCTGCCTTCATTCTTTCCCAGCATCAGGGTCTTTTCCAATGAGTCAGTTCTTCATATCAGGTGGCCAAAGTACTGGAGTTCACCTTCAGCATCAGTCCTTCCAATGAACACCCAGGACTGATTTCCTTTAGGATGGACTGGTTGGATCTCCTTGCAGTCCAAGGGACTCTCAAGAGTCTTCTCCAATACCACAGTTCAAAAGCATCAGCTCCCTCAGATTGTCCTCAGGGTATTCAGGCCCGGTCCTTACCCTAAGTATGCAGCCCACACCTCCCTGTCCAGCCCCTGCTTGCTGGTGGCAGACAAGAGTGTCTGGACTACTTCTCCACTGGGAGTTGCAGTTAGGCACGGATTCTGTGGGGTTTTTTTTTTTCTTCTTCTTCTTCTTTTGGCTATGTTGCCCTCTGGTTATGTTGGAGACTCCAAAACTCCCCACAGACCCGCTGATGAGAGGGTTTCCTGCTGTTTGTAAACTTCTCCTCCTTCACAACTCCCTCCCCAGGATGAGTCTCCATCCCTAACTCTTTTGTCTCTTTTTGTCTTTTCTATTTTGTCCTACCTCCTTTCAAAGAGAATGGGCTGCCCTTCTGGGTACCTGGTGTCCTCCATCAGCATTCAGAAGTTGCTTTGTGGAAGTTGCTCAGCATTCAAATGATCTTTTGATGAATTTGTGGGGGAGAAAGTGCATTTTCTTTAGTTGCCAATTTAAATTCAGTTTTTAGCTTTTGGTAAATTTTATTTTATCTTTATTTTTTGGCCACACCACAGAGCATGTAAGATCTTAGTTCTCCCACCAGGAATCAAACCCTCACCCCCTGCATTGGAAACATGGACTCTTAACCACTGAACCACCAGGGAAGTCCCAGCTTCAGTTTTTAGCCTACTGTTACTTCTTCAATGGAAAGGTGATGGTTTTAGCCCCTAAAACCATCTGGAGGGTACAAATTTTAAAATCACTTGAAGAAACTCAGAGGGCTGTACAACTACAAAGTTCTGGGCTCTGAAAAGTGCTAATTTCTTCCTATTTTTTCAGAAACAGCTTTGAAGTCACTTCAGGAAAATAAGCCTCCATCGTTAGGTAAGTCACCTCATTCACAATCTCACTTTATCTAAAAGTGAGATTTTAGAATTCAGGATTGTTTTAATTAGAAAACACATCATGCTGAGCAGTAGGAATGCAAAGATACAGAAGACCTCACCTCTGCTGTCATACAGGTGGGCAACAGTAAGACATTGAAAGCTACAATGAGGCAATGTTTATGCCAGAAATCAGTAAATACACACAAACATGAGAGAGTGAACTTCCTCTTGGAATCTGAATAGGCTGAATTTTAGATGGTCCTAAAACCAGGGTTGGCAAACCATGGCTTCCAAAGCAAATCCAGCCCACCATGTGCTTTTGTAGATCCTTCGATCCTTGGGTCGGGAAGATCCCCTGGAGAAGGAAATGGCAACCCACTCCAGTACTCTTGCCTGGAAAATTCCGTGGACAGAGGAGCCTTATAGGCTATAGTCCATGGAGTCGCAAAGAGTCGGACACAACTGAGCGACTTTACTTCACTTCTTCACAAGCTAAGAATGGTATTTGCATTTTTAAATGGCTAGGAAGATCAAAAGAATACTTTACAGGGACTTCCTTGGTTTTCGAGTAGCTAAGACTCCATGCTGTCAATGCAGAGGGCTAGGGTTCAATCCCTAGGCTGGGAACTAGATCCCACACGTCACAACTAAGACCCAACTGAAAGTCACTCAGTCATGTCCAACTCTTTGCAGCCCCATGGACTATATAGTCCATGGAATTCTCCAGGCCATAATACTGGAGTAGGTAGCTGATCCCTTCTCCAGGGGATCTTTCTGACGCAGGAATCGAACCTGGGTCTCCCGCATTGCAGGTGGATTCTTTACCAACTGAGCTATCAGGGAAACCCCAAGATCCAATACAGCCGATAAATAATTTTTTTAAAAAAAGAAATATTTTATGGCCTATGAAAATCATGTGAAATTCAAATTTAACTACATATTAATATAAATAAACTTATTTGTACACAGCATAGTCATTTGCTTATATATTATATTACCTATGACTGCTTCTGCCCCACAAGGGCAGACATGAGTAATTGCAACAAACTATATTGTGCATAAAACAGAAAATCTTCACTATCTGCTCCTTTGCAGAGGGGATTTTTTAAAAGTTTGCTAGTCCTGGCCAAAAAGGATTTTTGAATTTGTGATTTTCAACATTATCTTCTCTTGATATCCCCAGTATCTTTAAAAATAACTCTGGTTCAAGGTAATTGTAGACTGGGGGCTGGTTTGAAAAGTGAAGACATAATCCCCCTACCAAAAATCTAACTGCTTCTATTGATACACAAATATGTTAAATGTCCTACAGTTATGATCTAAATTCAAAAGTAAGCTAATGATCTGTTAGAGAGGACAATTGGCAATGCTTTAAGGAATAGTACCAGCCTCAAAGTTGATATTTAATTTAATGTTTTAACTAAACTAGCATCAGAGAGTTCCTTGTTTAAAAATCTTTCTCTTGGGGACTTCCCTGATGGTTCAGTGGTTAAGACTTCACCTTAAGGCAGGAGATGCAGGTTCGATCCCCACATACTTTAATGGCCAAAAAAAACAAAACATAACACAGAAGCAATATTGTAATAAATTCATTAAAGACTTCATAAAAGTGGTCCACATTAAAAAAAAAAATCCTTAAAAAAAACCTTAACTCTTGGCAACATGACATCACCTGTATACTAACATTTTTTCCCCAGAGCCCCTGCTCTCCTGTTTAATCTGCAAAATGAATGGTTGGTTGGCCATTTTTCATGCTGTATACTTATCCTGGAAGGCTCACTTGGAGTCTTACTGGCTATTTACATGCCAAGGACTCTCCAGGAGACATCTTCAGCATTTCCCTGAACTTCAGACACTCATATCCTGTTGCCACCTGGATACGTTTTCAGAAGTTCCACACACTCACCTCTTCTTTTGTTTTGCCTTTGAGGTCCTAGCTTCCTGACCAGGGATTGAACTCAGGTCCTCAGCACTAAAGCTCATAATCCCAACCACTGGACCACCAGGGAACTCCCTCACCTCTTTATTATCCATGTTGCACTCGAAGTATTTCTTCTCCTGTATGACTTCTCCCTGTTCCAAGGTTGCATCCTAGGACTATGTAACTTTATATACCTTGTCAGAAACTAGGGAATTTGTCTTGAAGGTTTTTTGATGCCCCCAGGAAAGAGCCATTGTCTTTATGTGCCCACCTCTTAACTGCACAGGAATTCAGTTGTCAGAAACGGCCCTGAGATCATGGCCTGACACTTTAATTTTATCTCCAGAACCTCAATAACACCCTTTTCATGTAATCTGGGCCTAGACATTGAGACCCAATTGTTGAACTTGAAACTTCTTGAAATCCCACTCTTTTATAAACAGAAGCTTCAATACTGGCATAGTGGCAAGACCATAACACCCTCCCTTTTCTTCAGGGATAACAAAATGTGAAAACCCAGAACAAACACAGCAGCATTTAGGAGAAGAGGAAGACGAAGAGCCAGGTTAATCTTAGGACATCCAATGTTGGAGTAAACTAACTGAAGTGGACCCTTCCTGTCTGTCCTCTCCCACTCTTCGGGGGAACCTCATCTCTCTCTAACTTTATTTCACCACTATTCATAGTCCCCTGCTGCTGCTGCTGCTGCTAAGTCACTTCAGTCGTGTCTGATTCTTTGCGACCCCATAGACGGCAGCCCACCAGGCTCCGCTGTCCCTGTGATTCTCCAGGCAAGAATACTGGAGTGGGTTGCCATTTCCTTCTCCAATGCATGAAAGTGAAAAGTGAAAGTGAAGTCGCTCAGTCATGTCTGACTCTTAGCGACCCCATGGACTGCAGCCCACCAGGCTCCTCCGTCCATGGGATTTTCCAGGCAAGAGTACTGGAGTAGGGTGCCATTGCCTTCTCTGTCATAGTCCCCTAGACATGTTCATAGTCAACCTAGA
Organism: Bubalus bubalis; assembly: GCF_019923935.1. NCBI lineage: Eukaryota > Metazoa > Chordata > Mammalia > Artiodactyla > Bovidae > Bubalus > Bubalus bubalis. The sequence goes on along the minus strand of NC_059174.1, from coordinate 62,300,174 downwards.
CAGCATATTAAAAAGCAGAGACATTACTTTGCCAACAAAAGTCCATCTAGTCAAAGATATGGTTTTCCCGGTAGTCATGTATGAATGTGAGAGTTGGACTATAAAGAAAGCTGAGCATCAAAGAATTGATGTTTTTGAACTGTGGTGTTGGAGAAGACTCTTAAGAGTCCCTTGGACTTCAAGGAGATCCAACCAGTCCATCCTAAAGGAAATCAGTCCTGAATATTCATTGGAAGGACTGATGGCTGAAGCTGAAACTTCCATCCTTTGGCCGCCTGATACAAAGAACTGACTCATTTGAAAGACCCTGATGCTGAAGGCAGATTGAAGGCAGGAGAAGAGGACGACAGAATGAGATGGCTGGATGGCATCACCAACTCGGTAGACATGAGTTTGAATAGGCTCTTGGAGTTGGTGATGGACAGGGAAGCCTGGCATGCTGCAGTCCATGCGGTCACAAAGAGTCGGACACGACTGAGTGACTGGACTGAACTGATTCATCGTTCCCAGTTGTCTCATGGAGAATGCCTTCCTCCCTGTCTTATTCCTATTATGTAAGGATAAAGGGGGAAATAAACATTTGGGAAAGCCAGAATTCAGTTCATGGAAAATTAGGAGTATGTCGTATAGAATTTTCTTAGATTTTGCCAATTGTTCAGACAACTTTGATAGTATCAACTCACAGATTAGAAAATTGAGACCTACTGTAGGTAGCTGATTTGCCTCAACTAATGTGGAGGCCAGTTTAACATTAATCTCACTCTCAAGTCTGCTTCAACAGCTCTATTGAAGTATAATTTATGTATCATAAATTTCATTCATTTTAAGTGTACCTGTTAATAACTTTTAGTCAATTTACTGAGTTGTACAAAAATCACCAGTATTCAATTTTACAATCTTTCCATCACCTCCAAAAAGATCCTTCTTGTCCATGTGTAACTGTTCCCTGGTCTCTATCCCCCAAGTCCAGGCAGCCATTAGTTTTTTTGTCTCTCTAGATTCTCCTTTTCTGAATATATGGGGTCTTTGTGTCTTTTTTTTTTTTTTACTTACAATAACATTTTTGAGGTTTTGGGGGCTTCCCTGATGGCTCAGTTGGTAAAGAATCCACCTGCAATACAGGAGACTCCAGTTCAATTCCTAGGTTGGAAAGATCTGCTGAAGAAGGGATAGGCTACCCACTCCAGTATTCTTGGGCTTCCCTTGTGGCTCAGCTGGTAAAGAATCTGCCTACAATGTGGGAGACCTGGGTTCAGTCCCTAGGTTGGGAAGATCCCCAGGACAAGGGCATGGCAACCCACTCCAGTATTCTGGAGAATTCCATGGACTGTATGTCCATGGGGTCACAAAGAGTTTGACACAACTGAGCAACTTTCCAAAAAAAATGCTTTTGAGATTCATCCATGTTGTTACACGTGTCACTGATCCATTCCTTTTTGTTGCTGAGTAATATTCTATTGAGTGGATATAAAATGTTTGGGTTGCTCATTCATCAGGGAAGGGAAGTTTGAATCATATCTATTCATTGACTGTCTTGAATAACGCTGCCATGCACACTCTTTGTATAGAGGGTGCAAGTCTTTGTATAGACACATGCCCATTTATCTTGGGTGCATACTTACGAGTTTCCTGTACTTTAATACTTGAGCTCCTATAATGACTTGAGACTATTATGGGGAAGATCCATTACCTGTTTTCTGGGCACTTCTTCTAGTCCCTTGGAAAAGATAGACAAATAATTTCAATAAACAACATTGAGTTGTGATAGAGGCAGCATATCTTGTTATGGTTCCACAGGGTAGAGGCATGCAACTTGGTTTAGGGACTCACTTGCTATTTTCATCACTATAAACCCAACTTTACACATCCCAGCATACACTGTGGACAAAAAACTTAGATTCTGGACTCCTTGGAGTCTACTTTAACACCCTATTTCTGGTAAAAAAAAAAAAAAAAAAAAAAAAGAAGAAGAAGAAGAAGTACACCGGTTCTGTGTCAAGCTCACTTTAATTTGTATTTTGCAGAGCTGGCCCAAGTACAGGAAGAAGATGTCACAAACCTACAAGAAACGAAAGAAGATTTGGAAGGAGAAAAGCCAGGTCTGTCCTCTCTACCTGGAGTGAGTTTGGTGTTGGGTGGTTCTTTATAAACCTCATTTCTTTTTCCCTTTCCTGCTTAAAACAAAGCATCATCTCCCTAATGAATAACCAACTATATTCTTTCTATCCCCTGACTCTTATCACTGAAGATAAACAAGATAAATACAGAAATATATTGAAAAAGAAGTTCTGTCAACGCTGGAAGAACTTCTGGCCCAGGTTCAGTGAAGATGTTTGTATTGTCACCCAAAGATATGAGACCCTGATCCCATTCTGTAATCCTAAAATGCTGGCCGGGCCATTCCCACACACTGTGGTGCTGCACGGTCCTGCTGGTGTTGGGAAAACCATGCTGGCAAAGAAACTGATGCTGGACTGGACACAGGACAACCTGGCAGAGACCTTCAACTTCGCCTTCTACCTCAGCTGCAAGGGGCTCAACCACAGGGGGACGTGCACCTTTGCAGAGCTGATATCTGCCAACTGGCCACATGTGCAGGACGACATACCTGCGATCCTGGCCCGGGCACAGAAAGTCCTGTTCATCCTCGACAGTTTTGATGAGCTGAAGGTCCCCTCGGGGGCACTCATCCACGACATATGTGGCGACTGGAAGAAGCAGAAGCCGGTGCCCGTCCTCCTGGGGAGTTTACTGAAGAGAAAGATGCTACCCAAGGCCACCTTACTCATCACCACCCGACCGGGAGCCCTGCGGGAGCTGCGGCTCTTAACAGAACAGCCGCTCTTCATAGAGATCGAGGGATTCTTGGAGGAGGACCGGAAGGCGTATTTCCTGAAACACTTTGAAGAGGAGAGTCAGGCCCTGCGAGCTTTCGACTTGATGAAGAACAATGCGGCTCTGTTCCAGCTGGGCTCGGCGCCCTCCGTGTGCTGGATGGTCTGCACCTGCCTGAGACAGCAGATGGAGAGGAGGCAGGACCCCGCCGCCACCTGCAGGACGACCACGGCCCTGTTCCTGCACTTCCTCTGCAGCCGCTTCCCCCCACCGCACAGCGGCGGCCCCAGGCGGGACCTCCAGGCTCCGCTCAAGCCCCTGTGCCTCTTGGCTGCTGAGGGCGTGTGGACACGGAGCTCTGTGTTCGATGGGGAAGACCTCAGGCGACTTGGGGTGGACCCGTCTGCCCTCTGTCCTTTCCTGGACGGGAATATTCTCCAGAAGAGTGAAGACGGTGAGGCCTGCTACTCTTTCATCCATTTCAGTGTCCAGCAGTTTCTGGCCGCCATGTTCTATGTCTTGGAGCTGGAAGAGCAAGAGGAGGAAGGGCTGGGCGGCCGCCGGTGGCACGTTGGGGATGTGGGGAAACTGCTGTCCAAGGAGGAAAGGCTGAAGAACCCCAGCCTGACTCACGTCGGGTACTTCCTGTTTGGCCTCTGCAACGAAAGAAGGGCCATGGAGCTGGAGACGACTTTCGGCTGTCTGGTATCAACGGAGATCAAGCGGGAGCTACTGAAATACACATTGATGCCCCATGGGAAGAAATCCTTTTCCATGATGGACACGAAGGAGGTTCTGAGCTGTCTCTACGAGTCTCAGGAGGAGCAGCTTGTGAAAGATGCCATGGCCCACGTTAAGGAGATGTCCCTGCATTTGAAAAATAAAACGGATGTCGTGCACTCATCATTCTGCCTCAAGCACTGTGGAAACTTGCAGAAACTTTCACTGCAGGTAGAAGAGGGGATATTCCTGGATAATGATACCACACTGGAATCAGGCACTCAGGTTGAAAGGTGAGAACTCATTTTTCACCCAGCTAGTTCTCCTATCTTTTGCTTATTCCATGGTTCATTAAGAAAAAGCCAGTGTGTCTTGCTCCCTCTTGCTTAAGGTCAGTAAGTGGCCTTTTGTGGCCTTGTGTCCTGCTAACCTAACATTCAAGGCAGGAGGTATAATAGCATTAGAAATGGGGACTTTGGAACCAGACCTTCTTTGGAGACCCACCTCCATTTTCCTTTAGCCAAACCATCTTTTGCAAATGTCTCCACCTGTTTCAGTCTGCAGGTTGGCTGTGTAGATTTGGGAAGATGTATAACATGGTGGTCCCATTTGGGGCATGACTTCTAGAAAAGCATTAAAGATGGAGTTAGGAGTTGAATCCAAGTTTCTGAACACCACACCTCACCCATGATCACTGAGACTCTCCTCCCAGGAACTTCACCTGACAGACTTAGATAATGAGATGGCCAGTTATGAATCTTTCTATTTTCAATTTAGGCACAAATAACATCAACTGAGATCATGTGCAGTTTCCAAATACTTCTAACTTGGCACCTAATAGAAACAGGTCACCTTCCATGTTAAGATGAAGATACTGGCTTCAGAAAAGAGTGTTTGGCTGGGATTAGAGCTCAAGTCTATTGGCTTATAAAGTCCTGTGGTCACAATCTAAAATCTCTACCTCACAGTTGATGTGTAATACCTGTCAACATACTGATATTCACCTTATCAACTCACCTCTTCCTCCCTTCTACGTTGTTATCTGAAATCTGTGTCTGAAATCTTCATGTATATATGTTGAACTAGAATAAAATGCCCTCATTAGCCCCCTGGTGGAGGTGTCTGTTTTACATATTCCCTTAACATTCTCTCACTTTCCTTCACCACTTGGTGAAGTCATAAGCTTGATTTACTTCCAGGAAGTGTTAGGACCATGATAACTTGACATCAGCATTTCTCTACCTTATGGATCCATTTATATTCATATTCTAATTTTTCTCCTTCTTTCTCTCAAATGTTTTGACAGGCTAGCATATTAATTTATCTAAATCTTTGTTTAGTCACTGAGTTGTGTCTGACTCTTTTGCGATCCCATGGACTATAGCCCACCAGACTCCTCTGTCCATGGGATTTCCCAGGCAAGAATACTGAAGTGGGTTGCCATTTCCTACTCCACGGGATCTTCCTGACACAGGGATTGAACCCAGGACTCCTATATCTTTCCTCTGCTAAAATCCTTCCACTCAAAACCAATCACCAGAACAAAATAACCATTCTTTGAGAAATCTTTGTACATGAATATGCAACCACTTAAAGATTGTATTTTCTCAAAATTTTATGGACATCATCTTAGGTCAGCAAATGTGGTTATAAATTAGCTTGAATATTATGTATATGGATTTGCCATCAAATATCCAAATAACCTCAGTTGATGTGTACATCTACTCTTAAGTGTTTATCAATGATGTATATTGCTCTCAATCTTTGATCAATGATATGGCTAGAATTTTGACTTATTTTAAGGCTCTGTTAGGTTGACATGTGAGAAGTTCAAGTTCTTTCTCCAGTAATATGTCTTAGATATTGGGTTGTCTGATACTTGTGCTAAATAATTAAATCACCCAACTTTTAGAGTTATAATTTCTTATTAGGGCCTCCCAGGTGGCTCAGTAGTAAAGAATCCACCTGCCAGTTCAGGAGATGCAGGTTTGATCCCTGGGTCAGGAAGATCCCCTGGAGAAGGGGATGCCAACCCCCTCCAATATTCTTGCCTGGGAGATCCCATAGACAGAGGAGCCGGGCAGGCTACAGTCCATAGGATCACAAAGAGTAGAAGACAATCGAGCAACTAAACAACAATAATGCATAGAGCAACCTGAAACACATTCACGAAGACAGACAAATGCCACTTTTCTCTCCAGCAGTATTTGTTAAGTCCCTCCTTTGTCTCTTTCCCATAGGTCCCAGAATGAGCAACACATGCTCCCTCTCTGGATGGATCTTTGTTCTGTGTTTGACTCAAGCAGGAATCTGCTGTTTCTGGACATCAGTCAGAGCTTCCTCAGTACCTCTTCAGTGAGAATTCTTTGCGAAAAAATAGCCTCTGCTGCATCTAGTCTCCAGAAAGTGGTGTAAGTAGCAGCTAGTCCCTGCATTAAAACTTCCAGGGCATGTCCAAGCTTATCACATTTTGTCCCCCTAGGATAGCATTTTAGTTAAAGTTTTCCTGGACCTGAGGTTCGTTTGTGTAGCTAGTCCTCTTTTGGTATTTTTCTTTCTCGACACAGAGGAATAAGAGCTCTTCCCACTTTGGGTTTTATTGGCTCTGCATTCCTGATTCTAAGCCCAAGAGCATTCATTGGAGTCAAAGTATTCAGCAGGCTGTTAACCAACATTTCAGAAATGGAGACTTGATTGAGATTAAAAGGTGCTGATTTGGGGTTATTTAGGACCACAGCCCAAGAGACACAGATTCAGGAAATGTTTAAACTGTGTTCCCCATGACTACAAAATTGAGGAGGTTTATAAAGCAGAAAATGCAGTGTTACAGTCAGTTACCTGAGTTGTTTATCAAGAATTATAATTGGAGCTGGCAAGAAGTAAGAGTGCTCCTTGAGCAAGGATTGCCTGGGGTTTGAAATGGTTACATAGTTACAAGGGGAGATTGAAGAGACCATAAGGGTGGGGTTGGAGGATGGTGTCCTTGGGCTTTTTAAGAAAGTTCAAGATCTCAGTGATGCAGAGAGGTGTCTTAGACCAGATTCCCAGTAGCCACCTGAGTCCAATTTTGAATACCTGAACTGTGATTCCTCCATTATAATTTTGTCATCAAGAACATAGCATTGTTGAAATGCACCCATTGGTAACACTTCAAGAAAAAGAGATGCTGCCTTATCTTTCTCAAAAAGCCATAGGAGAACAGCTTTTGTCTAAAATGACTGCTTATGACTGACTTCCCTTCGGCAAAAGTTTGAAACAACCAAAGAAATTGGAGCTTCTACTTTCATAAGATCTATCATCTGTCTGTCTGTCTATCCATCTATCCATCTATGACATGACAGCTACTAACAGCTCAGATCTTTTTCTTCTATGAGAAGAATTGGATAATTAAAATTCTTTCCTGCTTTAAAAAAAATGAAACTCGAGCTTCTAATTGTAATGAGCTGTTCATTAAACAGCACAAAGTTTCAGCTATGCAAGATGGTAAGTTCTGGTGACCTGATGGACACCAATGTGATGACTGCTAACACTCTGAATACTTGAAATTTGCTAAGACAGTTCACCATAAGTGTCCTCACCACAGAAGAAAAGAAGGAAGGGGATCTATGTGCAGTGGTGGCTTGATAGTAGGGGTGACTTCACAAGGTACTTGTATATCAAAACATGGAGTCATATGCTTTAAATATACACAGGTTTATCTGTGAACAGTATGTCAATAAAGGTAAAGATATGAAAAAAATTAATTCTAACACTTAAGCCCATGGCAGCTCTTTATTCTATGTGTATGCAGTGTAGGTATACAAACTCAAGCTAACACCTGTTCTTTTCCCTAGCCTCAAAAATATTTCCCCAGCTGACACTTATCGGAACTTCTGCATGGCTTTTGGTGGTCACAAGACTTTAACACATCTGACCCTTCAAGGAAACGACCAGAATGACATGCTTCCCCCGTTGTGTGAGGTCTTGAGGAACCCCAAATGTAATCTGAAGTATCTCAGGTATATCAGCCTCACCATCACTGAAAGCGCTCAGCCTGTGAACAGGCTAGCACAGACCTCCATGGCAATGCTGTGCAAATTGGAAGGGGCAGGAATCCCTTATTCTGACTGGATAGAGTCGGAACAACTTAATGACTAAACAACAACCACCACCACTTAAGGCACATGCCCCAGAATAGAAAATGAGCTGGAGGGGACTCCCCTGGAGGTCCAGTGTTTAAGACTCCATGCTTCCCTTGCAGGGGGTGCAGATTCAATCCCTAGTCAGGGAACAAAGATCCCACATGCCAGGCAGCATGGCCCACCCTCCCTCCAAAGAAAGAAAAACATGTTACCTATATTCTACTCCTGAAAATGCATATTCTTTATCATGATACTATATATCATGTTCCAATAAAGTTTTATTTGCTCATGATGAAGAATGTGTACCTCCAGGAATAGAATACGTATCTCCAGATAGAATACAGTTGCACAATATTCTTGGTTGGCTGGATTTTTAAATAAGTAGTTCTTGATGTATCATCTCCAGACCACCAGCAGCAGCACCATCCCTGGGGAACTTGATAAAAAGATCCAAATTCTTGGGTCTCACCCAGATCTTCAGAATCAAATTCTGGGTATATGGCCCAGGAATTTGTTAAAAGACATCTTCCAGGTGACTGCAGGATACCTTAAAACATAGATCGCTGGCCTCTACATCTAGAGTCTCTAGACGATTTGCATTTCTACACAGTTACCAGGTGGTGCTGATGCAACTGGTCCAGGAATCACACTTGGACAACCTCTGCTCCAGATAATTTAATCCAGGGTTAACATAATGGCATGCTAGGTCATTTCAGCTGGGTCCAACTCTTTATGACCCCATGGACCGTATCCCACCAGGCTATTCTGTCCATGGGATTCTCCAGGTAAGAATACTGGAGTGGGTTGCCATGCCCACCTCCAGGGGATCTTCCCAACCCAGGGATCAAACCCACGTCTCTTAGTCTCCTGCACTGGCAGGTGGGTTCTTTACCACTAGACCCACCTGGGAAGCCCTAACATAACAGAGTGAGAGACAAAACTGTAGACAGTCGTGCATCCAGTGTTTGGTCCTCGTGAATGACTTGTTGCCATTTCTCCTGCAGGTTGGTGTCTTGTTCTGCCACCACTCAGCAATGGGCTGATCTCTCCTGCTGCCTCAAAACCAATCAGTCCCTCACATGCTTGAACCTCACAGCAAATGAGTTCCTGGATGAGGGAGCCAAGTTGCTCTACATGACCCTGAGATATCCAACGTGCTTCCTACAGAGGTTGTCGTAAGTCTCTCCTCTCTTTCCATCAAGCATCTTTGTGGTGTATGTAGGGTCACACAGAGAAGAGAAGAGGTAACACCTGGAATTGCTGGGTGACCAGGATGGAGCACCCAACTGATATAGATGCCTGGCTCCCATTTTTGGCCCCAGACAAATGGCTTGTGTATCTCATCCTTCTCTCATTCCTGTCCCTTTATGACCACGATCACTAGCACACCACTGACAAAGGGCAGAGAATTAACAAAAAGGGGTGTGACCGAATACTCTAGTCATTGAAGACAGCCAAGAAAAGTTGGGTCCTGGAAATGTTTTCACCATCTTGCTATCTGTGTGGTGCTTTTGCAGGTTGGAAAACTGTCAGCTTACAGAAGCCTACTGCAAAGATCTGTCTTCGGCTTTGATTGTCAACCAAAGGCTGACCCACCTGTGTTTGGCCAAGAATGCTCTTGGAGATCGTGGGGTGAAATTGCTGTGTGAGGGCCTGACTTACCCTGAATGTCAACTGCAAACCCTGGTGTAAGTCTGTGCTGGCTGTGTGTGTGTGTGTGTGTGTGTGTGTGTGTGTGTGTGTGTGTTGTACGTATATACATGCATACTGGATTCAAGTAGGGCAGTTTCTAGTTACTGACCAATGTCTTCAAACTCATCTAAAAAGCCATGGCTTGAGATAGATGGTCATGGTTTTGGTGTGTCTCATCAGTGGGAGAAAAGAAAAATTTTTTCTTCATGTGATCTGATTTCTAGGCTATGGTGTTGCAACATAACCAGCGATGGCTGCATTCATCTCTCGACACTCCTCCAGCAAAATTCAAGCCTCACACACTTGGATCTGGGACTGAATCACATAGGAATTATTGGATTGAAGTTTCTGTGCGAGGCTTTGAAGAAACCACTGTGTAAACTAAGATGTCTATGGTGAGTTACGGTTTTGTGAACTTTCAGTTCAGTTCAGTTCAGTCGCTCAGTCGTGTCTGACTCTTTGCAACTCCATGAATCGCAGCACGCCAGGCCTCCCTGTCCACCACCAACTCCCGGAGTTCACTCAGGCTCATGTCCATCAAGTCACTGATGCCATCCAGCCATCTCATCCTCTGTTGTGCCCTTCTCCTCCTGCCCCTAATCCCTCCCAGCATCACAGTCTTTTCCAATGAGTCAACTCTTCGCATGAGGTGGCCAAACTACTGGAGTTTCAGCTTTAGCATCATTCCTTCCAAAGAAATCCCAGGGCTGATCTCCTTCAGAATGGACTGGTTGGATCTCCTTGCAGTCCAGGGGACTCTCAAGAGTCTTCTCCAACACCACATTTCAAAAGCATCAGTTCTTCAGCGCTCAGCCTTCTTCACAGTCCAACTATCACACCCATACATGACCACAGGAAAAACCATAGGCTTGACTAGATGAACCTTTGTTGGCAAAGTAATGTCTCTGCTTTTGAATATGCTATCTAGGTTGGTCATAACTTTCCTTCCAGGGAGTAAGCGTCTTTTAATTTCATGGCTGCAGTCACCATCTGCAGTGATTTTGGAGCCCAAAAAAATAAAGTCTGACACTGTTTCCCCTTCTATTTCCCATGAAGTGATGGGACCAGATGCCATGATCTTCGTTTTCTGAATGTTGAGCTTTAAGCCAACTTTTTCACTCTCCACTTTCACTTTCACCAAGAGGCTTTTGAGTTCCTCTTCACTTTCTGCCATAAGGATGGTGTCATCTGCATATCTGAGGTTATTGATTTTTTTTTTGAACTTTAGTCTGTATCTAAAAGGTACTATCAATATAGCAGACCTCCCCCGAAATTTTCATTGAGCATTTAAAAAATTCCACCAGGATGGGGCTTTCCTGGTGGCTCAGTGGTAAAGAATCCACCTGCCAATACAGGGGACATGGGTTCGATCCCTGGTCCAGAAAGATCCCACATGCCACAGGACGACTAAGCCCATGTGCCACAACTCCTAAAGCCTGTGAGCTGCAACTGCTGACGTTTGCACACCCTAGAGCCCATGCTTCCCAGCAAGAGAAACCACTGCAGTGAGAAGCCTGAACACCGTAACTAGAGAGTAGCCCCCACACATCGCAACTGGAGAAGGCCCACACGCATCAACGAAAACCCAGTCAGCCAAAAATAGGCAAATCTTTAAAGAATAAATAAAAATTAACAATTTGACCAGGATGGGATTTTTCATACCCACACACAAAATTTAATCCCCAAATTCATAGTGAACCACAGAAGACCCCAAATCAACCCTGACCACAAAGACCACTACCACCCAAGTGTGTGCCTGGCATATGGGGTGGTATCAACGAGCACTGGTTGAGTAAATCAGTGAATGTGTGTGTTTCACCTACAGGTTGTGGGGATGTGCCATCACTCCCTTCTCTTGTGCAGAACTCTCATCTGCCCTTAGAAGCAATCAGAACCTGATCACGCTGGACCTGGGCCAAAATTCCTTGGGGTCCAGTGGAGTAAATATGCTGTGTGATGCCTTGAAACTTCAAAGTTGTCCCCTCCAGACACTCAGGTATGATCCTCCTACTCCCCTGAGTGTTTGCTCCACAATCCTAGGTTTTGGGGGAACACAAACTACAGGAATTTGTTGTAGGCATTTAATCCTCACATTCAACTTTCATTTATTGATGTCTGGTTATGAGATAATTTTCCCATAGGTTCCTTCCATTGTTTTAACAGAGAAGATGAGTCGAAGGAGACAAAAACTCAACCTGGAAACCAAGAGGCTGGACTTAGGGTTTGTCTACCTGAGGGGGAGTTACGGTGGCCAGCGATTGTCTCATTAGGGAAATGGAATCACAGCTCTTCTATGGTGTTTTTGGAAAGTTTGTTTGTGGACTGTATTAATTACAGAGGTCCAGTGGGTCAATGCCAGACTTGCATGTTCTTTGGAGTGAGTTTGCTGTCTAATCAAAGTAATCTGTGATCGTAGAAGCTATCACCAACTGGTTGTCTTCTACTTGTTCACTGTTATATTGTTCTTGCTCTATTGTTGATTTGCTATTGTGTTAACAAAGAACCATAAAACTCTTCCCAAGAGTGTGAGAACTTTTTTAAATCCTCAAATGCAACCTAGACAATTAATGGCTTTTGTTGTTGTTCATTCACTAAGTCATGTCCAACTCTGCAACCCCATGGACTGCAGTACACCAGGCTCCTCTGTCTTCCGTCATCTCCAGAGTTTGCTCAAATTCACATCCGTGGAGTTAGTAATGCTATCTAACCATCACATCCTCTGCTACCCCCTTCTCCTTTTGCCTTTGGTCTTTCCCACTATCAGGGTCTTTTCCAGTGAGTTGACTCTTCATATCAGGTGGCCAAAGGATTGCATCTTTGGCTTCAGCATCAGTCTTTACAATGAATACTCAAGTGTTGGTTTATTTTAGTATTGACTGTTTGATCTCCTTGCTGTCCAAGGGACTCTCAAGCGTCTTCTCCAGCACCATCCTTGTTCTTAGAGTAACACATTTGTATCTTCTGATCTGTTCTTCACACCCCATTTCTGATTCCTTCAACACTTTCAACCCCACACAGATCATCTATGGGACTATTTTTTTGTTTTTCTACCAAAGACTATGACCAACCTCTGACAATCATGAATAGACCCAACTATGTCTGACCTTGAAGGGTCATGTTTTAAATATTTTGAAGCTATCTTGCCTATGGCACCCCAGTCCAGTACTCTTGCCTGGAGAATCCCAGGGATGGAGGAGCCTGGTGGGCTACAGTCCCCGGGGTCGCTAAGAGTCGGACATGACTGAAGTGACTTAGCAGCAGCAGCACATTGATTGCTGACAAGGTTTCTGCTCAAGCTAGCTTAAGGTTAATGGGGTACATGGAGTCTGGGGACAGGGGTGGTCTGTCAGCTTTACTGAGATATAATTAACAAAATTGTATATATTTAAGGTATGCAGTGTAATATTTTTATGTATGTATATATTGTGGAATGAGCATCACAATCAATGTAATTAACACATCCATTGCCTCACACGGTTACCTTTGTGTGTGTGGTGTGAACACATAAGATTTACTCTCTTAGCTATCAGATATACAATACAGTATTATTAACTATAGTCATCAAGCTATACATGAGACCCCCAAAACTTATTCATCTTATAACTGAAGGTTTATTGCATGGACATATTGTGAAACTCAAACATCAAAACATATTTTGATTAATATGCCAGCAAAATTGGGACTATAATGCCAATCAGAAACACGGCAGCCAATATCCTTGGTCTCCTGTTTTTATTTTTAATTTAATTATTCCCTCTGCTTCCCCACTCCCCATTTCCACTTACACATGACTGAATATGGTTACTAAAAGGCAAATCCAAGAAATGAGACTGGTCTTATCACAGGTCACATACGGGGTGGCAGTTATCTAGAAGCTCGTAGCCAAGGAGCATAAAAAGTTAATCCCACTGACTTGATTCAAGTGTGTCTGCCTCATCCTGGATTCACCGAATAGAAGTTGTCAATGTTATGGAATAGGTAGGTTTTAGACGGACATCACAGAGGTATTCATCAACTCCATCTCTAGTGCCAAGCATGATATAATCACCCAAGATCATTCAAGCACCCAAAGCTATGTAGTACCTTTATACCATTACAATGTTAACCCAGGGCTTCCCTGGTGGCTCAGTGGTAAAGAATCTGCCTACCAATGTGGGAGACCTGGGTTTGATCCTGGGTCAGGAAGATGCCCTGGATAAGGAAATGGCAACCCACTCCAGTACTCTCCCCCTGGGAAATCCTATGGACAGAGGAGACTGGTGGGCTACGGTCCATGACTGTAGAGTCAGACATAACTTAGTCACTACACTACCACCACCACCACCACCAATGTTAACCCAGTGGCATCTTTTTTCCCTACCAAATCGATCTGGAACTCTACTTGGCAGCATAGAATAACCAATGCAGATGGCCCTTGCTCCGTAAATTCCTAAATCATGAGCTTTGCCAGGCACCTGGGCATTTGGAATGAAGTTCCTCAAAGCAATAAGAAAACGTTCTCTCTCCCACATTCTACCTCCTAGGTTGAAGATAGATGAATCTGATGCTCAAATCCAGAAGCTGCTGAGAGAAATGAAGGAAAGCAACCCACAGCTGACTATTGAGAGTGATCATCGAGACCCAAAAGATAACAGACCTTCTTCTCATGACTTCATTTTCTGAATCCCCCTGGAGCCATTCATTCCCCAGTAAATTCCTAGATCATCAAGGTGATGGTGAACTTCCCAAGAGCCTTCTCAGTGATGTTAGTTGCTTAGCCATATGTTAGTTTAGCCATGGTTGAGCCTCTGGTTTACATAAAACATACACTCATCACTTAACCCTGTGGTGGATGAAATGTCTGTATCTTGAGTTTATCAAGAAAAATAAAGGTGAAAGCATTCATGAGTGAAGTCTTATTTATGAATGGATTCCAACTGAACTTAGAGAAAAGGTACTTTAATCAGGGAGAACTTAGCCCAGGGGTGAGGGAACGGAAAAGAAATGTTGGTGATCACATTGATTTGTCTGCGAAGTCATTGCCCAGATCTGGTATTTCTTATCTGTGTGGCTAGATACCTGACAAGTCTTCCTCATTGGAGTATTTCTCCTACTAATCCCACAATATTTTGCAGCCCTCTTAGGTGCTTCAGTGGCCTTCCCTGGTGGCTCAGAAGGTAAAGGATCCGCCTTCAAGGCAGGAAACCAGAGTTCGATCCCTGGGTCAGGAAGATCCCCTGGAGGAGGAAATGGCAACCCACTCTAGTTTTCTTGCCTGAGAAATACCATGGACAGAGGAACCTGGTGGGGTCCATGGGGTCGCAAAGAGTCAGACAGGACTGAGCAACTAACACACACATACATGAAGCACATGTATGATCACATCATTGCTCTGATTAACTTTTAATGATTCCATGTTAATGATTTAATGATTCCACAGAAAACAGAACTTCATGGTATGCATAGCTCTTCTTACAGCCCCCAGAATTCCATTGTGACATACAAAATCCCCAAATTCCTTAAACAGCAGTACAAGAATTACTTTTTTATTAGAACCTTTATTTTTTGCTTTTTTTTAAATTGAAGTATAGTTGATGTACATTGGTGTGTTAATTTCTGCTGTACGGCAAAGTGACTCGGTGATATATACATCTATATATTCTTTTTAATGTTATTTTCTATAAGAATTACTTTTTTATTAAGCACTATTTTTTTTCTTCCAAACCTTACTTCCTTCTAGATGTTTCCTCTAGCCCAAGTGGCACAGAGGGCACACTGGGGGAGGACTCTGAGCTCAGAGTCTCCAGGAAGGCAGGCAACCTGGGGGCTGGCAGTGTTGAGGGAGGGGCTAGATCTTGCCAATCTTCATCACAGCTCCTGGGGGGAAGTTCCCTAACAAAGTCAGGGTGTGAGGTTCACTCTGGTAGGAACTGGAACCCCAGATGTGTACCAGAGTCATATTCATGGGAGAGCCAGACTGGACTTCATTTGAAGACTGTGTCAGCAACAGAAAGGCTTTTGTTTAGCAGGAGGGCACCTAACTAGGTGCCACAGTCTAGCAACAGGAAAAGGGAAGTATTTCTGACTTATGTCACTTATCTCCCTAGGACAAGTGACCCCACACAGACAGGGATGGATGTCAGGGAGTAAGGTTGGGTTTGTTTTTTTTTTTCCTTTTTATTAAGGTGAAATTCATGTAAAATAAAATTTACCATTTTAAGGTGAACAACTCAGTGCCATTTAGTATACTTTGTTATGAAACCACCACCTCTACCTAGTTGCAAAATGTTTTCATCACTGCAAAATTAGAAAAGAAAAAATCACCAATTAAGTAATTACCCTTTGATGCTAGGAAAGATCAAAGGCACAAGGAGAAGGCGGGGGTGCCAGAGGGTGAGATGGTTGAATGGCATCATCAACTCAATGGACATGAATCTGAGCAAACTCCAGGAGACAGTGAAGGACAGGGAAGCCTGGTGTGCTGCAGTCCATGGGGTCAAAAAGAGTCAGACACGACTTAGCAACTGACCAACAAGTAATTACTCCCTATTTCTTCCTTGCCTTAACCCCTGTCAACCACCAGTCCATCCAAACCTTTAGGATAAGCTTAGGACTTTGGAGTTTTTTTCTAATATAAAGGCAAGTCATTAACATGTTGGTTATAATTATTATTATATTCAAAGGGGAAAGAATAGAATACCCAAAAGCCTGAAAGAGTCAGGTACAACCCAAGAAACAAAAAGAGATTTTTTTTCAGACGGTAGCTTAAGACAGTGTTAGTATGAGGGTTACATTTGGGGATAACCAGGAAAAAAAAAAAAAACCTCAGGAACTGATTCATTTTCCTGCATACCAGAAACTAACACAACATTGTAAATTAACTGTATGTCAATAGAATTAAAAAAAAAAAAGCATAAGGCAGGTGGGCAACAGGGACACATGGGAGAGCTTTGGGCAGAGGATGGATTGGGTCATCTGTGAGAGGGGGTGATGTCAGAAGTCAATCCTCAGTGGGGAAAAGAGGGGGGACGAACTGAGAGAGCAGCCCTGAAACACATACCCTACCACATGTAAAACAGCCAGTGGGAATTTGCTGTATGACACAGGGAGCTCAAACTGGTGCTCTGTGACAACTAGAGGGGTGGGAGGTGGGAGGGAGGTTCAAGAGGGAGGGGACATGTGTATACCTATGGCTGATTCAGGTTGATGTATGGCAGAGACCAACACAGCATTGTAAAGCAATTATCCTCCAATTAAAAATAAATAGAATGAAAAAAAATTAGTCCATCTGGAGGGACTTCCTTGGTGGTCTAGTGGTTAAGACTCTTCCTTCCAATGCAGGGGGCATGGGTTCAATCCCTGGTTACAAAACTAAAATCCCCGCATGCCTCGCAGTCCAACTCTCCCCCCCCCAAAAAAAAAGGCAACGAGCAAGACAACAGTGAGTAGAATGTGGCTCTCATAGTCTACTCACGCTAGATCCCCTCCCAACTCGCACGACCAATCTCTTAGATGCAGCCAAGCCTGAGATTCTAGTGAAGGAAGCCTCGATTGTGACCATCTGGTCGACCCCTATCCTGACGACCCTGTGGTTTCTGGGTCTGCGGGAGGGGTGGGAGTGGCCTGTGTGCAGCTCTGATCCGGTGCATCATCCGAGGTTTCCTTCGGCTGTGCCAGTCTTCTGCCAGAAGCCCCACCAGGAGAATTAGAATCACAGCCCCAAGGCATATCCGGGCCAGATTGCCCTTGGCATAGTGCTGGAGGGCAAGACCTGGAGGAACATGAAGAGACAGGAGCAGATTATAAAAGCCCAGCTCCAAGGGGACTTCCCTTGTGGTCCAGGGATTAAGACTTGACCTTCCAATGCCAGGGATGCAGGTTCAATCCCTGGTTGGGGAGCTAAGATCCCTCAAAGCCGAAAAACCAAAACATAAAACAGAAGCAATACAATGAAGACTTTAAAAGTGGCCCATATCCAAAAAAAATAATGATAATAATCTTGAGGCTTCCCTGGTGGTCCAGTGGTTTAAAATCTGCCTTCCAATGCAGGGGGACACAGGCTGGATCCCTGGTCAGGGGACTAAGGTCCCACATGCCACAAGCCTGTGAGCTTGACTACTGAGCCCAAGAACCACAACTAGAGAGAAAACCACATGTCACATCAAAGATGCCTCAAGCTGCAACTAAGACCCAGCCCAGTCAAAAATAAAAATTATAAATAAATAGTAAACAAGCAAAAAAAAAAAAAAAAGCTCCTCTCCAGGACCCACTCCAAGCCACATATTGGGTTTGTCACAGCCAAATCCTTCATCTGAAAACCTATTACTCTCCACTAGCCAGAAAAGCTATGACAAACCTAGACAGCATATTAACAAGCAGAGACATTGCTTTGCGAACCAAGGTCTGTCTGGTCAAATCTATGGTTTTTCCAGTAGTCACGTATGGATGTGAGAGTTAGACCATAAAGAAAGCTGAGTGCTGAAGAACTGATGCTTTTCAACTGTGGTGTTGGAGAAGACTCTTGAGAGTCCTTGGACTGCAAGGAGATCAAACCAGTCAACCCTAAAGGATATCAACCATGAATATTCATTGGGAGGACTGATGCTGAAACTGAAACTCCAATACTTTGGCCACCTGATGCAAAGAACTGACTCATTAGAAAAGACCCTGATGCTGGGAAAGATTGAAGGCAGGAGAAGAAGGGAACAACAGAGGACAAGATGGATGGATGGCATCACCAACTCCATGGATATGAGTTTGAGCAAACTCCAGGAGATGGTGAAGGACAGTGAAGCCTGGCATACTGCAGTCCATGGTGCTGCAAAGAGTCAAACACAACTGAAGAATAACAAGCTAGGATACCAACCTTCTTCCTCGAGGATTCCTCCCATCCTTACCAAGAATCAGGACTAGATAAGCCCCATTCGTTGAGTAACACATATTCCACTCACCCCCTCACAGGCCTCTGATACTTCTCCCCATACACAGACGCTACCTGGTTGTTTGGCTGATTGTGGAAGAGGAGACTGTCATAAGGGGTGGGACAGAGATGAAATTTCCCTTCTTCTGACCTTTTAGATAATCTCCACCTTCACACTGGTGTTTGCCCAATTCTGAGCTCCATATGCTAACACTACCCCTCCCCTTCTTAGCTGACACACCAGAACCCAAGACCAGAGAGCTTCAGCTTCTTTGCAGGGAAAGCAGCCAGTTTGGGGTAAAGACATGGGCTAGAGGGGGCAGGAAGTTGGTCCAGAGAAGAACACTTACTCACCAGTTGGAGGGTCTGACTCCTTTGGAAGGACAGTGATATTCCTAGAAGCTTCTGGGAATTAAAAACGATAAGTGTAAAGAGGTGGAACAATCTCTTCTACCCCTGTTTCTACCCCAATCCTGAGCAGCTGCATTGAGAGGCAGAATTCCAGGTTTATAAGAAGAGTGTGAACTACAAAGGGCTTCTCTGATGGCTAGGTGGTAAAAAAAAAAAAAAAAAAAAACGCCTGCCAATGCAGGAGACACGAGTTCAATTCCTGGGTTGGAAAGATCCCCTGGAGGGGGAAAGGCCAACCCATACCAGTATTCTTGGCTGAGAAATCCCATGGACAGTGGAGCCTCGTAAGCTACAGTCCATGGGGTTGCAGAGAGTCATACATGACTGAGTGAGTAAACAACACGAACTGCAGAGTCAGAGTGTTTGGATTTGAACCTCAGACTCATCACTTATTAGATGTGGATAGAGTGATAATGTTAGTCACTCAGCCATGTCTGACTCTTTGTGACCCCATGGACTGTAGCTCCTCTGTCCATGGAATTATCCAGGCAAGAATACTGGAGTGGGTTGCCATTGCCTTCTCCAGGGGATCTTCCTGACCCAGGGACTGAACTCAGGTCTCCTGCATTACAAGTAGATTCTTTACCATCTGACAAATGACTTAATAGCTATGGGTCAGTTTTCCTAATCCTCCTGAGAGTGACTGGGGACCAAGAAGGGTTTTGAACATAGGATGGGGAAGAATCTCCTCAGAGTCTTGGAAAGTACCTGCTGGAATCAGGAACCTAAAGTGTGTGGCCCCCATGAAGATAGCTAAGGAATCCTCAGGGAATCTGCCATGGTTTTCTGCCTTGAAGGAAAAGGAGACTCTTCCTAGGGAATCCAAAGGCAAAGAGCACAACAGTGTGAGGGAAACATAACTGCACTGGACTGGAGGATGTGCTGTGTCCAGGGAACTATGATCTACGTGGGGCTGAAGCACAGGATCGTGCCTGGAAGCAAGGGGAACAAGGCTACACACATGGATCAGAGCCAAGTTGGAAGAGCACACCAAAGGGATTTCCCTGAGGGTCCAGTGATTAAGACTCTGCACTTCCAATGCAGAGGGCATGAGTTTGATCCCTGTTTTATCCCATGAAGCACATCCAACAAATTTAAAAAAAAAGAAAGAAAGAAAGAAACATTCAAAACTGCTGGGAGCCAGCGTGAGGAACTCTGCCCATGGCAGAGGTCGTGAGGAAGGAGGCTCGGCATACGCAAAGGCGGGATTGAGCCTCAGGAGTCCCCCTGGAAATTCTCGAGCATCTACCCCCATAACCAGAGTCTGCCTACTTTACTGCTTTGTGCTCTCACCTACACCTCTGACTTTACGGGGGGCTGTCCCCCACCACCACCTCTCTCTGAAAAAGAGTTAACTTACAGCTCCAGCTAATAAAGTTCCTGGGTGTGACAAGAATGTTTCAACCTACAGACTCCTTTGGAAGTCCTCTAGCCTGCCTGAACAGATTCTTCCGGCCACGTGTGATTGTTCATAGCCTCCCAACCGTGAGAGGCGTGAGATGTTCTAAACTGTCTAAATACAGATTCCTTTGAACAGTTAAAAGATTGATTAGAAATTGTATTGGTGAAGGGTTTTTCACTTCTTGCGCCAATATTTGCTGCTAAGTTTCCATATCCCTTACCTACTGTGTCCCTGGGAGTGTATTGATTAATATAATTGGTGTATAGGAATGTAAGTAGTAACTTTAATGTTTGTAACCTTGGACCCTTGAGTTAATTCTTTTCTTGTTATAGCCCACCACAACTTTGCCCTATAGGAATGCAACTTTATCTAATGCTTTCGGAGGGTGGCACCTGACTTTAGAATAATCACCTTTAGAGAAAATAAGTTTTCTGAAGAAAGGGTCATAAAATGTTAACAGGCCTCCTGGCCAGAAGATGATGTAAATCACCTACACTTTTGCATATGATAAGTTTGCAGGAAGAAAGCCTGGCTTACTGCATGACTCTACCCCTTCCCCCATTATCCTCTATGCACAACTTAAGGTATAAAAACTACTTTGGAAAATAAAGTGTGGGCCTTGTTCACCGAAGCTTGGTCTCCCCATGTCGTTCTTTCTCTCACCTTCTGGCTGAATTCCCATCTGGAACATGGAGGCTCATCAAGCCTACTAATTTTGCCTGGGCTTCTAAGATCTGACCAGGGAGGCCTTAGTGTCTCCTCTCCTTCGGGAGAATGGGAGGACCCCTGCGGCCTACGTAGATGACGCAAATTCCTTGTCTTGGAATTTTATTAGCTTGCCACGTAAACCAAGTTATTCAGCCTTTTTTCTCCACTGAATTTTCTCACTGAGCTATCCTTATTTAACCACTCTTTATATCTTTAATTCTATGGTATCCTGATCGCCGAAGCTGTCTCCCCTTCGAATTCCCTGGATCCACCGGGGCTGGACCCCAGCACAGAACTTACTACCCACGTAGAAGAGTTCTTGTGGCAACACACTAAGTGAGAGAAAGTCCAAAAGAAAAAGAAAAACAGCGCAGTGCTGGGGAAGGGGGGGAGGCTCAAGAGGGAGGGGACATGTGTATAGCTGACTCACGTTGCTGTACAGCAGAAACCAACACGTCATTGTAAAGCAGTTGTCCCTCAATTAAAAGTAAATTTAGAAAAGAAGAAGAAGAGCACAGTGTAGGGATAAGTAATGGTGTCCCCATGGTAGCCTCGGTGCCTCCATCTTGGAGGCAGCCACGTTTCCCAGAATGCTCCTCTGCCCCCATGCTCAGAGCCCATCTCCACCCCACCCTCGCCCTCAAATCAAGGACTTTCCTGGGAAGAGTCAGGTGGTTTTGAGAAGCAGACTGAAAGCTGACAGCCTTAGATGATGGAAGAGCGAGCTCTGAGTGCCTGGTTACTCACCAGTTGTGGAGGCTTCGCTCGCAGTCGAGTGGTTCAGTTTCCTGGAGGCTTCTGTGAATTCTAAGCAAGAAGATTATAAGAAAGTGGGTAATGTCGTGTCTGTTCAGTGAGTCCCTACTCCCCTTACCCCTTCTGAGCTATCCGATCTTCCTGGAACTCATTTATCTACCACACACTGCACAGACACAGAGGAAAAACAAACTCAGAAAGCCCAAAATAAACCCGTCTTCTACTTCTGAGTGGCTTCCTGAGAAATGGCTCCATTCATCCGCTGATGGACACTGGGTTACTTCCACGTTGGGGCTATTGTGAATTCTGCTACTATATGAATATTCACATACAAGCTTCTGTGTGAATACACTTTTTTAAATATTCTTGACTGTATATACTGAGGGTGAGGGCTTCCCTGTTGGCTCTGCGGTAAAGAATCTGCCTGCAATGCAGGAGACATGGGTTCGATCCCTGGTCCAGAAAGACCCCACATACTGTGGAGCAGTTAAGCCCCTATGCTACAACTATTGAGCCTGTGCTCTAGAGCCTATGAGCTGCAACTACTGAAGCCCACATGCTCTAGAGCCCATGCTCTGAAACAAGGGAAGCCACCACAATAAGAAACCCATGTATTGCAACTAGAGGGTAGCCACCGCTCTCCACATCTGGAAAAAAAAGCCCATTCAGCAATGAAGACCCAGCACAGCCAAGGACAAATAATTTTTTTTTAATTTTCTTTGAAAAAGGAAGCACTATTGATTCATGCAACAACTTGGAAAAATCTCAAGGGTATTATGATCAGTTCAGTTCAGTAGCTCAGTTATGTCCAACTCTTTGCAACGCCATAGACTACAGCACACCAGACTTCCCTGTCCATCACCAACTCTCGGAGCTTGCTCAAACTCATGTCCATCGAGTATTATGATGTGGAGTGGGGGGAGACAATCTCAAAAAGTCCCATGTTGTATGATTCCGTTTATATGTAACATTCTCAAAATGACAAAATTAAATCTAGGAAGAACAAATTAGCCAGGGGTTAGGGATCATGGGAGGGGAGGGGTGTCTATAAAGGGGGGACCCTGAGAAATATCTTTGTGAGGTTGGAATAGCATTTTTTGTTTTCTTCCCTGGGAACAGTATTTTGAATGCAATGGTAGTTATATGAATCTGTGTGATAAATCGACATAGAACTATACATATATAGTGTGCCAATGTCAGACTTCTGGTTTTTCTGTTGTACTGTAGTTATGTAAGAAGATCCCCTGAGGGGGAAATGGCAACCCACTCCAGTATTCAAGTAAATCGAGAAATCTAGACAAAGAGGAGAAGGATAATGGGGTTCCTGTCCCTTTATACCACAGACACAGGGTGAATGCTCCAAAACCTACCTGTTACAGTGGAAGGCGGCTCTGTGGGCAGCCAGCTGGGGGTCACAGAGGTCCCTGAGAAATCAGGAAAAAAAAGAGAGAGAGAGAGAGCGATCTGTGCACTGTTATGTGTGGTTCCTGAGCAAACCCAGTTTCCTCACCTGGAAAATAAAAATGTGGATGCTTCCATCACTGGACTGCGGTGAGTCCTAAACAGCGTTTGAAAGTCACACCTAGCACATTCTGGAGTTAATGAATGGTGATCCCTGTAGCTGCCTTCTCTACTTTCCAAACTGCAGTCCTGTCCCTTCTTCTGGATCCCTGTGACCTGCCATCCTACAGATCCTGGGAACAAAAGTGGCTTTTGTCTCCTGGGAACCAGATGAGGAGGCAAAAACCATGGACTATGTACAGAGAAAGACAGGCATCCTATGTGGGGACAAATGGGGACTGCCAAGGGAACAAAACAGCTCCTTTCCTCTCCCATGACCCTTGCTATCTGCTTGTTTACCCAGACCAATCACCCAGACATTATTCCCAGCAGTATTCCCAGGCAATAATACCCAGGCATTATTCATAGCATTCAAATTAAAACAGTATTAAATTTTCTTTTTCCTGGCTTTCACTTTCTCCAGGCTTCCACTGCAGGGGGTGCAAGCTCAGTCCCTGGTCAGGGAACCAAGATCCCGCATGCCGCAAGGTGCAGCCAAAAAAAAAGAAAAAATACATAAATTAAATTTTTTACATAAAAATAACTGATTAATTAATGTAAAGTGAATATATGTATGCATATATATATACATATAACTCATTCACTTTGCTGTACACCTAAAGTTAACACCATATTGTAAATCAACCATGTGTGTGTGTGCTAAGTCACTTCAGTTGTGTCCAACTCTTTGCAACCTGGACTGTAGCCCACCAGGCTTATGTGTCCACAGGGATTCTCCAAGCACGAATACTGGTGTGGGTTGCCATGGCCTCCTCCAGGGGATCTTCCCAACCCAGGGATCGAACGTGAGTCTCTTATATCTCCTGCATTAGCAGGCAGGTTCTTTACCACTAGCACCACACTAGCTGAGAAGCCCTATAAATCAACTATACTCCAATACACATTTTTTAAACAAAAGAAAATCTTGGGCTGGGAAGACCATCCTGGATTATCTGAGTGGGTCCAATTACAAGAGTCCTTAAAAGCCTAAGAGCGAACCTGGAAGGTGGAAGAGTCAGAGAGAAAGAGAAAGATTAGAAAATACTATGAAACTGGCTTTGATGATGAAGGAAGGGACCATGGGAGCCAAGAGATACAGGTGATTCTAAAAGCTGGAAAAGGCACCAGAAATGAATCCTCCCCTTGAGCTTCCAGAAGGAAGCCTGGCTGACACCTTGGTTTTATCCCTGCAGGACCCATTTCAGACTTCTGACTTCCAGAACTGTAAGGTAATACATTTGTGAAATTTAAGCCAGCAAACTTGTGGTCACTTGTTACACAGCACCCAGACACTCAAACACCCTCCAATGCCTCTGACTTCCCATGCTCCCTCCCCTGGAAACTTCCATCAGGGACTGCCAAGGCTGGAGAAAAGATTTTGTCTGTACCCCTGACCTGTGACCACAAGCTCCAGGGGGTCGCTGGGGGCTGACCACAGGTATGGATATGCGCTGGAAAAGCTATAGCATCGGTAGATTCCGCTGTGGGCTGCAGTCACCGTGACAATAGGGAAGTCTGCCCGGTACCACCTCTCCGGTGTCTTGAAGGGCCTGGTGTCCCCCTCCTTGTAGAGAGCAAATTGGTCAAAACCATATTGGCTCTGACAGCGTAGAGTCACGGTCACTCCTGCGGGCACCGCCGTGCTGGGCTGGGCTGAGAGCGAGGGCTTAGGGGAAGTTCCTGGGAAAGGAGAGAACTTTAGTATTAAAGATGGTGGCCACTGTGGAAAACAGTATGGAGGTTCCTCAGAAAACTAAAAATAGAATTACCCACCATATGATCCAGCAACCCCTCTCCTGGACACATCCAGACAAAACTCGAACTCAAAAAGATACATGCACGCTTATGTTCACACCAGCAATATTCACAATAGCTAAGACATGGAGACAGCCTCAATATGCACTGGCAGAGGAATGGATAAAGAAGATGCGGTCCGTATAGACAATGGAACACCACATAGCCACAAAGAAGAATGAAATAACACCATTTGCAACAACATGCCATGTGCAACTAGAGACAATCACACTAAGGGAAGTAAGTCAGACAGAGAAAGACAAGTAGCACATGATATCAAGTACATGTGGGATCTAAAATACGACACAAATGAAACAGAAACAGACTCATGGACACAGAGCACAGACTGGTGGTTGCCAAGGGAAAGAGGGTTGGGAGAGGCATGGAGTGGGAGGTTGGGGTTAGCAGATATAAGCATTTATATATAGGAGGGATAAATAACAAGGTTCTACTACTGTACAGCACAGAGTACTATATTCAACACCCTAGGATAAACCATAGTGGGAAAATGGTTTTCAAAAAAATATATGTATAACTGGAGCACTTTGCAGTACAGCAGAAATTAACAGCATTGTAAATCAACTATACTTCAATTAAAAAATATTAAAACTGGGCGGGGGGGGGTGGGGAGGATAAAAGAGAAAGAGAGAGAGAAAGTGGTTAAGACTCCACCTTTCCATTGAAGGGACCAGGTGGTTGGACCCCTGGATGGAAAACTAAGATCCCACATGCCCCAAGGCTGTGGCCACAAAATAAATATTTTTTAAGGGATAAACGTGGCTAGAGGGGTGCACATTTTTTGCTCTCGTGTCAGGCTTGGATGGGACTTGGAATGACAATCTAGGAATCTGTCTTTATTTAAAATTGTGCTATTGTGAACATCCTGGATTTTATGCATTGATTTGGGGTGTTTTTTTTAAATATTGTATTAACATATTATTTATGTGGGTTACTGAGTTTTGGGCACTTTCCCTAAATGTGGCATTCAAGGCCAACATCTTGCTTGCCCCACCCTAATCCCAACATCCCCACCCCCTGCCCTCGCCCTGGGACTTTGGGTTTAGGGTCTTCATCAACCCCCACTCTCACCCTCTTGGCGCCCAGAACAGAGGACCATGCGGCCCTGAGGCTCCACGTCCAGCCCTGCCCACCCCCGGTTACCAGTAGCAACCAGCTCCAGCTGGCTGCTGGGAGGGGACCAGCGCATCCCTATCTGATAGGAGCAGCGGTAGCGGCCGGCTTGGTCTCTTTCCATTGCCGAAATGAAGATCTCCGCCTGGTCAAAATACCTCCCGGATTTCAGCTTCTCCAGGCGGTACAGTTCTGCATCCGGAGGCCCCTGGCAGCGAATGGTCACCGGCCTCCCCAGGGGCACGAGGGAGCTGGGCAGGGCCTGGAGGGAGGGCTCGGACAGGGGACCTGGAAGCGAAGCAAATCCTAGAGGAGCTCAGCTTCCGACAGAGACCTCCTGTCCCGGTCCCTCCCCCAGCTCCTGCCTTCTCACTGGCTGAACCCAGAAGACGGATCTGGACTCACCTTCCGGAGCGCGTATCACCCGGCCCAGACACAGCCCTGGGGAAAGAGCAAGTGACCAGTCACGAGGACCTCATGTGTACCCACACCTCCTACATGCTGCACACTGAGCTGACAAACTTGCATGTTTTGCTTTTTTTAATTGAGGATATAGTTGAGAGTCCCTTGGACAGCAAGGAGATCCAACCAGTCTATCCTAAAGGAAATCAGTCCTGAATATTCATTGGAAGAACTGATTCTGAAGCTGAAGCTCCAATATTTTGGCCACCTGATGTGAAGAGCTGACTCATTTGAAAAGACCCTGATGCCAGGAAAGATTGAAAGCAGGAGGAGAAGGGGACGACAGAGGATGAGATGGTTGGATCGCATCACCGACTCCATGGACATGAGTTTGGGTAAACCCCGGGAGTTAATGATGGACAGGGAGGCCTGACGTGCTGCAGTCCATGGAGTCCTAAAGAGTCAGACTCGCCTGAACGACTGAACCGAACTGAACTGATAGTTGATTAATAACCTTGTGTTAGTTTTAAGTATTCCCTTTCTTTTGTCATGATTGTGTGGGTGTGTCATTTTTTTTTCAAAGATACACAAGCACATGATTGAAGTGAAAGAAGCCAGCCTGGGACGTCTCTGGTGGTCCAGTGACCCGGACTCTGCCCTTCCAATGCAGGGGCCCAGGTTCAATCCCTGCTCAGGGAACTAAGATGCCACAAGCCCTGTGGCATGGCCAGTTAATAAAAATTAAAAAATAAACACAGGGCTCCCAGTTAAATTTGAATTTCAGATAAACAACAAATTTTTTTTTTTTTTTTTTTTTTTTTTTTTTTTTGCACAGTATATCCCATGAGGTCCATAGCCCTGCAACTGGCAGGAGGTAGATTTAAACACAGGCAGCACATTTTCGCAGTAAATCATGTGGATGTGGTGCTAACATTCCTTAGTTTGTGTTTGAGCCTGTCGCTGCATGACCTTAAACAAGTTACTTAATCCCTCTGGGCCTGTGTTCTCATCTGTGAGATGGGAATACCAGGAGGCCCTGCTTCATCAGGCCGTGATGGGGATTAAATGAGTGTCTTTTTAGAAACACAGAGTAGGGCTTCCCTGGTGGCTCAGTGGTAAAGAATCTGCCTGCCAGTGCAGGAGACACGGGTTCGATCCCTGATGCGGGAAGACCCCACGTGCCTGGCAGCAACTGAGCCCGTGTGCCACAACTACTGAGCCGGTGCTCTAGAGCCGGGGAACTGCAACTGCTGAGCCCAGGTGCTGCGACTGCTGAAGCCTGCGGGCCCCAGAGCCTGTGCTCCGCAACAAGAGAAGCCACCGCAATGAGAAGACTGGGCACCGCAACCAGAGAGGAGCCCCCATCACCACAACTAGAGAAAGCCCACATGCAGCAGCAAAGACCCAGCACAGCCAAAAATAAAATAAAAGCACAGAATAATGCATGTGCAGGAGCTCCGTGAGTTCTTTCAAGGGTGGATAAAGGCATGAGTGACTGAGGGGCAGCTTGTCTTCACAGTTATGCACTCTTATCCCCGATAACACAACTGCTCTCCCTTCCTGCTTAGCCCCGGGAGCCTCTGTCCTTTTTTGTGATAAAATTCCTTTGAAGAAACAAGGAAATCATGCGCAGACGTGCCCAGAATAGAGCTTGATAAGAAGGAGACTTAAAAAAAATGCATCTGAGCCTCCCCACCAGTCCTATTACAGGAGACTCTTACTCCAGCGTTATTGAGATGGACTGACAAATAGAAATCTTACATATCCAAGGTGATGACCTGTAAAATAATTACCGCAATCAAGCTAGTTAACACATCCGTCACCTCACATAATTAAATATATTTTGTGGTATGTTTCTGGTGAGAAATCTAAATCTACTCTTTTGGCAAATTTCAGGTATGTGCTATAGAATGGTTAACTATTGCCACCATGTTATGACTTAAACCCTTGAACTGATTTCATCTTACAAGTGAAAGTTTGTACCTTTTGACCCATATCATCTACCTCCCCATTACCCACACCTCCACCCTCAACCGCCTGTCCCCAACCTGGGCAATCACCAAGCTACTCTCTGCTTTTGTGGGTTTGACTTTTTGAGACTCCATGTATAAGTAGAATCCTGCAATATTTGTTTATCTGGCTTATATTGCCTAGCATAATACCCTCAAAGTCCTATCACATTGTCACAAACAGCAAAATTGTTGGCACCAGAACCTTAAGGGATATTGACAAGCTAAATCTATAATCTAGCACTGATATCAAATCCACATCAAACAAAATTAAAAATTATAATACAACAAGGACCTACTACAGAATACAGGGAACGCTACTCAATATTTTGTAATAACCTATAAGGGAAAAGAACCTGAAAAAGAATATATATATATATTATATGTATCTGAGACATGTATTCATTTTATCCACCCAGCCATGAATAAACTAGAATAATTCATACAAGCAGCATCGCCCTGGGTCCCGGTTTTCCCACCCAGCAAATAAGTGAGGTGATGCTTGTAGGTTGCCTCTTGCCCTGAAAGTTACCTCTTGCCCTGGTGCAATTTAAAAAAAAAAAAAAAACCAGTCTGTCTCCTAGCCCACTGCCTGTCCCTCAGCATTTTCCAGAATGACTCACCAAGACAGAAGAGGGCAGACAGGACTGGGGACATGGTTCCTCGCCTGTCCTGAGCTCTGCAACCCAGGAGGGAAGCCTTGGGTGGGGGCTGGAGCCAGACACAGTATGCAACGGCAGGGGTGAAGGGCCCTCTCCTCCTCCCCCGTCAGCCCGGCTTTCCCTAGTTGGCACTCATCAAGCCAGAGCCATAGCGTGACTTGCACACAAGCTCCAAGGAGCCTGGCTTATCTCCAGTCGCCAGCCCAGGGTCCCAGCGAGTCTGCCTCGTGAGGCATCATCTGTGTTCTGCTACTTCCAATAGCCCCCTACATTCATTAAGTTCAGTTCAGTCGCTCAGTTGTGTCCGACTCTTCGAGACCCCATGAATCGCAGCATGCCAGGCCTCCCTGTCCATCACTAACTCCCGGAGTTCACTCAGACTCACGTCCATCGAGTCAGTAATGCCATCCAGCCATCTCATCCTCTGTCGTCCCCTTCTCCTCCTGCCCCCAATCCCTCCCAGCATCACAGTCTTTTCCAATGAGTCAACTCTTCGCATCAGGTGGCCAAAGTACTGGAGTTTCAGCTTCAGCATCATTCCCTCCAAAGAAATCCCAGGGCTGATCTCCTTCAGAATGGACTGGTTGGATCTCCTTGCAGTCCAAGGGACTCTCAAGAGTCTTCTCCAACACCACAGTTCAAAAGCATCAATTCTTCGGCGCTCAGCCTTCTTCACAGTCCAACTCTCACATCCATACATGACCACAGGAAAAACCATAGGCTTGACTAGACAGAGCTTTGTTGGCAAAGTAACATCTCTGCTTTTGAATATGCTATCCAGGTTGGTCATAACTTTCCTTCCAAGGAGTAAGCGTCTTTTAATTTCATGGCCGCAGTCACCATCTGCAATGATTTGGGAGCCCAAAAAAATAAAGTCTGACACTGTTTCCACTGTTTCCCCATCTATTTCCCATGAAGTGATGGGACCGGACACCATGATCTTCATTTTCTGAATGTTGAGCAAGGGCTTGCAAATCAAAATCCCAATGGGTCAGTGAAATCCATAGAGTCAGAAAATATACTGGAGACTTCCCTGGTGGTCCAGTGGCTAAGACTCTGAGCTCCCAATGCAGGGGACCCCTGGGTTCCATCCCTGGTCAGGAAACTAGACCCCACGGGCTGCAACCAAGACCTGACACAACCAAATAAATTAACATTTTAAAAAGAAAGAGGAAAAATACATCAGTAGGGCTTCCCTGCTGGCTCAGTGGGAAAGAATCTGCCTGCCAGTGCAGAAGTTGTTGTTGTTCAGTCGCTCAGTCATATCTGACTCTTTGTGACCCCATGGACTGCAGCACACCAGACTTCCCTGTCCTTCCCTATCTCCCAGAGCTTGCTGAGACTCATGTCCATTGAGTCGGTGATACCATACAACCATCTCATCCTCTGTTGCCCCCTTCTTTTCCTGCCCTAAATCTTTCCCAGCATCAAGGTCTTTTCCAATGAGTTGGCTGTTCCCATCAGGTGGCCAAAGTATCGGAGCTTCAGCTTCAGCATCAGTCCTTCCAATGAATACTCAGAATTTATTTCCTTGAGGATTGACTGGTTTGGTCTCCTTGCAGTCTAAGGGATTCTCAATAGTCCTCTCCGGGACTCTTGATATCACTTGGCCCATCCAGACAATCCAGGACCATCTTCCTCCTTTGACATTGGCTGTTAGGAACTTGAACCCATCATCCACCTTGCTCCCCCCTTGCTCTGTAAAGTAGAAGGTTCTGTGGATTAGGATGTGAACACCTTCGGGGGCACCCACTTTTGTGCCGACCACACTGTTCTTTACAAAATCCTTAAGCAAAGATCCTTGCTGCTTAAATTAAGAGGAATCAGCTTCACCAGGGTTGTTTGCAAGCAAGTCAACCAAAAAGAACAGATTTTTAAAATCACAAACTCCCCACTATCTGCTTTCAAAAAAAAAAAAAACTTGGGGTGTGTTAGCAAGAAGAGGGGTTGGAATTCAGGGTCTGATTCCACAGCCCACTCTCTTTCTGGGGGAGGGTTATAGGTCCAAATGTCCGTGAGAACCTCTGACCACACAAAGATTTGTCTATTACGTACATGCAAGGAACCTGTGGCTCACGGCTGATGCTAACCACAAACCTTCACAACCAACATCCGCTTCCTTTCTGAAACTGAGAAACCCCGAAGACCACAAGTGTGGAGTCACACATCAGCTTCACCCTTGACTGCTTCTCTGAAGGCTTTGAGGTGGTTCACAAACCCAGCTACAACCTTCAGATGGACGGAAGACAATCAAACCGATCTACAACAAGACAGTCAAAACAAAACCCAAACCCGCAGAAGCAGCCCAGAGAGGAGACAGCAGCAAAGTCATGCACAGACCCAGGGTCCACCGTGAAAGGTGGTGCTCGGATGGGCTCTTCACCATGAGAAATCAGGCCAGGGTCACATCCTTCATGCTGCCCTTTGGGGCTTGAGAACTGTGTCGGGATGGTTTGGGCTGCCGATCATGGGACATGAAGGGGTTAAGCTGAACTGACGTGTGCACACGACCATGTGTGAAATAGATGGCTAGTGGGAGGCTGCTGTGTAGACAGGGAGCTCAGCTCAGTGCTCTGTGATGACCCAGAGGGTGGGATGGGGGTGGAGGGAGGTTCAGGAGGGAGGGGATATATGTATATATGATTCACATTGTTGTACAGCAGAAACTAACACCACATTGTAAAGCAATTATATTCTAATTTTTTAAAAAGTGTTTAAGCTGAGCTGACCTTCACCCCAGGAAAAAGCGAGAAGGAATTCCATTTCACAGAAGTACAAGCCCAGGGGTGTGGCAGGCTTTGGGTTCAGTAACATCCTGAGGATTCCTCCTGCAAGACTCAGGTCCGACAATTACTGACGTCACCCCAAATCAGGTCACTGTGGCAGGTTGAACAGAGGTGCTTCCCTGAAAAGATATGTCTGGTCCTCCCCCCAGTACCTGTGAATGGAGCTAATTTGGAAAAAGGGGTTTTTTTAAGATTTTTTTTATGTGGAGCATTTTTTAAGTCTTTATTGAATTTGTTGCAATATTGCTTCTGTTTTTTGTGTTCTGGTTTTTTGGCCCCAAGGCATGTGGGGTTTTAGCTCCCTAACCAGAGATTGAACCCCCACCATCTGCATTGGAGGGTGAAGTCGTAACCACTGGACACCAGGGGAGTCCCTGGAAAAAGGTTTTTGCAGATGTAAGTATGGGTCTTGAGATGAGACTGTCCTAGATTATCTGGGTGGAGCCTAGCTCCAACAAGTGTCCTCAGAAGAGAAGACAGAGGACAGAGGAAGAGGAGATGAGGGGAGGGCGGGCAGAGACAGGGATGATGCAGCCCCAACCCAGGAGTGGTTGGAGCCCCAGAAGCTGCAAAAGGCATGAGCCTCTGAGGGTGTGTCCCCCATCCCACCCCCACCCCTGGCTCTGACACCTTGGATATGGACATCCGGCCTCTGGAACTGTGAGCGAATACATTTATTTCTAGGTCACCAAGTCAGTCAAACCAGTCAACCCTAGAGGAACCTAGATGCTGAAGCTGAAACTCCAAGAGTTTGGCCACCTGATGCGAAGAGCTGACTCATTGGAAAAGACCCTGATGATGGGAAAGATTGAAGGCGAGAGGAGAAGGGGATGACAGAGGATGAGATGGTTGGATGGTATCACCGACTCAATGGACAGACCATGGGAGATAGTGAAGGACAGGGAGCCTGTCACGCTGCAGTCCATGGGGTCACAGAGAGTTGGACACAACTTAGCAACTGAACAAGTCATCAAGATGACGGTATTTGTTACAGCAGCTGGAGGAAGCTAACACAATCTCTTTGGTGGAGGGTCAAGAGGTGGCTACCACAACCAGTTTCGGCCACTTGCTTTCTTGTGTGTGGGTGTGTGTGTGTGTTGTCCAGTGAGGGAGAGAAAAGTGCTTCTCTTTCATGCGTCTAATTGGGCCATCTTAACTCCTGTGCTGATTTTGCGTGCATGCTAAGTTGCTTCAGTCCCGTCAGACTCTTTGTGACCCCATGGACTGCAGCGCGCCAGGCCCCCCCAGGCCTTCCTGTCCTTCACTACCTCTCAGAGTTTGCTCAGATTCACATCCATTGAGTCAGTGATGCCATCCAACCATCTCATCCTCTGTCGTCCCCTTCACATTTTGCCTTCAGTCTTTCCCAGCATCAGGGTCTTATCCAACGAGTCAGTTCTTCGCATCAGGTGGCCAAAGTATTGGAGCATCAGCTCCAGCATCAGTCTTTCCAATGAATATTCAGGGTTGATTTCCTTGAGGATTGACTGGTTTGATCTAGCTATCCAAGGGACTCTCAAGAGTCTTCTCCAGCATTATAAAGAGATGTCTGTGCACCCAAGTCTATCTTGCCCTGTTAGTCCCTGAATGATGTAACCCAACAGTTCTTGACTGGGGTGATTCTGTCTGCTCCCCAGGAGCATCGGGCAGCGTCTGAAGACATTTTGTGGTTGTCCCACAGTTGGATGGGGCATCCTGCTAGTGACATCTAGTGGTTAATGCACAAGATAGCTCTCTCCTCCCTACTTCAAAGAATCACCTGGTCCAAATGAACTTATTTACAAAACAGAAATGCTCACATGGAAAACAAATGTATGGTTACCAAAGGGGACAGCAGGTGGTGGGGGGAGATGAGCTGGGAGTTTGGGATTAACATATACTTACTACCATCTATCGGAGAAGGCAATGGCACCCCACTCCAGTACTCTTGCCTGAAAAATCCCATGGATGGAGGAGCCTGGAAGGCTGCAGTCCATGGGGTCGCTGAGGGTCGGATACAACTGAGCAACTTCACCTTCACTTTTCACTTTCATGCATTGGAGAAGGAAATGGCAACCCACTCCAGTGTTCTTGCCTGGAGAATCCCAGGGACGGGGAAGCCTGGTGGGCTGCCATCTATGAGGTCGCACAGAGTCGGACACGACTGAAGCGACTTAGCGACAGCAGCAGCGGGAGCACTACCAACTATAAGACAGGTAAACAGGGCCCTCCCTGGCGGTCCAGTGGCTAGGATGCCACGCTTCCACTGCAGGTGAAACAGGCTGGATTAGGGAACTAAGATCCCACATGTCGCACAGTGCAGCCAGGAAAAAGGGAGGAATTACAATAAAAAATAGGTAAACAAGAAGGAGCTAGTATATAGCACAGGGGACTCGACTCAATATCTGTATCAACAGTAACCTACAAGGGAAAAGAAGCTGGAAAAGAATCAATGTGTATGTATATATGCATATAAAGATAGATATATATATGCATAACTGAATTGTTGTGAGTACACCTGGAACTAACACAACATTGTAAATAAACTACGAAAAAAGTGAAAGTGTTAGTCAGTCAGTCAAGTCTGAAACTTTTCAATCCCATGGACCGCCATGATATTGAAGCCGCCAGTCCCCTCTGTCCATGGGATTCTCCAGGCAAGAATATTGGAGTCAGGGTGGTTGAGGGGGTTGTCAGGTAAAGGAACTCAACTGCAAAAAAAAAATACTGGAGCGGGTGGCCATTCCCTTCTCCAGGAGATCTTCCTGATCCAGGGATCAAACCCTAGTCTCCTTCATTGTAGGCAGATTGTTTACCACTGAGCCACCAGGATCCTTCAACTACACACATACATATACTTTATATGTTTAATGAGATACATCTATGATTATAACTGAAAGTGAAGAGTCACCTCTCAAGGCTGGCGCGTCCTGACCCTGCCCCTGCAGTCTGCAGTCAGGGTTCTGCTCAGCTCATTCCAGCCATGCCCATCTTTCTGCTCACACTTTCTGGTTGAAATGCCAGGCTCTTTCCCTCTTCAGGGCTTTAGGGCTGAGTGTCTGACCCACATCACTGCTCCAAAGAAAAGTTCACCAAACCATCCATTACAGAGATCTGTCAGGTAATACTCCGTATGAGCAACTTGTTCAAAACACTTCTCCAGTTTCCATGCATTTTACCCCATAGACAATCTAAAATGGTAGTGACGCCCTGTCCTCCCTTCCTGAAGCCCTGATAACTCCCGGTGTACTCTCTGTCTCTATTAACTGCCCTGCTCTGGGTGTTTCTTATAACTGGAGTCAAGCTATGTATGTGTGGTCTTTTGTGTCTGCTTATGTTACTTCCCTCTATAAAGTCAGCAAAAACAAAACTGGGAGCTGACTGTGGCTCAGATCATGAACTCCTTATCGCCAAATTCAGACTGAAATTGAAGAAAGTAGGGAAAACCACTAGACCATTCAGGTATGACCTAAATCAAATCCCTTATGATTATACAGTGGAAGTGAGAAATAGATTTAAGGGACTAGATCTGATAGACAGAGTGCCTGATGAACTATGTAATGAGGTTCGTGACATTGTACAGGAGACAGGGAGCAAGACCATCCCCATGGGAAAAAAATGCAAAAAAGCAAAATGGCTGTCTGAGGAGGCCTTACAAATAGCTGTGAAAATAAGAGAAGTGAAAAGCAAAGGAGAAAAGGAAAGATATAAGCCTCTGAATGCAGAGTTCCAAAGAATAGCAAGAAGAGATAAGAAAGCCTTCCTCAGCTATCAGTGCAAAGAAATAGAGGAAAACAACAGAATGGGAAAGACTAGACATCTCTTCTGGAGAAGGCGATGGCACCCCACTCCAGTACTCTTGCCTAGAAAATCCCATGGACAGAGGAGCCTGGTAGGCTGCAGTCCATGGGGTCGCGAAGAGTCGGACACGACTGAGTGACTTCCCTTTCAATTTTCACGTTCATACATTGGAGAAGGAAATGGCAACCCACTCCAGTGTTCTTGCCTGGAGAATCCCAGGGACAGGGGAGCCTGGTGGGCTGCCGTCTATGGGGTCACACAGAGTCGGACATGACTGAAGTGACTTAGCAGCAGCAGCAGCAGAGATCTCTTCAAGAAAATTAGAGATACCAAAGGAACATTTCATGCAAAGATGGGCTTGATAAAGGACAGAAATGGTATGGACCTAACAGAAGCAGAAGATATTAAGAAGAGGTGGCAAGAATACACAGAAGAACTGTACCAAGAAGATCTTCATGACCCAGATAATCATGATGGTGTGATCACTCACCTAGAGCCAGACATCCTGGAATGTGAAGTCAAGTGGGCCTTAGGAAGCATCACTACGAACAAAGCTCGTGGAGGTGATGGAATTCCAGTTGAGCTCTTTCAAATCCTGAAAGATGATGCTGTGAAAGTGCTGCACTCAACATGCCAGCAAATTTGGAAAACTCAGCAGTGGCCACAGGACTGGAAAAGGTCAGTTTTCATTCCAATCCTAAAGAAAGGCAATGCCAAAGAATGCTCAAACTACCACACAATTGCACTCATCTCACACGCTAGTAAAGTGATGCTCAAAATTCTCCAAGCCAGGCTTCAGCAATATATGAATCGTGAACTTCCAGTTGTTCAAGCTGATTTTAGAAAAGGCAGAGGAACCAGAGATCAAATTGCCAACATCCACTGGGTCATGGAAAAAGCAAGAGAGTTCCAGAAAAACATCTATTTCTGCTTTATTGACTATGCCAAAGCCTTTGACTGTGTGGATCACAATAAACTGTGGAAAATTCTGAAAGAGATGGGAATACCAGACCACCTGACCTGCCTCCTGTGCAATCTGTATGCAGGTCAGGAAGCAACAGTTAGACCTGGACATGGAACTACAGACTGGTTCCAAATAGGAAAAGGAGTACATCAAGGCTGTATATTGTCACCCTGCTTATTTAACTTATATGCAGAGTACATCATGAGAAACGCTGGGCTGGATGAAGCACAAGCTGGAATCAAGATTGCTAGGAGAAATATCAATAACCTCATATATGCAGATGACACCACCCTTATGGCAGAAAGTGAAGAGG
This sequence comes from Bubalus bubalis, assembly GCF_019923935.1. NCBI lineage: Eukaryota > Metazoa > Chordata > Mammalia > Artiodactyla > Bovidae > Bubalus > Bubalus bubalis. The sequence continues at coordinate 62,263,229 of NC_059174.1, read as the reverse complement.
AACTAAAGAGTCTCTGGATGAAAGTGAAAGAGGAGAGTGAAAAGGTTGGCTTAAAGCTCAACATTCAGAAAACTAAGATCATGGCATCTGGTCCCATCACTTCATGGGAAATAGATGGGGAAACAGTAGAAACAGTGTCAGACTTTATTTTTCTGGGCTCCAAAATCACTGCAGATGGTGATTGCAGCCATGAAACTAAAAGACGCTTACTCCTTGGAAGGAAAGTTATGACCAACCTAGACAGCATATTAAAAAGCAGAGACATTACTTTGCCAACAAAGGTCCATCTAGTCAAAGCTATGGTTTTTCTAGTGGTCATGTATGGATGTGAGAGTTGGACTGTGAAGAAAGCTGAGAGCCAAAGAATTGATGCTTTTGAACTATGGTGTTGGAGAAGACTCTTGAGAGTCCCTTGGACTGCAAGGAGATCCAACCAGTCCCTTCTAAAGGAGACGAGTCCTGGGTGTTTATTGGGAGGACTGATGCTAAAGCTGAAACTCCAATACTTTTGCCACTTGATGTGAAGAGTTGACTCACTGGAAAAGACTCTGATGCTGGGAGGGATTGGGGGCAGGAGGAGAAGGGGATGACAGAGGATGAGATGACTGGGTGGCATCACTGACTCAATGGACATGAGTTTGAATAAACTCCAAGAGTTGGTGATGGACAGGGAGGCCTGGCGTGCTGCGATTCATGGAGTCCAAAGAGTCAGACACGACTAAGCAACTGAACTGAACTGAACTGATGTTACTTCCCTGGGGGCTCGGACAGTAAAGAATCTCCCTGTGATGCAAGAGATCTGGGTTCGATCCCTGGGTCAGGAAGATCCTCTGGAGCAGGAAATGACAACCCACCCCAGTATTTCTGCCTGGAGAATCCCATGGACAGAGGAGCCTGGTGGCTACAGTCCGTGGGGTCACAGAGAGTTGGACACAACTGAGCATATCGCTCTATCTAGGTGATTCCTCGTTGTAGTTTTGATTTGCATTTCGATAAGATTTCAGGACGTGGAGGCTTTTCATGTGATTTTTTAAAAAACAGTGTGAGTAAAACTGACCTCTGGAGCTTGGCCTCTTGACCCTCTGCCCTGTTTTGTACTCTTCTTCCAGGACCTGCTCGAGGACATCTGTTGAGGACAGGGGTTTTTCCTTACCTACCCGCAGGCCTGGCAAGGACGCGCCCATCAGCATAGGTTTTTCGGTTGCTGTTACAAAAGTGGCCAGGAGGCGGCAGCATTTCTTCACACTCCACTGGTGGCCTTTGTTTTGCTTTTGGTAACTGAGCATTTATTTTCTACTGAAGTAGAGTTGATTTCCGATGTGTTTGTTTTAGATGTCAGGAACTTGGTTTAGTTATACACAAAGGCATATCTGTTTTGGGGGGAGGGAGTCCTTTCTGAAATAAGTACTTTCAGTGTGTTCAAGAGTTCCCTGTGCTATTCCTGTAGGTTCTTTTGGATGATCTGATAATAATTAGTGTGTATTTACTTAATCCCACCCTCTTAATGTCCCCCTTCCCCTACCATTTTTTTTAATAATGGTAAGTTGGTTTTCTAAGTCTGTGAGTCTATTTATATATTAGCTTATTTGGATGAATTAATAAATTCCATGTTTAAGTGATACATTATTTCTCCTTCCCTCTCTAACTGATATCACTGAGAATGATAAATCTCTCAGTCCAACCATGCTGCTTCCAAAGCATGCCTTCCCTCTTTTGGATGGCTGAGTGCATTCCCATATCTGGATGGACCGGTCACTCTTTTTTTCTCTGTTGATGGACATTTGGGTTTGATGCTCTGTCTTAAATATTGTGAATAGTGCTGTCCTAGAAATAGCAGTGCACGTATCCCTTTAAATTATGAGTTTCTCCAGATCTAGAGCAAGAGGCAGGTTTGCCGCTGCAGGTGGTAACACAGTATTTGGTCTTTCATGGTGTCTCCATACTGTTTCTTTCCTGCAGGCACCCACCCCTTTACATCCCTGCCCACACTGTAGGAGGATTCTTTCCGCCCACCCTGGGCAGCACTTTATCTCTGTAGATCTTTTGGAAGATGGCCATTCTAAGGGGTGTGAGCAGACACCTCATTGCCGTTTTGGTTGACATTTCTCTAACAGTCATGCTAAGCGCCTCTTCATGGGCCATTGCCTTCTTTGGACAAATGTCCACTTAGGTCTTTGGCCCATTTTGGTATTAGGTTGATTGCTTCCTGGGTTGGGAAGATCCCCTAGAGAAGGAAATGGCAACCCACTCCACCATTCTTGCCTGGAGAATCTCATGGACAGAGGAGCCTGGCAGGCTTTACAGTCCATAGGGTCACAAGGGTCGGACATGATTTTAGCGACTAAACCACCACCCCTGCCTGAACTGTCTGCATGTTTTGGAGATGAACTCCTTGCTTCTGAAGTTCATTTGCAAGCATTGTCCCCCCATTTTTAGGGCTGTCTTCTCCTTTCATTTAGGGTTTCCATTGCCTGCAAAAGCTTCTGACGATAATGAGGTCCCTTTCGTTGAGTTTTGTTTCGTTTTTCATTATTCTAAGAGTGGATCCAGAAAGAACTTGCCGTGATTTTTATCAAAGCCTGTTCTGCTATTAATATATTTTCCTCAAGAGGGTTAGAGTAATTGCCCCTCCATCCAGCTCTTTAACCGGTCTGGAGTTTCTTTTTCTGTAACTGGTTAGGGAGTGGTGTAACCTCGTTCACTTTTCGCCCGTTAAGGAACCCCACCCTGTCGTCCGTCCTGACTATTCACAATTTACATTCCAGCATCAGGAGGGATCTTTTTCTCCACAACCTCTCCACTCTTCATTGTTTCTAGACTTTTAGACAAAGGCCATTCTGACCCATGTGAGCCGATAGCTTCTTGCAGTTTTGATTTGCATTTCTCTAATAATTAGTGAAGCCATGTCTGACTCTTTGCCACCCCCACAGACTATACAGTCCATGGAATTCTCCAGGCCAGAACACTGGAATGGGTAGCCTTTCCCTTCTCCAGGGGATCTTCCCAACCCAGGGACCAAACCCAGGTCTCCTGCATTGCAGGCGGATTCTTTACCAGCTGAGCCACAAGGGAAGCCCCAATAATTAGTGATGCTGGGTTTTTTTTTTTTTTTTCATGTGCTTTATGTCCATATATATGCCTTCTTTAGAGAAATATCCATTTAGAACTTTGACCCATTTTTCTATTGGGTTCCTTGTATTTTTGATAATGAGCTCATGAGCTGTTTGCCTGTTTTGGAGATGAATTCCTTGTGGGCATCTTCATTTGCAAACATTTCTTTCCCATTCTGAGGGTTACCTTTTTCTTCCAGTGAGGTTTTCCCTACAGCTTTTAAGGTCAGTAGGTCCCTTCTGTTGACTTTTGTTTTATTTTCCTTTCCTCAAATAGGAATTTGCTGCAATACATGTCAAACCATATGATGTCTATATTTTCATCAAGGGTTAAAGAGTCATCATTCTTCCATTTCGCTCTTTAATTGATTTGGAGTTTCTTCTTTCTGTATGGGGGGAGGAAGTGTGGTGACTTCAATCACTTTTTATTGTTTAAAGAACCTCCTCCCTGACCTCCATCCTGCCTGTTAACAATCGACATCGACAGCATCAGTGTAGGAGGGTTCCCCTTTCTCCACACCCTCTCCAGCATTTATTGTTTGTACACTTTCTGACAAAGGCCATTTAACCCATGTGAGGTGATGCTTCTTTGCAGTTTTGATTTTCGTTTCTCTAAGATTTCATGGTGTGGAGGCTGTTCATGAGATTTAAAAACAAAAACAAAAAACAGTGTGAATAAAACTGACCTCTGGAGATTGGCCTCTGGACTGTCTGCTGTTTAAAATTCTTTTTCCAGGACCTAACTGAGAGCATTATTTGAGGACAGGTGTTTTTTCCTTACATCCGCGCAGGCCTTTGCCAACAAAAGTCCGTCTAGTCAAAGCTATGGTTTTTCCAGCGCTCATGTATGGATGTGAGAGTTGGACTGTGAAGAAACCTGAGCGTCGAAGAATTGATGCTTTTGAACTGTGGTGTTGGAGAAGGCTCTTGAGAGTCCCTTGGACTGCAAGGAGATCCAACCAGTCCATCCTAAAGGAAATCAGTCCTGAATATTCATTGGAAGGACTGATGCTGAAGCTGAAACTCCAATAATTTGGCCACCTGATGCGAAGAAGTGACTCATTTGAAAAGACCCTGATGCTTGGAGAGATTGGGGGCAGGAGGAGAAGGGGACGATAGAGGATGAGACAGCTGGATGGCATCACCAACTCAATGGACATGAGTTTGAGTAAACCCCGGGAGTTGGTAATGAACAGGGAGGCCTGGCGTGCTGCGATTCATGGGGTCGCAAGGAGTCGGACACGACTGAGCGGCTGCACTGACTGACCCAGGCCTGCCAGGTATTAAGTGCCCTGTAGGGCACAAGCGGCCCAAAGTGGCCACAGGCGGCAGCATTTCTTCCTGCTCCATGTGAAAGTGATCAAAGTGTTAGTGACCCATGGACTGTAGCCCGCCAGGCTCCTCTGTCCATGGGCTTCTCTAGGCAAGAGTACTGGAGTGGGTTGCCATGCTCTTCTCCAGAGAAGCGAGCACGAGGAGCCGGGCGTGCCGGGCGCGGGGCGATGCTCTGCAGCAGACACCCACGAAGTGAGGAAGGGGGAAGGCGACCACTGGGGGCCCGACCGACCCTCCCCGCCAGCGGCGAGGACGACCGACCGCCCACGTCTGTTCCCGAGGGGCGCAGTGCGCCGCGGCGGCGTGGAGGAGCGAGGGGGCGACCCCCGTCGTGGGCCCGACGTGGGTCCGGGGACGGCCGACGCGCCCTCGCGTCCACCCGCCGAGGGACCCGACCCGCGCTCGGGCGAGACCACCGGGACTCCCCTCGCCCAGCAACGACGTCGGCGGACAGAGGGCAGCTACGCGCAACGCAGCGGGGCCGGGCGGGCGGGGAAGCGAGACGCACCGGGGCGCGCGCCCAGGGATCGGCAGACGAACGGACGGAGAGGGGCACCGACGGCGGAAGCGGTGGGCCGCGCGCCACCGCGAGGGGCCCCGGGGCAATTGGAAACCACCCGGACGCAGTCGGCCTCCGGGCCCGCCCCGGGGTCTCAGCGCCTGAGGTCTCAGCACCGGGTGGGGGGAGCTCCCGCGGCGCCCAGGATGTCGGCCCCGGGCCGCTCGCGGGGCCCGCGCCCGCGCGCCCCAACCCGCAGCGCCGCGGGGGCCCGGGAGGAAGCTCTCCCGCCGCATCCCCGCGCCCCTCTCGCCACCCGCCAGGCCCAGCTCCCCGCCTCGGGGCCCGAGGGCCCTCCGCCAGGGGACGCCAGCAGCAGGGAGGCCTGGGACGACACCCACGGCCCCGGACAGCGGAGGGGGCGCGGGCGGGCACCCGTGCGGGGCGGGGGAACAGCGGGCAGCGAGGGCCGCGGGACCGGGCCCCGAGGGAGCGACACGGCCGGGCCAGCAAGACAGCAAGCGCGGGCCCCACCGCCACACGCGGGGGCGCTCCCGGGACGCCGGCCACCCCCGGAGCCCCCACGCCCCGGCCTCGCCGCCCGGCCTGCGTGCCCCGCGCCACCGCGTGCAGCGGAGGGGCCAGGACACCGTCCCCGGCAGATCGGCCCTCATTGAGTCCGACCCCAAGGCTCACGTCAAGGAAAGGGGCCCAGCCACTGGCCGCCTCTCGGGGAGAGAGCCGGGGAGGTCATGCTCCACGCTTTTGGGGAATTGAGTTTTTGTTTTCCTTTGGATTACAGTCGATGTCTGCTGCTCTGTTTTAGGTTGACAAGAATTTGATCCAGTTCTATACAGAGGTGTATGTGTTCTGTTCTTTTAGGGGTCTTTCCCATACCGGCTCTTTCAGTGTGTTCAGTAGACTGCCCTGTGCTGTTCAGCAGGGTTTTCGGGATTGTCTATTTGATATCTAGCAGTGTGTATATGTTGAGGAGGGCATGGTGACCACTCCGGTATTCTTGCCTGGGGAATCCCATGGACAAAGGAGCCTGGCAGGCTACAGTCACCCGGTCGCGAAGAGTCGGACACGGCTGAGGGGGTCTTTCCCCATATTGGTTCTTTCAGTGTTTTCAGTAGACTTTGCTGTGCTCTTCAGTAAGGTTTTTTGGATTTTCTATTATATAATTATCTAGTAGTGTGTATATGTTCGGAGAAGGCAATGGCACCCCACTCCAGTACTTTTGCCTAGAAAATCCCGTGGACGGAGGAGCCTGGTAGGCTGCAGTCCATGGGGTCGCTAGAGTCGGACACGACTGAGCTTCACTTTTCACTTTCATGCATTGGAGAAGGAAAATGCAACCCACTCCAGTGTTCTTGCCTGGAGAATCCCAGGGACGGGGAAGACTGGTGGGCTGCCATCTATGGGGTCGCACAGAGTCCGACACGACTGAAGCGACTTAGCAGCAGCAGCAACAGTGTATATATTAATCCAACCTCTAAATGTCTCTCTTCGCCTACCTTTTTTAAAATAATCATAGGTTGGTTTTATTAGTCTATGAGTCTGTTTCAAATTTGTTCATTTGAAAGAATGTATAGATTCCACCTGTAAGTGATGTGATATTTCTCTTTCCCTGTCTTACTGACTTCTTGAAGTAGGATAAAGCTCTCAGTCCACCCATGCTGCTGTTGATGGCATTTTTTTTGTTGTTCTATTTGATGGTTGTGTGTATTCCAGTGTCTAGATGGAACAGTTACTCTTCACTCCTCTATTGATGAGCAATTTGGTTGATGCCGTGTCTTGGAATTTGTGACTAATGCTGCCAGAAAAATAAGGGAACAAGTGTCATTTTAAATTATGATTTTCTCCTGATCTAAGGCAAGGGGTGGTGGGCTTGCCTCATCAGGTGGTAACTACATTACTGTTTTAAGTAATCTCCGTACTGTTTTCCTCCCTGGCTGCACCCACCCGTTTCCATCCCCGTCCACACTGTAGGCGGATTCCTTGTCCCCCTCACCCTTGGCAGCACTGAATCTTTGCAGATCTTTTGGAGGATGGCCATTCTGAGGGGTGTGAGTTGATACCACCTTGCAGTTTTGATCGGCATTTCTCTAACAGTGACACTGAGCACCTTTCATGAGCTTTTTGGCCATCTCTGGCCTGTTTTTCTCTTGAGTTGATTGCTTTTTGATATTAAGCTGAATGAACTACTTGCTTGTTTGGAGATGAATAAATTATTTTTAAATTTTATTATAACCATTTTTCCCTAATTTTGAGGATTTTTTCTTTCATTAGAGCTTCCCTTGCTGTGCAAAATCTTTTGAGGTTCATGAGGTTAGTTTTGTGGAGTTTTATTTGTCATCTTTCTAAGAGTGAAGCCAAGAAGAAGTTGGTGTGATTAATTTCAAAACACTGTTCTGCCCATATTTTCCTCGAGAAATTTAAAGTATCCATCCCTCCATTTAGCTCTTTAATATGTTTGGAGTTTCTTTTCTGTATAAGATTAGGGAGAGCCGTCATTAGTTAATTTTTCACTTAAGGAACCTCCACTCTGCTCCGTGTTCTGGCTGTTGACAATTGACATTGCCAGCATCAATGTAGGAGAATTTATTTTTCTCCAAAACCTCTCCACCATTTCCTGTTTGTAGAGCTTTTGACAAAAATCATTCTGACCGGTGTGAGCTCATACCTAGGTCTAGTTTTGATTCACATTTCCCTAAAATTATTCCGTGGCGAAAGGTTTCCATGTGATTTAAAAAAAAAAAAAGTGTGAGTAAAACTGACCTCTGGAGAGTGGCCTCTTGACCGTCTGCCCTGTTTTCCTTTCTTTTCCCCAGACCTACCGGAGGACACATGGTTTCCTTACATCCATCCCCTCAGGCCCGGGTAATTTTCAGTGTCCATCGGCCCAGGTTTTGCAGCTGTTCTCACCAAAAGCGGCCACAAAGAGGCAGCATAGCCCCGTGATACAATGCTTTTTTTTTTTCTTTTTTTGGTAACTTTTTTATTTTCTGTTGAAGTAGATTTGATATCTGAACTTGTGTTTGTTTTAGGTGAACAGGAACTTGATTCAGTAATGCACAGACATGCATCTATTTTTCTTTGGGGTCTTTTCAGTGTGTTCAGTAGACGTCCCTGTGCTAACAGTAGGTCCTTTGGGATTATCCATCTGATAATAAGTAGTGTGTATCTGTTAAACTCAAGCTTTTACTGTCTTCCTTCTCCTGTCTTTTGATTTTAATAATCATAAGTTGGTTTTCTAAGCCTGTGAGTCTGTTTCTGTTTACAAATCAGTTCATTTGAATGAATGTAGAGATTCTACTTATTCAGTTCAGTTCAGTCCCAGAGTCGTGTCCGACTCTTTGCAACCCCATGGACCACAGCACACCAGGCCTCCCGTACATCACCAACTCCCAGAGTTTACCTGAACTCATATCCATTGAGTCGGTGATGCCATCCAACCATCTCATCCTCTGTCATCCCCTTCTCCTCCTGTCTTCATTCTTTCCCAGCATCAGGGTCTTTCCAAATCAGTCAGCTCTTTGCATCAGGTGGCCAAAGTATTTGGAGTTTCGCTTCAATATCAGTCCTTCCAATGAACACCCAGGACTCGTCTCCTTTAGGATGAACGGGTTGGATCTCCTTGCAGTCCAAGGGACTCTGAACAGTCTTCTCCAACACCACAGCTCAAAAGCATCAATTCTTCAGCCCTCAGCTTTCTTTATAGTCCAACTCTCACATCCATACATGACTATTGGAAAAACCATAGCCTTGACTAGACAGATCTTTGTTGGCAAAGTAATGTCTCTGCTTTTTAATATGCTGTCTAGGTTGGTCATAACTTTCCTTCCAAGGAGTAAGCGTCTTTTAATTTCAAGGCTCCAGTCACCATCTGCAGTGATTTTGGAGCCCAGGAAAATCAAGTCAGCCACTATTTCCACTGTTTCCCCATCTATTTCCCATGAAGTGATGGGACCAGATGCCATGATCTTAGTTTTCTGAATGCTGAGCTTTAAGCCAACTTTTTCACTCTCTGCTTTCACTTTCATCAAGAGGCTCTTTACTTCTTCTTTACTTTCTGCCATAAGGGTGGTATCATCTGCATATCTGAGGTTATTGATATTTCTCCTAGCAATCTTGATTCCAGCTTGTGCTTCATCCAGCCCAGTGTTTCTCATGATGTACTCTGCATATAAGTTAAATAAGCAGGGTGATGATATACAGCCTTGACTGTATTTCTTTTCCTATTTGGAACCAATCTGTGGTTCCATGTCCAGTTCTAACTGTTACTTCTTGACCTACATATAGGTTCCTCAAGAGGCAGGTCAGGTGGTCTGGTATTCCCATCTCTTTCAGAATTTTCCACAGTTTATTGTGATCCACACAGTCAAAGGCTTTGGCATAGTCAATAAAGCAGAAATAGATGTTTTTCTGGAACTCTCTTGCTTTTTTGATGATCCAGTGGATGTTGGCAATTTGATCTCTGGTTCCTCTGCCTTTTCTAAAACCAGCTTGAACATCTGGAAGTTCACGATTCATGTATTGCTGAAGCCTGGCTTGGAGAATTTTGAGCATTACTTTACTAGCGTGTGAGATGAGTGCAATTGTGCGGTAGTTTGAGCATTCTTTGGCATTTCCTTTCTTTGGGATGGGAATGAAAACTGACCTTTTTCAGTCCTGTGGCCACTGCTGAGTTTTCCAAATTTGCTGGCATATTGAGTGCAGCACTTTCACAGCATCATCTTTCAGGATTTGAAAGAGCTCAACTGGAATGCCATCACCTCCACTAGATTTGTTCGTAGTGATGCTTCCTAAGGCCCACTTGAGTTCACATTCCAGGATGTCTGGCTCTAGGTGAGTGATCACACCATCATGATTATCTGGGTCGTGAAGATCTTTTTGTACAGTTCTTCTGTGTATTCTTGCCACCTCTTCTTAATATCTTCTGCTTCTGTTAGGTCCATACCATTTCTGTCCTTTATCAAGCCCATCTTTGCATGAAATATTCCTTTGGTATCTCTAATTTTCTTGAAGAGATCTCTAGTCTTTCCCATTCTGTTATAGTCCTCTATTTCTTTGCATTGATCACTGAGGAAGGCTTTCTTATCTCTCCTTGCTATTCTTTGGAACTCTGCATTCAGATGCTTATATCTTTCCTTTTCTCCTTTGCTTTTTGCTTCTCTTCACAGCTATTTGTAAGGCCTCCTCAGACAGCCATTTTGCTTTTTTGCATTTCTTTTCCATGGGGATGGTCTTGCTCCCTGTCTCCTGTACAATGTCATGAACCTCCGCCCATAGTTCATCAGGCACTCTGTCTATCAGATCTAGTCCCTTAAATCTATTTCTCACTTCCACTGTATAATCATAAGGGATTTGATTTAGGTCATACCTGAATGGTCTAGTGGTTTTCCCCACTTTCTTCAATTTCAGTCTGAATTTGGCAATAAGGAGTTCATGATCTGAGCCACAGTCAGCCCCCGGTCTTGTTTTTGTTGACTGTATAGAGCTTCTCCATCTTTGGCTGCAAAGAATATAATCAATCTGATTTTGGTGTTGACCATCTGGTGATGTCCATGTGTAGAGTCTTCTCTTGTGTTGTTGGAAGAGGGTGTTTGCTATGACCAGTGTGTTCTCTTGGCAAAACTCTGTTAGCCTTTGCCCTGCTTCATTCTGTACTCCAAGGCCAAATTCACCTGTTACTCCAGGTGTTTCTTGACTTCCTACTTTTGCATTCCAGTCTCCTATAAGGAAGAGGACTTCAATTACCAAAACCAAAAACAAAAACCACCAGTGGAGCGTGAAGAAATGCTACTGCCTTTCGCTTTTGTAACAGCGACGGGAAAACCTGTGCTGATGGACATGTCCTCACCAGGCCTGCGGGGCTGTAGGGAAAAAAATATCTTTCCTCAACAGATGTCCCCGGGCAGATCCTGGAAAAAGAATTCAAAATAGTGCAGAGGGTCAAGAGGCCAAGCTCCGGAGGTCAATTTTACTCACACTGTTCTTTTAAAAATCACATGAAAAGCCTCCACATCCTGAAATCTTATCGAAATACAAATCAAAACTATAACAAGGAATCGCCTAGATAGAGAGATATGCTCAGTCGTGTCTGACTCTCTGTGTCCCCACGGACTGTAGCCTACCAGGCTCCTCTGTCCATGGGATTCTCCAGGCAGGAATACTGGGGTGGGTTGTCATTTCCTGCTCCAGAGGATCTTCCTGACCCAGGGGTTGAACCCAGATCTCTTGCATCGCAGGCAGATTCTTTACCATCTGAGCCCCCAGGGAAGTAACATAAGCAGACACAAAAGACCACACATACATAACACAATTCCAGTTATAAGAAACACTCAGAGCAGGGCAGTTCATAGAGACAGAGAGTACACCAGGCATTATCAGGGGCTTCAGGAAGGGAGGACAGGGCGTCACTACCATTTTAGATTGTCTACGGGGTAAAATGCATGGAAACTGGAGAAGTATTTTGAATAAGCTGCTCATACGGAGTATTACCTGACAGATCTCTGTAATGGATGGTTTGGTGAACTTTTCTTTGGAGCAGTGATGTGAGTCAGACACTCAGCCCTAAAGCCCCAAAGAGGGAAAGAGCCTGGCATTTCAACCAGAAAATGTGAGCAGAAAAAGATGGGCGTGGCTGGAATGAACTGAGCAGAACCCTGACTGCAGACTGCAGGGGCGGGGTCAGGACGCGCCAGCCTTGAGAGGCGACTCTTCACTTTCAGTTATAATCATAGATGTATCTCATTAAACATATGAAGTATATATATGTGTGTGTGTAGTTGAAGGATTCTGGTGGCTCAGTGGTAAAGAATCTGCCTGCAATGAAGGAGACCGGGGCTCAATCCCTGGATCAGGAAGATCTCCTGGAGAAGAGAATGGCCATCCGCTCCAGTGTTCTTTTTTCCTTTGTGGTTGAGTTCCTTTTCCTGACAACCCCTCCCCAACCACCCTTCCTGGCTCCAGTATTCTTGCCTGGAGAATCCCATGGACAGAGGAGCCTGGCACCTACAGTCCACGGGATTAAAAAGTTCCGGACACGACTGAGTGACTAACACTTTCACTCTCTCTTTTTGCATAGTTCTTTTACAATGTTGTTAGTGTCAGGTGTACACACAGCAATTCAGCTATGCATATATATACATATTCTTATATTCACATAGATATTCTTTTCCAGCCTCTCTTCCCTTTATTGTTAATACAAGACATTGAGTCGAAGTCCCCTGTGCTATATACTAGCTCCTTCTTGTTACCTATTTTTTATTGTAATTCCTCCCTTTTTTCTGGCCGCATTGTGTGACACGTGGGATCTCAGTTCCCTAATCCAGCCTGTGCCACGTGCAGTGGAAGCGTGGTGTCCTAACCACTGGACCGCCAGGGAGGGCCCTGTTTACCTGTCTTATAGATGGTAGTAAGTATATGTTAATCCCAAACTCCCAGCTCATCTCCCCCCACCACCTGCTGTCCCCTTTGGTAACCATACGTTTGTTTTCCATGTGAGCATTTCTGTTTTGTAAATAGGTTCCTTTGGACCAGGTGATTCTTGCTGGAATGGGGGAAGAGAGGGGAAAGGAGAGGACTTTCCTGTGCATTAGAGGTTTAGCAGCATCCCTTGGACAGCAAGGAGATCAGACCAGTCAGTACTAAAGGAAATCAACCCTGAATATTCGTTGGAAGGACTGATGCTGAAGCTCAAGCTCCGATACTTTGTCCACCTGATGCGAAGAACTGACTCATTGGAAAAGACCCCGATGCTGGGAAAGATTGATGGCAGGAGGAGAAGGGGACCACAGAGGATGAGATGGTTGGATGGCATCACCGACTCAATGGACATGGGTTTGAGCAAACTCTGGGAGATAGTGGAGGACAGGGAGTCCTGGCGTGCCACAGTCCATGGGGTCGCAGAGTCGGAGACGACTGAGCAACTGAACAGCAGCTCACAGCTGCTTCTCACTGTTCAAGCATTCCCTCATTTGACCCTCACTGGAGTCTGAGAAGCAGGTGTTCTCTAGTGAGGACCAGGAGTCTGCTGAGAGTTGTGTGATGCATCTGTCTGCCAAAAATACACACGCAACCTAAACGTTGAGAGTTATGTTTTATTTGTCAGATATTCTTAGGACTCAAACCCGGGAGGCAGCATCTCAAGTAACCCCGAGAGAACTGCTCGGAGGAGGCGAGGGGAGGAGCCAGGTAATAAAGAAGCTTCGCAACAAAAGGCAGATAATCTGAACCTCGAACGCTACCACCAATTAAAGAAAACCAACTATCCCAACTTAAAAAATTTAGCGCTTTTCTATGTATGGGAAGATGGAAGCGTCCGGGCTCGCTGAAATCATCGCTTCGATGCGCGCCTCAGCTGTCTGGGGCCAGGATCCTGCTGTTTTCACGTCCCAAGTTCCCTCCGGGCTCACCCTCAGTGGTGGCCGCAGTCTGATGGCTGCTAGATGGCCGTGTTCTTTCCTTCCTGAGCGCCCTCAGGGCTCACCAGCTCAGCAGCCATGGTGGCCGTCATTGCTCGTGACTGTGATATCCTTTGTTCACTGATATGGCAGGAAATGTTCCATCTCTCATATCCCAGAATTTCTTGACGACTGACAAGGCTTCTGTATTCTTGAGTCTTCGGGGAGCTCCAAAATGAGAACTGGGGCTTCCCAGATGAAGCAGTGGTAAAAGAATCTGCCTGCAAAGCAAGAGACTTGGGTTCAACCCCTGGGTCGGGAAGATCCCCTGGAGAAGGAAATGCAGAAGGGAATAGCTACCCACTCCAGTATCCTTGCCTGGAGAATCCCGTGGACAGAGGAACCTGGTGGGCTACAGTCCATGGGGTCTCAAAGAGTCAGACGCGACTGGGCAGGTGCACGAGTGCACACACACACACTCACACACAAGATGATGACTCACACACTCCTTAAGGGGCCCCTGCGCCATGGAGGGCACACAGCCAGCTCTAGCTCCGCTCTCCGGACGAGGTGAAGGCGGGTCCATGCGGGGCTATACTGAGGAGTCCTCAGGGCTGCAAGACGGGAGTGAAACCTCACTCCCTGTGAAGGAATCTTGGTGCGGCTCAGTGGAGGTCTCAGAAGAGCCCCATGGGCATTCCTCGGGGTGGACCTGGGAGATGCAAAGTGAGGGGCGAGCCCCGGGGGAGGGGCCGGGGGAGGGGTCGGAGACTCACCTGCATGTCCCTCTGCCTGTCCTCCTCCAGTGGGAGGTGCACCGAGACACTATCTGCAAGGAAAAAGGAGAGGACAGGCTTCCAGGAAGGGCCCTCTGGTCACCCAGTCCTGCCATCTGTATTTCAGAGCCGTGACGGGGTGGAGTGAGCGGACCAAGTAGGTGATTCCATAGTTAGTCCCCCAGGGGACTGTAGGTAGAAACAGTATGGGAAACCCCTGTAAGCGGATGACTCCAGAAAGCAGGTTTGCTTAGCAACAGAACCACGCACCAGAAGCAGGAGACCTGCCCCCAACAATGAACCAGTGGTGGAGTGAGCCCCACAGCCTGCCCAGGGAGCTCCGAATTTAATGATCCATGGGACATGCTCTCTACACACATTAAAAAAGAACAATCATTTGTCGACCTTGCTTGACACCTGGGGGAGGGGCCGAGGGAACCTGCTCAACCGGGAGGAGGAGCTGATGATGGAACTGTGATGTCTACTCAGGAAAGTCAAAGAAGGTCTTCTCCCCCTCCCCACTTTTCCTGTGATTATAAAACTGTAGCCCAGGAAATTCTCGGGGGTGGTACCGCCTTCTCTGCCCGCTTGTAAGCCTCGCAAGCGTCCTTTTCTAGTAAATCACTTCTTATCTACCACTTCGCGCTCACTGACTTATTCTCTGCACTGAGACAGGAAGGACTGTGGCACAGGGCTCTTCAGAGCCCCCAGGAATGACACCAGCCGCTTTCAGATGGACGACTGGAAGCAGGGAAGGGCAGTGACGTCACACGCGGTAAGGCCTGCCCCAGCCTCTCGGCTTCTTCCGGGCTGCCTCTATCTGCCCCTGAAGGCATCCTTCCCCCAGCCCGGCTCCCCGGCCTAATCACTCCTCTTACCCGGATTTTCTTCTGAGAAGTCCATGGCAGGGTTGGAGCTGAGGGAAAGGAGATAGACGCATTAAGGTGGGTCTGAGGAATGAGACAGAAACAGAGTTTTCTACTGGGAAGAGTCCAGATTTTCCTACCTGTTAAAATCTGGTTGGCTCTTGGTCTCATTATCAGTGGAACCTACGGAGAGACGGTGCTGAGAGCCCCTGCTGGCAGGGGACCCACCAAGCCCCTCCCCACACTCCACCACCCCCCCACTGACCCCTCCCCCTCCCAGGAACCCTTCCCCTTCTAGGACGTACCCTGTTGGCCTCCACAGCAGCACAGGCAGAGGAAAAACAAGAGCAGGAAGAGGAGAGGGAGGAGCCCAATGGCGGAAGTCCCAGACACGACGGCAAGGGATCTTTCTTCAAGAGGGTTTTGGTAGACTTCAGGTAGGTCTAGGAGTTGGAGGACAGTACAGATCTGTGGTTGGTCTCCGGCTGGACCAAGTCACCCTTTCAGGACACAGGTATTGTATTTACTGTATAAGTACTGTGCGCCTTCCATATACGAGCAAGTCAGTGGATGCTTTGGAAACTGGTGAACCTATGCAGTAACAGAATCTAGACACATGAGCCAGTACACAGAAGTTGTTACTCTTCTGCGTATTGAGATAAATTACACAACAAAACTATCTACTGTATTTTGCAGTAGTCATGTATGGATATGAGAGTTGGACTATGAAGAAAGCTGAGCGCCCAAGAATTGATGCTTTTGAACTGTGGTGGTGTAGAAGACTCTGGAGAGTCCCTGGGACCGCAAGGAGATCCAGCCAGTCCCATCCTAAAGGAGATCAGTCCTGAAAATATTCATTGGAAGGACTGATGCTGAAGCTGAAACTCCAATACCTTGGCCACCTGATGTAAAGAGCTGACTCATTGGAAAAGACCCAATGCTGGGAAAGATTGAAGGCTGGAGGAGAAGGGGACGATAGAGGATGAGATGGTTGGATTGGCTTCACCAACTTGATGGACATGAGTTTGAGCAAGCTCCGGGAGATAGTGGACAGGGAGGCCTGGCGTGCTGCAGTCAGTGGGGTCGAAAAGAGTCAGACGTGACTGAGCAACTGAACAACAACAACCCTGGGCTTCCCTGGTGGCTCAGTGGTTAAGAATCCACCTGCCAATGCAGGAGACTTGGATCATCCACGGTCCAGGAAGATCCCACGTGCCTTGGAATGGCTGAACCCACACACCACCACAACTGAGCCTGCGAGCTGCAAGAACTGGAGAGCCCATGCTCCACGACAAGAGAAAGCCTCACACAGCGGCAGAGACCCGACACTGCCAAGATTAATGAGTTAATGTTTTAAAAGATAATCATAAAAGATAAAATTAAATTGTGCACATTTGTGACACCATGGGTGGATCTAGAGGGCGTGTGGCTAAGTGAAATAAGTCAGAGAAAGACAAATGCCACCAGCTCTCACATGTGGAATCTAAAGAACAAAACAAAACAAGGGCAGACCTACAGAACCAGAGAATAACCAGGCGGCTGCCGAAGTGACTGAAGGGGATTAAGAAGCACTAACCTTAAGTTACAGAATAAAAAAAATACAGAGATGAAATACACAGCACAGGCAATGTGCTCAATCATAACGTAATAACTTTACCTGAGAATAGATGGTACCAGATGCATCCTGGTAATCATTTCATAAGGTATATAAATGTCCAATCATTATACAGTGGGAAAGTGAAAGCCGCTCAGTTGTGTCCAGCTCTTTGCAACCCCATGGACTATACAGTCCATGGAATTCTCTAGGCCAGAGTACTAGAGTGGGTAGCCGGTCGCTTCTCCAGGGGATCTTCCCATCTTCCCAACCCAGGGATCGAACCCAGGTCTCCTGCATTGCAGGCCAATTCTTCACCATCTGAGCCACCAGGCACAACTGAAATTGCTATAATATTGTACTTCGATTATATTTCAATTAACTTACTAAAAACCTATGCCAAACAGTACAATGTTGAGGTCACAATCAGGGCTCCATATATCTGGAATATGAAAAAACTAACTTACCTCTTGATAGATTCATAAGATTAAAATGAGATCATATGTACAAATGTTGAGAATAGCACTTGGCAGATGGGAAAACCTCAACACATGTTACCTAGCAACTGTTAACATTAAACAACAATGCCTACTTTGAGCAAAAGCTTGTTGTCTGAGCTTGACAGGATCGTATCTTAACTGATGCAACACTCTGTTATTATTTCTTTTCTCTTTTTCTTTTTTTTTTTTTTGGCTGTGCTACACCGCTTATAGGATCTCAGTTCCTCAATCAGAGATTGAAGCCTGGCCATGGCAATGGCACCTAACCACTGGACCTCTGGAGAACTCCGGTAATTTCATTACAGAAAGCAGGAACCTGGGGCTCAAATGAGGAAATTGCTTGCAAAAGGTCAAGAACCAGCAAATCTTGATGTCTTCATTTTACTTCAAGTCTGTCTCCTAATCAAGAGTGCCTTCCTTGTGAAGAGAACTCCCATAGCTGAGAGAGCTGGAAGCAATTACTGTTGCTGTTCTTTAGTCACTAAGTCATGTCCGACTCTTTGCAACCCCATGGACTGTAGCCCACTGGGCTCCTCTGTCCATGGAATTCTCAGGCAAGAACACTGAAGTGGGTTGCCTTTTCCTTCTCCAGGGGATCTTCCCGACCCAGGGATCAAACACACATCTCCTGAATTGCAGACAGATTGTTTACCACTGAGCCACCTGGAGGCAGGTGAGGTGACAGCAAATGGAGAGGATGCACAGTGCCCCCAACAAGCGACACTCCCGAACCCAAAGGGGGACCTGGGGCCTGTGCAGATGTCCCCGGTTCTCTGTGTCTGCGTTCTGAACGTCGACCTCAGCTGTGTTCTCTTTCTGCATTAGATCAAAACCCGAGCATTTCCTCCTCGACTCATCTGCGCCGATGGGGAATAGCTGGAGATCAGGAAGCTTTCTAGAGAGGGGAAGAGGTTTTCCACCGAAGATTGGCAAAATGTTGAAGAATTAAAATACAAAAAATAAATTAAGGTCTTCCCTAGTGGCTCAGTAGTGATGTATAAGGAAAGGACCATAAAGAAAGCTGAGCATCAAAGAATTGGTTCTTTTGACCTGTGGTGTTGGAGAAGACTCTTGAGAGTCCCTTGGACAGCAAGGAGATCTAACCAGTCCATCCTAAAGGAAATCAACCCTGAACATTCAGTGGAAGGACTGATGCTGAAGCTGAAGCTCCAGTACTTTGGCCACCTGTTGTGAAGCACTAACTCATTTGAAAAACGCTGATGCTGGGAAAGATGGAAGGCAGGAGAAGGGGAAGACAGAGGATGAGATGGTTGGATGGCATCACTGACTCAATGGACATGAGTTTGAATAAGCTCCAGGAGACAGTGAAGGACAGAGAAGCCTGGTGTGCTGCAGTCCATGGGGTCGCAAAGAGTAGGACACGACGGAGCGACTGAACAACAGCTGGTGGCTCGGTGGTAAAGAATCCGCCCGCCAATGCAGTAGACGTCGGTTCCACCCCTGGTCCGGCAAGATCCCGCATGCCAAGGGGCAACTAAGCCCGTGCGCCACAAATAGAGTCCGCTTCTAGAGCCCAGGAGCCGCATCCACTGAAGCCTGGCAGCCAAGAGCCTGTGCTCCAGGAACAAGGGAAGCCGCCTCGGTGAGACGCCGAGCATCCCAGCTAGAGAGGAGCCCCTGCTCACTGCAGCTAGAGAAAGGCCACGCCCAACTACGAAGACCCAGTGCAGCCAAAAAATAAATAATAAATAAAAATAAATTATTTAAATTAATTAAGCGAAGCGTGTGGAGGAGGGGATGGTGCAGGTGAGAGGCTGAGGTTCTGTCAAGGCTACACAAGTTCACCCCCACGTCCACACAGCCCAACTCGGAGTTCTCTGGGAGAAAAAGGGAGGCACCACTCACCAGTCTGTGCCCAAATCCCTTGGTCCCGGCAAAACACTGAAACAGAGAAACACTTGGTTTGAGAAGATGGCCGATAACACAGTGGGGTCCCAAACGCCTCGAGCTTGGGGCGTGACATCCACACCGAACAGGAGAAATGCGGCCCGCAGGTGACTCCTCTGCAGTTCCCTGTCCCGGGACCTCACAGAGGGGAGTCCCAGCAGAGGAACCCGCTTAAGAATCCCTCCTCGGCGCCTTCTTCCTACACCCCGCAGCCTCCCACAGGACCGCCCGCGGCCGGCTCACCGAGCCCGAACAGAAGAGGGACGCCCGGGGACATGGCGATGCGCAGCGCGCAGCCCGCCCAGCACGGCTGCACCGCGGACCGCGCCGCCCGGGCTGGAGACCTCCTGCAGCGGAGAGACAGCATCACCTGCCCGGCAGAAGGGGAAGCGCTGCTTGTGCAAGACGGAGACGGTGCCCCTCCACCCTCCCCCACGGCGCCCGGGCTGGGCGTGAGTTACCTGCGGGTTTCCTGCCGTGATTTTCCGGCCACGAAGATGTGAGAGACCGGCCCTCTACAGTGACCTGCTTTTCTGCCGCAGGGCTTCCCCGATGGTTCAGCGGGGAAAGAACCCGCCTGCAACGCAGGAGACACAGGAGATGAGGGTTCGATCCCTGGGTGGGGAAGATCCCCTGGAGGAGGGCATGGCGACCCCCTCCAGTATTCCTGCCTGGAGAATCCCATGGACAGAGGAGACTGGTGGGGCTACAGTCCACGGGGTCACAGAGAGTCGGACACGAATGACTACACACATCTAAGGAGAAATTTTACTCCTCCCCCAGAAATAGGAGGTCACACGCAACTAGAAAAGACTGAATCTGATATACGAAACTATGAGGGATGGTGTTGCCAACCTTAATCAGACCTGAGAATTTGATGGAGAGCAGTGTGGGTCGGTCCGGGAAGAGGCCTGGAAAACCAGTTCTTCTGTACGATATGGACTGTCTGTAGTAACAGTGGGTGTGAAAAGATGCGGCCAAGTCACAGAGAAAGAAAGAAAGAAAAAAAAGTTTTAGAGAAAAACATCTGCATGTAATATAATGTGATATGTCAATTATACCTCAATAAAAAATGAATACCCAAAACACCCCCAAAACAAGTCCTAAACTTTAGGTATATCATATTCAAACTGAAAGAAACTGAAAGAAAATCAAAGAAACAGACAATGAGGTTGAGACTTCATTATTGAAAAAAAAAGAGCGAAAGGAAGCATTGATATTCATTCCATTCCTACTGTTTTGATCATCAATTCTTTCCCACAAAGACATAAGTGACATTGAGTAGGACTGTTCTGGTGTTTCACATGGGATTTGGCACCTGGGAGTCACTTGATACATTAATTAGTCACTGGATACACTAATTGCCTATAGATAAATAAACTTAAAAAAAAAAAAAAGAATCCTTATGTAAGTGGACCCACGCCATTCAAACCCATGTTGTTCAAGGCACAATCAATATACAGTTATATATAATTGCATATAAATATATGTAATTGTATATATGTGTGCGCCTGCTCAGTTGTGTCCGACTCTCTGCGACCCCATGGACTGTAGCCCGCCAGGCTCCTCTGTCCATGAGATTCTCTAGGCAAGAATACTGGAGTGGGTTGCCATGCCCTCCTCCAGAGGATCTCCCTGACCCTGGGATCAAACCCACATTTCCTGCATTAGCCAGTGGGTTCTTTACTGCTGAGCCACTGGGGAAGTCCATATAAAATTGTATATAAAATTATACATAATTACATGTAAATATATAACTATACACATAATTTATTAATTACACACAAATATATAAAGGTATATGTATGTGATTGTGCACGTATTATTACATGTATATTACTGTGTGTATAAGCACATGTATATTATATATATTTATACATATCTATAACTATGTATATTCAGAAGTATATACATTATGTATTCCAGCCCCTGTAGGACCTTCATTTTTTAAACTGGGGTGTAGTTGCTTTACACTGTGGGCAGCAAAGTGACTCAGCCACACGTATATATGTATCCCTCTTTCTTGAATTCCCTCCCATTCCAGTCACCACTGAGCAGTGAGTAGAGTCCCCTGTGCTGCACAATTCTTTCTCATTAGTTATCAATTTTATACATAGTAGTGTGTATATGACCAACCTAGACAACATATTGAAAAGCAGAAACATTACTTTGCCAACAAAGATCCGTCTAGTCAAGGCTATAGTTTTCCCAGTGGTCATGTATGGATGCAAGAGTTGGACTGTGAAGAAGGCTGAGCACTGAAGAATTGATGCTTTTGAACTGTGGTGTTGGAGAAGACTCTTGAGAGTCCCTTGGACTGCAAGGAGATCCAACCAGTCCATTCTAAAGGAGATCAGCCCTGGGTGTTCTTTGGAAGGACTGAGGCTAAAGCTGAAACTCCAGTACTTTGGCCACTTGATGCGAAGAGTTGACTCATTGGAAAAGACTGTGATGCTGAGAGGGATTGGGGGCAGGAGGAGTAGGGGACGACAGAGGATGAGATGGCTGGATGGCATCACCAATGGACGTGAGTTTGAGTGAACTCCGGGAGATGGTGATGGACAGGGATGCCTGGCATGCTGCAATTCATGGGGTCGCAGAGTCAGACACGACTGAGCGAATGAACTGAACTGATGTATATGTCAATCCCAATCCCCCAATCCATCCTCCCTCTAAAAAAAAAAAAAATGTCTTTGAAGTCTGGTATGAGACAGGGCAAGTTCCCCCATGAGCAAGTTCTCTGTCCCCAGGCGCTGCCCTGGGGGCCACAGTGCAGAGGCTCTCATCCGCTTGGCTGTAGCCGCCATGTTTCTGGTGATCCCGGGGTCTCCATGGTTAACGCCTGGTTCAGCAGAGAAGGTTTCGAGCACCTTGGTCTCAGTAGACCAGGGAGGAGCCCTCATAACTATAAGCAGCACCCCAAGATTGGCAAGGAGGGTCATGAACCCCCCTGGCTCAACCCACGCATCCTCCCCCCAGGTCAGCTCCGTGTTTCTCTGCTCTTTCTGCCACTGGGGGTCCCAGGCTCTCCTAAAACCTACCGTCCTCAGTTTTGGTGGCACAAGACACGTTTTCTCCTCCCTCTGTCTCACCCGCCTCTGCTTTCTCCTCCTCTCAACTCCATCTCATCAGATCCATCAGATCTTGGCCGTCAACCTACACATCTCCTCTTGTGACCCCCTCCACCTCCCGAGAATGCATGTCCTCCTAATGTGTCACCTCTAAGGAGACACCTAAGAAGCTCACTGCTCCTGAGCTTCCAGCCCCAAAGGGCTCCTTGGGCGGCCTCTCACTTTCCAAGCTCTCTCTTGGACGCTTGTTAATGATGGCTGGTCCTGGCCACGTGGAGAGAGCAGTGCCTGTTCATGAGACACTGTGCTTACCTCCCGCCCCTCTTTCTACTATCTTGCTCCAGGTACCCTGATGTCCCCACTGGCTGGGATCCACCCTAAGTCCCACCCACCCACATTTCACTATGTCCTCGTTGAACTCTTCTCCCAGACGAGCTGTTTAACAGGAAAACAGGGCTTGTGCTTACTGAATGGCTGCAAAATGTTTCCTTCCTTGAACGCGCCATTATTTGCTGAAGCCATACGGCTGACTTTTACATATTCTCCAGCCTTTCTGTGTTAAATGAAGGCAATCAATGCACTTTTTTACAAGTGCAATCAACGTTCTTTTACACATCAGCTTTCCCCCGAGCGTGTAGATTCATAGGCTACATTTTGAGGAGGAATTGCTGAGACTGCTGCCGTAAACTGAACAGAAACTGACAGGGAGATTCTGCCCTGGGGAGGTGCCTAATGGACAGGGTAAGGGGGGAGATAGACAGAAAACCTGCCCAAGCCTGGTCACGGCTTTGTGGTTCACTACACTTGATGGGCTACAGCATAAAGCACAGTTCCCTCCTAAGAGGCTTTCTTTCACCAGAAGTCTTAAGCTACATTTTCTACTGATCAAGGGCTGCCCTGGTGGCTCGGATGGTAAAGAATCCACCTGCAATGCAGGAGACATGGGTTCTATCCCTGGGTTGGGATGATCCCCTGGAATAGGAAATGGCAACCCACTCCAGTATTCTTGCCTGGAGAATTCCATGGATAGAGGAGCCTGGTGGGCTACAGTCCATGGGGTCGCACAGTCAGACACAACTGAAGCAACTTAGCACACGCACAAGACGAGCACATGACTTGAGACAGCCCAATCAGAGGCATGAAAGAAGTACTTCTCTCTCCCTCACTGGACAAAAAAAAAAAAAAAAAAACAAGAAAGGAAGTAGCCCAAATTGGCTCTGGTAGCCACCTCATGACCTCCACCAAAGAGATTGCCTTAGGCTCCTCCAACCCCTGTAACAAATAACACCACCTCTGTGACTTGTTGTTCAACTCTGAGTTATGTCAAACTCTTTGCAACCCCATGGACTTCAGCACGCCAGGCTCCTCTGTCCTTCACTATCTGCAGCTTGCTCAAACTCATATCCATTGTGTCGATGATGCCATCCAACATCTCATCCTCTGTCACCCCCTTCTCCTGCCTTCAATCTTTCCCAGCATCAGGGTCTTTACCAGTGACTTAGTTCTTCGATCAGGTGGCCAAAGTATTGGACTTTCAGCTTCAGCATCAGTCCTTCCAGTGAACACCCAGGACTCATCTCCTTTAGGATGAACTGGTTGGAGCTCCTTGCAGTCCAAGGAACTCTCAAGAGTCTTCTCCAACACTACAGCTCAAAAGCATCAATTCTTTGGCACTCAGCTTTCTTTATAGTCCAGCTCTCACATCCATACATGACCACAGGAAAAACCATAGCCTTGACTAGACGGACCTTTGTTGGCAAAGTAATGTCTCTGCTTTTCAATATGCTGTCTAGGTTGGTATTAACTTTTCTTCCAGGGAGCAAGCTTCTTTTAATTTCATGGCTGCAGTTACCATCTGCAGTGATTTTGGAGCCCAAAAAATAGTCTCTCAGTGTTTCCACTCTTTCCCCATCTATTTCCCATGAAGTCATGGGACCAGATGCCATGATCTTAGTTTTCTGAATGTTGAGTTTTAAGCCAACTTTTTCACCCTCTTCTTTCACTTTCATCAAGAGCCTTGTTAGTTCTTCTTTGCTTTCTGCCATAAGGGTAGTGTCATCTGCATATCTGAGGTTATTGATATTTCTACTGGCAATCTTGATTCCAGCTTGTGCTTCATCCAGCCCAGCATTTCACATGCTGTACTCTGCATATAAGTTAAATAAGCAGGATGACAGTATACAGCCTTGACGTACTCCTTTCCCAATTTGGAACCAGTCTGTTGTTCCATGTCCAGTTCTAACTGTTGCTTCTTGACCTGCATACAGATTGCTCAGGAGGCAGGTCAGGTGGTCTGGTATTCCCATCTCTTGATGAATTTTTGACAGTTTGTTGCGATCCACACAGTCAAAGGCTTTGGCATAGTCAATAAAGCTGTACAGGTTTTTCTGGAACTCTCTTGCTTTTTTAGATGATCCAGCAGATGTTGGCAATTTGATCTCTGGTTCCTCTGCCTTTTCTAAATCCAGCTTGAACATCTGGAAGTTCACAATTCATGTACTGTTGAAGCCTGGCTTGGAGAATTTTGAGCATTACTAGTTTGTGAGATGAGTGCAATTGTACGGTAGTTTGAGCATTCTTTGGCATTGCCTTTCTTTGGGATGGGAATGAAAACTGACCTTTTCCAGTCCTGTGGCCACTGCTGAGTTTTCCAGATTTGCTGGTATATTGAGTGCAGTACTTTCACAGAATCATCTTTTAGGATTAGATAGCTCAACTGGAATTCCATCACCTCCACTAGCTTTGTTCGTAGTGATGCTTTCTAAGGCCCACTTGATTTCACATTCCAGGATGTCTGGCTCTAGGTGAGTGATCACACCATCATGATTATCTTGGTCATGAAGAAATTTTTGTACAGTTCTTCTGTATATTCCTGCCACCTCTTCTTAATATCTTCTGCTTCTGTTAGGTCCATACCATTTCTGTCCTGTATCGAGCCCATCTTTGCATGAAATATTTCCTTGGTATCTCTAATTTTCTTGAAGAGTTCTCTAGTCTTTCCCATTCTGTTGTTTTCCTCTATTTCTTTGCATTGATCCCTGAGGAAGTCTTCCTTATCTCTTCTTGCTATTCTTTGGAACTCTGCATTCAGATGCTTATATCTTTCCTTTTCTCCTTTGCTTTTCGCCTCTCTTCTTTCCTCAGCTATTTGTAAGGCCTCCTCAGACAGCCATTTTGCTTTTTTGCATTTCTTTTTCTTGGGGATGGTCTTGCTCCCTGTCTCCTGTACAATGTCATGAACCTCCGCCCATAGTTCATCAGGCACTCTGTCTATCAGATCTAGTCCCTTAAATCTATTTCTCACATCCACTGTATAATCATAAGGGATTTGATTTAGGTCATACCTGAATGGTCTAGTGGTTTTCCCTACTTTCTTCAATTTCAGTCTGAATTTGGCAATAAGGAGTTCATGGTCTGAGCCACAGTCCACTCCTGGTCTTGTTTTTGTTGACTGTTTAGAGCTTCTCCATCTTTGGCTGCAAAGAATATAATCAATCAGATTTTGGTGTTGACCATCTGGTGATGTCCATGTGTAGAGTCTTCTCTTGTGTTGTTGGAAGGGGGTGTTTGCTATGACCAGTGCATTTTCTTGGCAAAACTCTATTAGTCTTTGCCCTGCTTCATTCCGTATTCCAAGGCCAAATTTGCCTGTTACTCCAGGTATTTCTTGACTTCCTACTTTTGCATTCCAGTCCCCTATAATGAAAGGACATCTTTTTTGGGTGTTAGTTCTAAAAGGTCTTGTAGGTCTTCATAGAACCATTCAACTTCAGCTTCTTCAGTGTTACTGGTTGGGGCATAGACTTGAATTACTGTGATACTGAACGGTTTGCCTTGGAAACAGAGATCATTCTGTCATTTTTGAGACTGCATCCAGGTACTGCATTTTGGACTCTTTCGTTGACCATGATGGCCACTCCATTTCTTCTGAGGGATTCCTGCCTGCAGTAGTAGATATAATGGTCATCTGAATTAAATTCACCCATTCCAGTCCATTTTAGTTTGCTGATTCCTAGAATGTTGACGTTTGCTCTTGCCATCTCCTGTTTGACCACTTCCAATTTGCCTTGATTCATGGACATGACATTCCAGGTTTCTATGCAATATTGCTCTTTACAGCATTGGACCTTGCTTCTATCACCAGTCACATCCACTGGGTATTGTTTTTGCTTTGTCTCCATCCCTTCATTCTTTCTGGAGTCATTTCTCCACTGATCTCCAGTAGCATATTGGGCACCTACTGACCTGGGGAGTTCCTCTTTCAGTATCCTATCATTTTGCCTTTTCATACTGTTCATGGGGTTCTCAAGGCAAGAATACTGAAGTGGTTTGCCATTCCCTTCTCCAGTGGACTACATTCTGTCAGACCTCTCCACCATGACCCGCCCGTCTTGGGTGGCCCCATGGGCATGGCTTAGTTTCATTGAGTTAGACAAGGCTGTGGTCCTAGTGTGATTAGATTGACTAGTTTCCTGTGAGTATGGTTTCAGTGTGTCTGCCCCCAGATGCCCTCTTGCAACACCTACCATCTTACTTACTTGCAACACCTAAGGACCACCATAGTTTGGTCTCAGGTCAAATAACACAGTCCTGCCCATTGACAGAAAATTGGATTAAAGATTTACTGAGCACGGCCCCGCCCATCAGAACAAGACCCAATTTCCCCCTCAGTCATTCTCTCCCATCAGGAAGTTTCCATAAGCCTCTTATCCTTCTCCATTAGAGGGCAGACAGACTGAAAATCACAATCACAGAAAACTAACCAATCTGGTCACATGGACCACAGCCTAGTCTAACTCAATGAAACTATCAACCATGCTGTGTAGGGCCCCCCAAGACAGACGGGTCATGGTGGAAGTTCTGACCAAACGTGGTCCCCTGGAGAAGGGAATGGCAAACCACTTCCGTATTCTCGCCTTGAGAACCCCATGAATAGTATGAAAGGGCAAAAAGATACGACACTGAAAGATTAACTCCCCAGGTCAGTAGGTGCCCAATATGCGACAGAATGATCTCTGTTCGTTTCCAAGGCAAACCATTCAATACCACAGTAATCCAAGTCTATACCCTGACCAGCAATGCTGAAGAAGATGAAGTTGACCAGTCCTATGAAGACCTACAAGACCTTCTAGTGAAGGAGGAAACAGACAGAACTGGACTCCATCTTAGGCCAGGCTGCGAACATGAGGCTACATGCATGGTCACCCTCCCAATGGACTCTGAACTTTGTGCCGTGTCTATAGAAGTGGCATACCAGTGGAAAACTAGACCCCCGGATAAAAGAGCCTCAGGACTTGTATTTGGACTCTCCATTGCCTAAAAGAATATGCCAATTGCTGGGAGCCACCATGGGAGATCCCACCCATCACCAAGGTCATTTGGAAGAGACCTGACAGGCAAAGGCAGATCAGGCCTCGAGGGACCCCCTGAATCTGCTCGAGCATCCACCCCAAAACCAAAATCTGTCTGTCTTACTATTTTGTGCCTTTCACCAACTCTTCTGACATTAACAGGGGGCTATCCCCTACCACCTTCCTCTGGAAAAAGTCAACTTAGGGCTTTAGTTAATAAGTCTCCTGGGCATGAAAGGAATATTTCTATTTTAACCCCTCTGTTGGCATTCTAGCTTGTCTGACAGGTTTATCCATACTCTTGCAATTAACACACGATTGTTCACAACTCCCCAACCTTGAAAGGTACGGGAAGCCAAAACATTCTAAAAGTCCTAATGAGCATAGAGTCCTTTAAGGGATGAAAAATTATTAGAATAGATAGTACTGGTAAAGGGCTTCATTATTGGGCCAATGCTTGCTGCCAAGTTCCCATATCCCTTATCCATTGTGCACCTGGGAGTGCATTGGTTAACATAATTGGAATATAAGAAAAACAAGCAGCAGCCTTGGAATTAACCACATCAGACGTTTGAGCTAATTGGTTCTTTCTTTGAGCTAATTGGTTCTCACTGCACCTTTGCTCCGTGAGAATGTAACTTTATTTAGTATTTTCTTAGGCTGGGAAAAATAGAGAAAAAACACTACAAGGGAAAATAAATCTTCTGGTTGAGCAGCCTTTATCAAAAAAGGGTCATTAAATGTCCACAGGACTCCAAGGCCAGAAGATATTGAACACAATATTGTTTATGGGAAAGGTATGCAGAAAAAATCCTGGTTTTGATAAAGACAAAACAGATGTAATGTTTGGGCTGACTCTGTATGACTTTGCATCTTTCATTTCCCTCTATGTACAAGTCAAGGTATAAAAGTTCCTTTTGAAAATAAAGTATGGGCCTCGCTCACCGAAGCTTGGTCTCCCCGTGTCATTCTTTCCCTTTTCCCTCCTTTTCTCTCTCTGCTCTTCCTTCAGGATGACTCCTTGGGGCACAGGGGCTCTCTGAGTTAACTTTTTTGCCTGGGCTTCTAAGACCCAGTGGGGAAGGCGCCCTGCGTCTTCACTAGGGAGGGGGTGTCTTGCGTCCTCACCCCACTGAGAGGGCGCCTGCGGCCTCCATGAACAGAGCAAGTTCCGTGCCAGGAGCTTTATTGGCTTCCTGTGCTGATCAAGGAAGATCAAGCCCTGCTCTCTGCTTTGCTATCCTTTCGCCTAGGTCGTCATCCTAAGGGTACCCCTGGATCCTGCTGGGGCTGGACCCCGGCAGCTAATTATCTCTGTAACAGAACAAAGTAGTAAATTCCATTATGTCTATCAGGATACGACCACAGGCCTATTGATAAATATCCACTGTTTATCTAGTCTTGTGACACATGAATTATGGGTTAACTTTGATCGTATCTTTTGCCTTGTCCCAACTAGTTTCAAGGAATTTGGGGAGGTGGATTTGAGCATGTACACTTAGGGTATATAAGGTTTTCACAAGAACTGGTGGGGGTCCTTGGCTAAGAGGAGACTCTGCCTTGGGCCCGCAGGTGTAATAAACTGCACTCCACTATCTGCATTGGCCTTCTGAGTGAGTTTGTTTCCCAGAATGTGTGGCTACAACACTAGAACTAACACCCCAAAAAAGATGTTCTTTTCATTATAGGGGACTGGAATGCAAAAGTAGGAAGTCAAGACATACCTGGAGTAACAGCAAATTTGGCCTTGGAGTACAGAATGAAGCAGGGCAAAGGCTAATAGTTTTGCCAAGAGAATGCACTGGTCATAGCAAACACCCTCTTCCAACAACACAAGAGAAGACTCTACACATGGACATCACCAGAGGTCAATACCAAAATGAGATTTATTATATTCTTTGCAGCCAAAGATGGAGAAGCTCTATACAGTCAGCAAAAACAAGACCAGGAGCTGACTATGGCTGAGATCATGAACTCCTTATTGACTTTAAAAATGTTTCACATCAAAAAATTCTTAAACTCTTTCTTCAAATTGGCTCCATTCCCAGGTACTGGGGGGAGGACTGGACATCTTTTAGGGGAAGCACATGCATTCAACCCGCCACAGAGCCCTGCCTGGTGATGACGTCAGTAATTGCTAGACCCCATCTTACAGGAGGAATCCTCAGGATGTTACTGAACCCAAAGCCTGCCACACCCATGGCTTGTACTTCTGGGAAATGGAATTCCTTCTCGCTTTTGCCTGGGGTGAAGGTCAGCTCAGATTAAACCCTGTTTGTTTTTATTTTTAATTGGAATATAATTGCTTTACAACATTTTTTAGTTTCTGCTGTACAACACGAATCAGCCATGTGAAATGTAAGTCGCTCAGTCGTGTCCAACTCTCTGCAATGGAATTCTCCAGGGCACAATACTGGAATGGGTAGCCTTTCCCTTCTCCAGGAGATCTTCCCAAACCAGGGATCAAACCCAGGTCTCCTGCATTGCAGGCAGATTCTTTACCAGCTGAGCCATCAAGGAAGCCATGTGTATACATATATCCCCTCCCTCCTGAACCTCCCTCCACCCCCATCCCACCCTCTGGGTCGTCACAGAGCACTGAGCTGAGCTCCCTGTCTACACAGCAGCCTCCCACTAGCCATCTATTTCACACATGGTCGTGTGCACACGTCAGTTCAGCTTAACCCCTTCATGTTCTGTCATCAGCAGCCCAAACCATCCCGACAGAATCTCCAAGCCCAAAGGGCAGCATGAAGGATGTGACCCTGGCCTGGTCTCTCGTGGTGAAGAGCATATCCGAGCACCGCCTTCCACGGTGGGCCCTGGGTCTGTGCATGACTTTGCTGCTGTCTCCTTTCTGGGCTGCTTCTGCGGGTTTGGGTTTTGTTTTGCGCCGTCTTGTTGTAAATCGGTTTGATCGTCTTCCATCCGTCTGAAGGTTGTAGCTGGGTTTGTGAACCACCTCAAAGCCTTCAGAGAAGCAGTCAAGGGTGAAGCTGATGTGTGACTCCACACTTGTGGTCTTCGGGGTTTCTCAGTTTCAGAAAGGAAGCGGATGTTGGTTGTGAAGGTTTGTGGTTAGCATCAGCCGTGGGCCACAGGTTGCTTGCATGTACGTAACAGACAAATCTTTGTGCGGTCAGAGGTTCTCACGGACATTTGGACCTATAACCCTCCCCCAGAAAGAGAGTGGGCTGTGGAATCAGACTCTGAATTCCAACCCCTCTTCTTGCTAACACATCCCAAGTTTTTTTTTTTTTTTTTTGAAAGCAGATAGTGGGGAGTTTGTGATTTTAAAAATCTGTTTTTTCCATTGATTTGCTTGCCAACAACCCTGGTGAAGCTGATTCCTCTTAATTTAAGCAGAAAGGATTTTTGCTTAAGGATTTTGAAAAGAACAGTGTCGGCGGAAAATTGGGTGCCCCCAAGGTGTTCCTAATCCACAGAACCTTCTATTTTATATGGCCAAGGGGTAGCAAGGGGGATGATGGGTTTAAGTTCCTAACAGCCAATGTCAAAGGAGGAAGACGATCCTGGATTGTCTGGATGGGCCAAGCGGTATCAAGAGGCCCTTAAAAAATGAGAGAAGGGACTTCCCTGGTGGTCCAGTGCTTAAGAGTCCGTGCTTCCACAGCGGGGGCTGTGGGTTTGATCCCAGGTCGGGGAACTAAGATCCCACCTGCCACGGAGCAACCACGGTAGAGAGCCCTCACTCCCAAATGAAAGAGGCCGAAACAACCAAATAATTTTTTCTTTTTAATCTCATTGTCTTTAAAAAAAGGAGTGAGTGTCCAGGTGCGGCCCACAGAGAAGACAGTGGGCACAGACGGGGAGGTGGGGCCCGGTCACCCCACACCAGTCCTCTGGCCACTGTCCACCCAACGTGGGAACAGGAGCAACACTCGCCGTGTCCATGGAGCACTGGGGCGTCTTAAACACTTCCTCCCCACCCACCCCCTCAGCACTGATGGCATTTGGGACAGGGTCCTTCTCTGCCCTTCTGCGCATCGTACGACGTGGCCTCCACAGTTCTCCCAAGTATTAAACATTTTAACGTTAAGATACTTTTTAGCTCAATAACTGAGCTCTGTGGGGTCCCCTCCATGCTGCGCCCAAGCGGAGCGTCAGCCCCGCTTCTAACTCGGAAGGCGCCCAGACCTCAAGGACCGTCACCACGTGAAAGGAGGGACGGGCCCCTTTAGCCTCCGAAAGTCTGAACTTCTGAGCTGTTTACTGCCCTGGTGACAGTTAAGTCAAGAGCCCATTTTCTAAATGTAATAAATCCAAGTTCTTTCAGGCCAGCTCCTTAGCACTCCCCCCGCCACACACACACACGTAAAGGAAGAAAGGGAAACCGATGACTCACTTACAGTTTTTTGTTTTTTTCCTATTAAAGAGCAAGTTGGAGAGTCTGTGACTGAAGTCCCCACAGGAACTGCAGTGATGGTCGTGGTCCCGGGCCTCCGGGCTCCTCAGTGGATCCCCCCTGCCCACCCCCCGACCCCATGATGTGGCCAGCATGACGTGGAGACAACAGGGTCTGTTCCTGCGGGCGTCTCCAGCACCTCGCCGGGGTCCGGCATGTGGCAGGTCGTCAGTAAAGATCCGCTGGTAAGGAAGGTGCACCTGCTGTTCCCCGAGCCAGGGGAAACTCGGCCCCATGCGATGAGGTAGTCCGGTGAACAGCTGGGGAAGCTCAGAGAGGAGACCGGAAGTGCACACAGCCATGCGGCAGACCACAGACTCACTCGAGCCGCGTCAGACAACCTGCCCACGGGCCATCCTGTCTCAGGCATGGTGCACACCAGAGGCGGGTGACACCGCCCCCAAGACTCCTGGTGTGGATTCCCAGGGGAGGCGTCCACTGGCCCAGCTCACCTGTTGGCAGCAGGGCACACTGTGCCAGCCAGCCCTGGGCCAGATGCTCGCCTGGGAGCCCATCCACTGTGGCCAGAAAAGAGCCAATGCCACCATCTAGAGGGAGCCGCAGGCATGGCAGTCAGAACCCCTTGGACAATTTGTTGTTGTTCAGTCGCTCAGTCCTGTCCGACTCTGCAACCCCATGGACTGCAGCACGCCAGGCTTTCTGTCCTTCACTGTCTCCAAGAGTCTGCTCAAACTCATGTCCATCGAGTCGGTGATGCCATCCAACCATCTCATCCTCTGTGGTCCCCTTCTCCTCCTGCCTTCCATCTTTCCCAGCATCAGGGTCTTTCCAATGAGTCAGTTCTTCTCATGAGGTGGCCAAAGTGTTGGAGCTTCAGTTTCAGCATCAGTCCTTCCAATGAATATTCAGCATTGATTTCCTTTAGGATGGACCGGTTGACTCTCAAGAGTCTTCAGCATCACAGTTCGAAAGACTCAGTGCTCAGGCTTCTTTATGGTCCAACTCTCACATCCAAACATGACTACTGAGAAAACCATAGCTCTGACTAGCTGGACCCTTGTCAATACTGCCACCTGGTGGATGCTGCAGGCACGACAGCCAGGTTTGGCGAGTAGCTGCTCCACCCTGGTGGCTCTGCCTCCCTGGTGGCTTCCACGCCTGTTCCCAGCAGTTACTTGGGGAGCGGCTGTCCCCTCTTCCCATGGGATCCATGGGACATCTCCAAGCCCACCAGACGGACACTTTCAGCCCAAAGCCTCTTGGCTACTTCCTCATCCTCAGCTTCTGGGGCCGGAAGCTTCTCTTTGAGTACATCAAAGTACTTTCCAGAAACGCCCTCCAACTCCTCCGCCACGGCCAGGTAGACGCTGGGCTGGGCCGCCAGCTGGGGGCTCTTGACCAGCAGCCAGAAGATGGGCCCTGCAGTCAGTCCACAGACAGTTCAGTCCAGACATTCAGAGAGGAAAGTACATCTCACCCCGGGTTGCTCAGGGCCCACCAAAGCCAGAAGGGTCCCTGGAGTCCCATAGAGCTCACTCCAGGCCTTTGCCACTCTGGTTCCTTACACAGGAGCTCCCTTCCCTGGCATTGCCCAGACAAATCAACTCCAGATGCAGGAACCAGCCTGAAAGCTGACTCCTCCAGGAAGCTCCCCTAGCTTTTCCTAGGCAAATGGAAGGTCCAAGTCCTCACCCCACCCAATCTTTCTTTTTGCTTTGTTTTTGGCTGCACCATGCGTGGCACATGGGATCTTAGTTCCCCAACCAGGGATTGAACCTATGGCCCCCGCAATGGAGGCACAGTCTTAACTACTGGACCACCGAGGAAGTACCCCCACCACCCCAATCTTTCTTTAAACTAACTTTTGTGTATTATCTCCAGTGCCAGCCTCACCTTAAGATTCTTGATACCTAGCCACCACCAATTAAAATGTTTGCCAGGATAACAAACACTAGTTATAAAGCTCTCACTATTTATTCAGCCTAAACCTGGGCCAGGCACTGTGCTGGTCCTTTTAAGGGCAGTCTCATCTAGTCCTCCCCACTGTGAGACAGGTACTACTATGAGCCTTACTGGCAGATAAGGAAATAGGGATTTGGAAAGAAGTCCCTTCCCTGGGTGGCCCAGCCAGTTTGGGATGAAACTGGAGCTATCCCAAGCATGGCTGGACTCCAAGCAGTCAGCCTCACGACCTCCTCCTCTGAAACACTTTTCTCACTGGTCATTGGAAGAACTGATGCTGAAGCTGAAGCCCCAATACTCTAGCCACCTGACGCGAAGAGCCAACTCATTAGAAAAGACCCTGATGCTGGGAAAGATTGAAGGCAGGAGGAGAAGGGGGCAACAGAGGATGAGTCGGATGCACCACCGACTCAATGGATGTGAGTTTGAGCAAGCTCTGGGAGATGGTGATGGACAGGGAGGCCTGGCATGCTGCAGTCCATGGGGTCGCAAAGAGTCAGACACAACTGAACAGCTGAACAACGTAAGGCTCTGGCCTGTTTCCCAGGGTGTTCTGAGGCTGGCAGGCTGGGCAGACACATGAAAGTGACTTGGTACCAGGGAAGACACAGGAGAAAAAGAAGATACAGGGTAAAGCAGGAAAGCCCCTGAGATAGACTCTGAGTGTGACGTTAATTCTATGTGTGGGGTCTTCCCTGATGGTCCAGTGGTTAAGACTCGGAGCTGCCAGTGCAGGCGGCACAGGTTCGATTCCTGGTCAGGGAACTAAGATCCCACATGCAAAGCGGCCAAAAGGTAAAAGAGAGAGAAAATGTATGTGTGAACTTACTGAGCTACGAGATGCCCAGAGAGCCAGGGAGAATACTGTTTCCGGGGTGTCTGTGAGGGTGTGTGTAAAGACTGTGAAATCCACCCTCCCAAGGTGAGCAGGCACTGGGAAGTTAACTGAGGGTGAGACATTGAGCCCGGACGTCCAGCCCTCTTGGCTTTTCGAGTCAGCGTGGGACTTACGCCAGCGGTTCCCCTGGTCCTCAGGCCTTCAGGTTTGGGCTGGAACTACAGGGCCAGCATTCCTGGGCCTCCGACATACAGGTCAGGCCCCCACAGATGCATGAGCCAAACCCTCCTAGTCAATCTCTCTAAATACCCCTGTATATCCTATTGGTTCAGTTTCCCAGGAGAACCCTAATACACTGAGGAAGGGCCCTGGGCTCCAAGCTGGGAGGACAGGGGTTCAGCTAAGGGACCCCAGGCCGGGAGGGGACTTACCGAGCGTGAAGCTGGAGAAGGCGGAGCTGTGCATGCCCGTGTGTCTGCCCAGCTCTGTCCTGGCCACGCCGGGATGCAAGGCATTGACAGTCACGCCCGTGCCTGGGAGAGAAAGGAAGAGTGAGGCAAGCAGACAGCAGGTTCACCCCTTACCAGGAAGGCTGATGCTGCCCACCCTGGGCTCTGGGGCTCCCCTGAGTTTAAATCACCCTCCTGCTCTGAAACCTTCACATCCATGCTTTTATCTTGCACGGCAGCTGTCTCACAGCTGCCCAGAGCAAAGCTTCTGAACCTGAGTGTGTAAACATCGCCTGGAGGGCTGGAGAAGCCCAGACCGCTAGGCTCCAAGCCCAGAGTCTAAAGCAGTGGGTCAGGGAGGGGTCTGAGACGCTGCAGTTATTACAAGTGCTCAGGTGAGCTCACACTGCCTGTCATCAGACCCTCTTTATGAAGCCAGGTCAAAGGGCAGGCTCTTCAGCTTTGGCACTACGGACGCTGAGCTGGGATCATTCTTTATCCTGTGCACTGTAGGATGTTGAGCACCACCCCGGCCTCTGCTCACGAGATGCCTCTCCCAAACTGCCCCTCTTCCCCAGACGGACAGCCAAAAACATCTCCAGATACTGCCAAAGCTCCACTGGCCTAGAACAGCAAAGGCTCGGGTGCCTGTGTGGGAGGAGCAGAGGAGAGTGCGGAGATCGACTGTCTGTCTGCGTCGGGCACCAGCGGGGAGCGTGGTGGTAAGTGTGTCATGGGTTGGCCTGCTCTGTCCTGGAGCCACCTCTTGACCTCCCATCCACCCAGGGTCACGGCAGGACCGCTTCAGGCTCGGAGCCAATGGAGAGGGGAGCCCACCAAGGAGGCCGGCCATGCGCACCTTGAAGCCGCCGGCTCAGCTCCTTGGTGGAGACGACGACGGCCAGCTTGCTCTGGCAGTAGGCTGCCTTCGTGTCATACTTCCTCTTCTCCCAGTTCAAGTCCTCGAAGTCTATGTGCCCAGCAACGTGGGCCAAGGACGAGACGTTGATGATGCGCGAAGGGGCAGAGGCTTTCAGCTTGTCCAGTAGCAAGTTCGTCAAAAGGAAGTGGCCTGGAAGAAGGAAAACAGAAAGACAACTTTTCCTCAATTCTTGTCCCAGGCGTAGGACCCTACTGAGAACATCACCTTATTGCCTCCTTCCATAACCTGTGTTTCTCAGCAGGGTCCCCCTCTGCCCTCCAGGGGGCATTTGGCAAAGTCTGGAGGCAATCTCCATCCTTAGAGCTGAGGACCGTATGGGAGTGCTACTGCCACCTAGTGGGTGAGGCCAGGGATGCAGCTAAAAGTCCCACAGCGCAGGAGTTGCCTGGGGGTCTTCTGGTTAGGATGCTGGGATTTCACTGCTGCGGCCTGGGTGCAATCCCTGCCCATTAAACTGAGATCCCACAAGCCCTGTGATGCACCCAAAAAAAAAAAAAATCCTGCAATGCACAAAACAGTCCCCACAACTAATTATCACAAAGTCCTGTGACAGCCGAGGGCTGTCTGTCTCTCAAAATCCTTTCTCCATTTCTTTTCCAGTGATAGAATTTTGGGTTACCCATGAGACTGCCCAGTAAACAACTACATTTCCCAGTCTCCCCTGCAGCTCCACTAGGTCACATGACTGAGTCCCAGCCAGCAGCGGATGAAGATAGTCACATGTGTGTTACAGGCGAATTGTGCGTGCTTAAGTTGTTCATACTGTTCATACTGTTCACGGGGTTCTCAAGGCAAGACTACTGAAGTGGTTTGCCATTCCCTTCTCCAGTGGACCACACTCTCCACCATGCCCCGTCTTGGGTGGCCCCACAGGGCATGGCTTAGTTTCATTGAGTTAGACAAGGCTGTGGTCCTAGTGTGATTAGATTGACTAGTTTCCTGTGAGTATGGTTTCAGTGTGTCTGCCCTCTGATGCCCTCTTGCAATACCTACTATCTTACTTGGGTTTCTCTTACCTTGGACTTGGGGTATCTCTTCACGGCTGCTCCAGCAAAGCGCAGCCGCTGCTCCTTACCTTGGATAAAGGCAAAATGATAGGATACTGAAAGAGGAACTCCCCAGGTCAGTAGGTGCCCAATATGCTACTAGAGATCGGTAGAGAAATAACTCCAGAAAGAATGAAGGGATGGAGCCAAAGCAAAAACAATACCCAGCTGTGGATGTAACTGGTGATAGAAGCAAGGTCCGATGCTGTAAAGAGCAATATTGCATAGGAACCTGGTATGTCAGGTTCATGAATCAAGGCAAATTGGAAGTGGTCAAACAAGAGATGGCAAGAGTGAACATCAGCATTCTAGGAATCAGCAAACTAAAATGGACTGGAATGGGTGAATTTAATTCAGATGACCATTATATCTACTACTGCAGGCAGGAATCCCTCAGAAGAAATGGAGTAGCCATCATGGTCAACAAGAGAGTCCGAAATGCAGTACCTGGATGCAATCTCAAAAACGACAGAATGATCTCTGTTCGTTTCCAAGGCAAACCATTCAATATCACAGTAATCCAAGTCTATGCCCCAACTAGTAACCCTGAAGAAGCTGAAGTTGAATGATTCTATAAAGACCTACAAGACCTTTTAGAACTAACACCCAAAAATGATGTCTTTTTCATTATAGGGGACTGGAATGCAAAAGTAAGAAGTCAAGAAACACCTGGAGTAACAGGCAAATTTGGCCTTGGAATACGGAATGAAGCAGGGCAAAGACTAATAGAGTTTTGCCAAGAAAATGCACTAGTCATAGCAAACACCCTCTTCCAACAACACAAGAGAAGACTCTACACATGGACATTACCAGATGGTCAACACCGAAATCAGATTGATTATATTCTTTGCAGCCAAAGATGGAGAAGCTCTATACAGTCAACAAAAACAAGACCAGGAGTGGACTGTGGCTCAGACCATGAACTCATTACTGCTAAATTCAGACTTAAATTGAAGAAAGTAAGGAAAACCACTAGACCATTCAGGTATGACCTAAATCAAATCCCTTATGATTATACAGTGGATGTGAGAAATAGATTTAAGGGACTAGATCTGATAGATAGAGTGCCTGATGAACTATGGGCGGAGGTTTGTGACATTGTACAGGAGACAGGGATCAAGACCATCCCCATGGAAAAGAAATGCCAAAAAGCAAAATGGCTGTCTGGGGAGGCATTACAAATAGCTGTGAAAAGAAAAGAAGCAAAAAGCAAAGGAGAAAAGGAAAGATATAAGCATCTGAATGCAGAGTTCCAAAGAATAGCAAGGAGAGATAAGAAAGCCTTCCTCAGCGATCAATGCAAAGAAATAGAGGAAAACAACAGAATGGGAAAGACTAGAGATCTCTTCAAGAAAATTAGAGATACCAAGGGAACATTTCAGGCAAAGACGGGCTCGACAAAGGACAGAAATGGTATGGAACTAACAGAAGCAGAAGATATTAAGAAGTGGTGGCAGGAATACACAGAAGAACTACACAAAAATAATCTTCATGACCAAGATAATCACGATGGTGTGATCACTCACCTAGAGCCAGACATCCTGGAATGTGAAGTCAAGTGGGCCTTAGAAAGCATCACTACGAACAAAGCTAGTAAAGGTGATGGAATTCCAGTTGAGCTATTTCAAATCCTGAAAGATGATGCTGTGAAAGTGCTGCACTCAATATGCAAGCAAATTTGGAAAACTCAGCAGTGGCCACAGGACTGGAAAAGGTCAGTTTTCATTCCAATCCCAAAGAAAGGCAATGCCAAAGAATGCTCAAACTACCGCACAATTGCACTCATCTCACACGCTAGTAAAGTAATGCTCAAAATTCTCCAAGCCAGGCTTCAGCAATACGTGAACCGTGAACTTCCTGATGTTCAGGCTGGTTTTAGAAAAGGCAGAGGAACCAGAGATCAAATTGCCAACATCCGCTGGATCATCGAAAAAGCAAGAGAGTTCCAGAAAAACATCTATTTCTGCTTTATTGACTATGCCAAAGCCTTTGACTGTGTGGATCACGATAGACTGTGGAAAATTCTTCAAGAGATGGGAATACCAGACCACCTGACCTGCCTCTTGAGGAACCTATATGCAGGTCAGGAAGCAACAGTTAGAACTGGACATGGAACAACAGACTGGTTCCAAATGGGAAAAGGAGTACATCAAGGCTGTATATTGTCACCCTGCTTATTTAACTTATATGCAGAGTACATCATGAGAAACACTGGGCTGGAAGAAGCACAAGCTGGAATCAAGAATGCCAGAAGAAATATCAATAACCTCAAATATGCAGATGACATCATCCATATGGCAGAAACTGAAGAGGAACTAAAAAGCCTCTTGATGAAAGTGAAAGAGGAGAGTGAAAAAGTTGGCTTAAAGCTCAACATTCAGAAAACTAAGATCATGGCATCTGGTCCCATCACTTCATGGGAAATAGATGGGGAAACAGTGGAAACAGTGTCAGATTTTATTTTCTGGGGCTCCAAAATCACTGCAGATGGTGATTGCAGCCATGAAATTAAAAGACGCTTACTCCTTGGGAGAAAAGTTAGGACCAACCTAGATAGCACATTGAAAAGCAGAGACATTACTTTGCCAACAAAGGTCTGTCTAGTCAAGGCTATGGTTTTTCCAGTGGTCATGTATGGGTGTGAGAGTTGGACTGTGAAGAAAGCTGAGCACTGAAGAATTGATGCTTTTGAACTGTGGTGTTGGAGAAGACTCTTGAGAGTTCTTTGGACTGCAAGGAGATCCAACCAGTCCATTCTGAAGGAGATCAGCCCTGGGATTTCTTTGGAAGGAATGATGCTGAAGCTGAAACTCCAGTACTTTGGCCACCTCATGCGAAGAGTTGACTCATTGGAAAAGACTCTGATGCTGGGAGGGATTGGGAGCAGGAGAAGGGGACAACAGAGGATGAGATGGCTGGATGACATCACTGACTCGATGGACGTGAGTCTGAGTGAACTCTGAGAGTTGGTGATGGACAGGGAGGCCTGGTGTGCTGCAATTCATGGGGTCGCAAAGAGTCGGACACGACTGAGCAACTGAACTGAACTGAACTTAAGTTGCTCATTCCCTTCTCCAAGGGATCTTTCCCACCCAGGGATCATACCCGGGTCTCCTGCACTGCAGGTAGATACTTTACCACCTGAGCCACCAGGCAAGCCATGTCACCCCCCAAACACCCCTAAAAAAAAAAGTCCTACCCTCCAGTACCTCGGAGTGTAACCTTATTTAGAGTGAGGGTCTACAGAAAGGTGATAAAGTTTAAACAAGGTCATTAGGGTGGTCCCTAATCCTGTGTGACTGACACCTACCCAACGTCCCTCAGTCTTACTGATGGACTCAGAGTGACAACAGATAGACTGACACAGCAAGTGAAGGACAGACAGAGACTGGAGGACAGACAGACAAAGGGACAAGAGGCCAAGAGGCTGATGAAAGGTCCGGGACTGAAGGTCCAGCCAGGAACAGGGGGCTCCCCGAGCTGCCAGGTGACCCCACGCACGGCCGCCTTGGAGACTGGAGCAAGACCCCTCCCAGAGCCTGCATCTGGTCCACAGGGGCCCCACCCACATCCCGGGCCGATGCCACTCAGCCCGCAGGCTCACCCAGGTAGTTAACGCCAAGCTGCATCTCAAAGCCGTCCTCGGTGGTCCAGTGGGGGCACCGCATCACGGCCGCGTTGTTGATCAGGATGTGAATGTGCTCCTCCTCTGGAAAACGGGGGTGAGGACAAACAGGACTCAGTTTCCCCCACGATAAAATGGGTAACAGAACCTGCCAGGTAGGACGGCTTCATCATGATCCCCTCAAAAAGTACTCTGCGACCTAAGTGTCCATCGACAGAGGAATGGACAAAGAAGACACAGTGTGACGGAATATTATTCGGCCATAAAAAAGAAGGAAATGGTGCCATTTGCAGCAACAGGGACGGACCCAGAGATGATCATACTAGGTAAAGTGAGCCAGAGAAAGGCAGAATTATATGCTATCACTCATATGTTGTTATTATTCAGTCACTAAGTTTGTGTCCGAGTCTTTGCGACCACATGGACTGCAGCACGCCGGGCTTCCCTGTCCTTCACTATCTCCCAGAGTTTGCTCAGACTCATGTCCATTGACTCAATGATGTCATCCAACCATCTCATCCTCTCACTTATATATGGAATCTAAAAAAAAGGATACTAATGACTTTATTTACAAAACAGACTCACAGACATAGAAAACTTATGGTTACCAAGGTGCACGGGGAGGGATTAATTAGGAATCTGGGATTAACATGCCCGTTACTCTATATAAAACAGATAACCAACAAGGACCTACTGTATAGCACAGGGAACTATACTCAATACCTT
Source organism: Bubalus bubalis (assembly GCF_019923935.1). Taxonomy (NCBI): domain Eukaryota; kingdom Metazoa; phylum Chordata; class Mammalia; order Artiodactyla; family Bovidae; genus Bubalus; species Bubalus bubalis. Next base: position 62,221,832 of record NC_059174.1, on the reverse strand, counting down.
ATAATAATCTATAACAGAAAAGAGTCTTAAACAAAAAATGTATTTTTGTGAGCGTTCATGTGTGTATACAACTAAATCAGAGTTCAAGTTTGCTATAAACCTGAAACTAACAAAACATTGTAAGTCAATTATATTTCAATAAAAACTTTAAAACACACACACACAGGAATTCCCTGGCAGTCCAGTGGTTAGGACTCCACGCTTCCACAGCAAGGCACACGGATTCAACCCCTGGTCGGGAACTAAGATCCTGCAAGCCCCACAGCGGCAGGAAGAGAAACAAACATACACAAGACAGCCACGACAATAAAAGGAAAAAGTCCTGCCCGCACTGATCTCCAGGAGAGAGCTGCAGACAAAAAGCGAGGGGCAGTATTGGCTGTATAACAGGCTTCGGTTTATACAAAAAACCCAAGGGGAGGCGTATCCCCCCCGTTTGCTTTATACACACATCAACGGTCCCCCAGAGGACGCACAGCGGGGGACGCAGTGAGCCCATCTGAGGACAGCAGCCAGGGAGCTAGCGGCGGCTTCGCCGGGAAGATGTTTTCCTGTAGCCCCGTTTGCACTTTCTGAACATTTAAGCTTGCAAATGTTATTCCTGTTCAAAAGATAAATAAATATGTAAGCGGTTCTGAGACCGTGCAGCAAGCAGCAGGAAGAGTGAGTCAGCCATCAAGGAGATGAGAGTGCAAAGAAACGCCAGCCTGATGCCTGGCTCTGCAGAAGGAGACGCCCAGCGGAGAAGGTGGGCGTTCCTGGGTGCTCTGCGTCGTGCCTTCGGGTCCCCTCTGAGTCACTTGTCCTCACGGCCGACACGGCCCCAGGCACTCCGGAGACAGAGCCTGAATCTGACTCACGTCTGTGTCCCTGGAGTCGCCTCAGCGCCAGAGAGCCTGAGCAAACAGTGGGTGAGTCGGTGTTTCTGCCCTTCTCCTCCTGGTTAAGTCCTCCTCTGCCTCCCTACACAGCAAATCCGTTCCCGGCCTCTGCTTCTCCCAGGAGCCCAGCTCAGACAGAAGGACTTGGTTTTCCTGGAGAGTGGGACTCGGTAACCTTCTTCTGTAAAGGACCAGGCAGCAAATACTTTCAGTTTTGCAGGCGATTTGGTCTGTCTCCACTGAACTCTGCCCTCGCAGGACTAAAACGGCCACAGACAAAATGGAAATCGATGGGCCCAGCTGTGTGTCAATAAAACTTTACAGAGATGATTTTGTTGTTGTTGAGTCGCTCAGTGGTGTCTGACTCTTTGCAACCCCATGGACTGTAGCCCGCCAGGCTCCTCTGTCCATGGGATTCTCCAGGCAAGAATACTGGAGTGGGTTGCCATTTCCTTCTCCAGCAGATCTTCCCGACCCAGGGATCGAATTCACATCTCCTGCATTGACAGGCGGGTTCTTTAGCACTGAGCCACCAGGGAAGACCCTTTATGGAGATATATGCATACATATAGCTGAGTCACATTCTTCTACAGCAGACACTAACACAACACTGTAAACAATTATACTCCAGTTAAAGAAAAACAACCTTTAGGGAAACTAAAACCTGAATTCCAGGAGTTCCCTGGAGACCCAGGGGTTAGGACCCTGTGCTTTCCCTGCCCAGGGAGCAGGTTCAAGCCCTGGCCAGGCAACTAACACCCTGAAAGCCATGCCGTGTGCCCAAAAAAAAACAAAACACCACCTGAATTCCAAATAAAAGTCACATGCTGTGAAATGTTATTCTTTTTTCTTTCCCACATGTAAAAATGAAAAATATGTAAACGTGAAAATGTCAGAAAAGAAAACAGTGTAACATCTTCACCCAAAGACGGAACAAAAACAGGCAGTGACCGACACTCGGCTCTAGGGCCTGCCCGGTGCGCTCCCTCCTCATGGCCTGGCCGCTCAGGCCCTCCCTCACAAGCCCCGCGGCCTCTCTCTTGCCTTCAGTGACCTTCGCCGCGAACTCTCGGATGGACTTCAGGGAGGCCAAGTCCAGGTGCCAGGCGTTGACGCGGTGATTGAGGGTCTCCCCTCGAATCTCCTTGGCCGCCGCTTCGCACTTCTCCATGTCTCGACAGGCCAGAATGATGTTGCCTCCTGGAAGAGCCAGACAAGAAAAAAAAATTTTTAATAAACATAAAAAAGATCCACTCCTAAGTGTACGTACTTAAGATAAATGAAAAGATACGTCCATACAAAACTATGTACTCTAACGTACACAGAGGCACTGTTGAGGCAGAAACGCCCCAAATGTCCATTGAGGGAAGAATGAACATGGAGGCGGAGGGATAAAGTGGGAGTTTGGAACTAACATATACACTCTGCCGTATATAAAACAGATAACCAACAAGGACCTACTGGAGAGCACGGGGAACTCTGACCAATATTCTGTAATGAGCTGAATGGGAAAGAATTTGAAAAAGAATAGATACATGTATGTTTAAAACGGAATCACTTTGCCGCACAACTGAAACTAACGCAACACTGTAAATCAGCTATCCTCCAATATTTAAAAAAAGTATTAAGGGAAACGTGGTCCATCCATCAGTGGAATATTACTCAGCCATGAAAAGGAAGGAAATCCCAAAGCATCCGCACCATAGGTGAGCTTCACAAGCATGATGCTCACTCAGTCAAAGCAAGAGGCATAAAAGCACAGTGTATGACTCCATTAATCTGAAATGCCCAAGAGGCAAATCCACAAGAGGAAGATCAGCGGTTTCCCAGCTTTGCAGAGGATGGGACATTAAGAGGGCCACGGCTTAGAGGACCCAGGTTTTATTTTGGGGTGATGAAACATGTTCTACAATGGGGAGCAGTCATGGCTGCACATTTCTGTGAAGATACTAAAAATCCCAGAAGTGTGTATTTTAAGTGTGTGAATTAAATATTTAATACACCCATTTAAAAAAAAATTTTTTTTTTTTTTTTCAAATTAGAAAAGTGAGGAGAAACAGGGTCTGAGAAAAGGATGGGCAACAAGGATGCTGCCTGTGTGCGTCTTTGGGGCTCCCCTGGGGTGGAGCAGCTGCCTCCTACACACCGGCGGCCCCATCACAGTCCAGGACAGAGCTCATCAAGTCCAGGCTCCGTCCGTCCTCGCAGGGCCAGCCCGGCCCTTGGATGGCAGTGGGTGTGTCGGCCCAAGTTCCGGTCTCGCCAGGTCCGAAAAGGAACATCTGCCCCTCCCTGGGGGAAACCCTGCGTGATGAGGCGCAGGGGCAGAGGACCACCCACCATGGCCCCCATCACTCTGACCTCAGGGTGAACATGCAGCTCGGGCCTGGTTGATCCAGCAGGGACTCATTCACTGGCCACCGCGTCTCGATCCCCCCAAGGAGAGGTCCCGGCCTCCCCCAGCCCTCACACCTGCCCCGGCCTCTCCCTCCCAACTCCAGTCTTCCAGGTGTTCAAACAAAAACCGGGACACCTCCCTCTCTCGTGCCTGTCCCCCCAGCAACTCCAGATTCTAAATTCAAAAGAGAGCTCTGTGGGGACTTCCCTGGTGGTCAGTGGTTAGGAATCCGAGCTTCTGCAAGTGGCAGAAACAAACACAGGCTGGCGTAAGCCCCAAAGCCTGGTGTTCCTGCAGGGGACACGGGTTTGATCCCTGGTCAGGGAACTAAGAGCCTGCATGTCACACAGTGGGGCCAAAAATAAATTTTTTAAAAAAGAGAGATCTGTGTGCTGAGGAGGGCACGTCTCCATAAGCCCACTCTGACCATGAGAAAAACATCAAACAGACCCAAATCGAAGGGGGCATCCTTCCTATTAAAGACCGATCAGTAAGCTTGGAAGGGCCTGAGTAAGTGTAAGTAAGTGTTAGTCGCTCAGTCATGGCCGACTCTTTGTGACCCCATGGACTGCAGCCCACCAGGCTCCTCTGTCCATGAGATTTTCCAGGCAAGGATACTGGAGTGTGTTGCCATTTCCTTCTCCAGGGGATCTTCCCAACCCAGAGATTGAACCCAGGTCTCCTGCACTGCAGGCAGATCCTTTACTGACTGAGCTACAAGGGAAGGAAGAGCCTGAAGTCAAGTCTTACTCCCAACCTCTGACCCAGGTCCCAACCCAGTCACTTGGACTGAGTCCAACCAGCATAGGAGAGGGCGAGGCCGATGCAGAGAAAAACCCAACCAGAAACTGCTGAGCATCCAGGGGCTCCTCTGAGCCCCTGGACCCATCTGCCCCCTTCCAGGAACACCAGGCTTTGGGGCTTACGCCAGCCTGCGTTTGTTTCTGCCACTTGCAAAACCGAAAGAATCAGAAGCCTTAACACCCCCAGGGAAATCCCACCATCCACCACCAGGTCTTAACACCAGATCTTAACACCCCCAGGGGAGTCCCACCATCCACCACCAGGTCTTAACACCAGATCTTAACACCCCCAGGGGAGTCCCACCATCCACCACCAGGTCTTAACACCAGATCTTAACACCCCCAGGGGAATCCCATCGTCCACCACCAGATCTCGCTCCCGAGCCCCAAGCCAAGAAGCAGGTGCCCAATGGGACATCACCTCTTTTGGCCAGCTCCAAGGCAGTCTGCTTCCCGATGCCCGTGTTGGCACCAGTCACAATGACAGTCTTCCCGGGAATGGTGGCCTTGCTGGGACAAGCCCCGCCGGCAACAAAGTCCCTGGAGGTAGGAAACGGGAGGTCAGTTCCATCTGTCTGTCCACTCTCACTGCAGGTGCCCCCAACGGTTACGATCTCAGACAAGTGACCGCTCTGAGCTTGTGTTCCTCCAGCGGAAATATGGGAACAATATCACACAACCCAAGGGAGCCCTGTGGTTACTCAGCACCTCCTGGTGTGGGGAAGCCTCCTCGTCATAACCATCGTTAGCTGATAAAGACCCCTGTGTTCGATCCCTACGGCTGTTGTAACATTTCACCAGGAGTTCAGTGGGTTAAAACCACACAATGGTGTTTCCCTAGAGTCTGCAGTTCAGAGTCCCAGATGGGTCTCACAGGATAAAACTGAGGTGTCGGCAGAGCCGTATTCCTTCTGGAAGCACAAGGGAGAATTGAGAATTGTTCCCGAGCCTTTTCCAGATTCTAAGGGCCACCTGCATCCCTGGGCCCCTTCCTCCGCCTTCAAAGTCAGCAACACAGCAGCGTCAAGTCTCTGGCTCTGATTCTCCCGCCTCCCTCTTGTGAGTACCGTTATGATGACGCTGGGGCCACCTGGTGATCATCTCCCATCATGGAGGTCCTTAATGACATCTGCAGAGTCCCCTTTGACCGGTAAGGATACATAGTCATAGGTTCTGGGCATTAGGATGTGCGGGAGAGGGCAGGAGGGCCTTATTCTGCTACTGTGTCCATATTCCAGAGGCTAAATACTGGAAACAACTAAATGTCCCCAACAGGAAGCTGGCCAGAGAACCAGTGTCCTCTCCAGACAAGAGGGTATTTTTAATTAAAAATAAATAGTCATATTCCCCATCCCCAACCAGGGCATTCAGCTTTCTTTTATTCTTCCCATGCTGGTATTTTTTTTTTATTTTTTTTTTTAAGCTTTTTCAGAACTAACAGACATCAGCATGAATAAAAATAAAAACAGCAGCCAATGAATGTTTTTTTTGGCCATGCCTTCTGCTTTGAGGGTTCTTACTTCCCCAACCAAGGACTGAACAGTCAGTCCCTGGCATGAAAGCGCCAAGTCCTAATCCCTGGACCGCCAGGGAATTTCCCGATGATTTCTATGATAAGGAAAAATTATTTCCATTTCCTAGAGCTTTCAAAAAAAAGGCGATTAATATTTACAAAGCAGGAGTTTATAAAAAAACAAGATACCAGCCGGCTACACAAAAAAAGACTTTATTGGATCAGGAGGAACAACTTCAAAATGAAGCCTCATCACAGAGCAGATGAACAAGCCTAAACGTATTTATGCAAAGAGATTAACAGTCAATCAGTCTATCCTTCAACCCCTTATGACAGGGGAAAAAAAGATATTTCAATATTGCAATCACTTTCTGGCCTAACTCCCAGCTCTTGTGTAACTGTAATAAAATATGTATTGCTAATCCTGAACACTTAACATAAGGTCTACCATCTTAACAAATTTTTAAGTGTACAGTATAATACTGTTACTACAAGCGTAACACGGTTATATTTTTAAGTGCTCAATAGTCGCACTGTATGGCTCATAATAGCCAGGGCAAATGTAAAAGATTTCCATCTTCACAGAAAGTTCTACTGAATGGTGCTGCTATAGAATATTTGGTTGCCGTATTTTGGTTTGGAGTGGGGGGGATTTTTATATTGAAGAATAGTTGATATACAATATATACGGTACAGGAGTACAACATAATGCTTTACGGTTTTTAAAGGTTATATTCCATTTATATCTATTATAAAAGAGTTGCTATATTCCCCTGGTTGTACACTATCTTCTTGTGGTTTATTTTATAACTAATAGTTTGCACCCCTTAGCCGCCTGTCTTGTTTTTATTTAGTGAATTCCGGGAACCACAGGAAAGAATAACGATCTTTTCATTGACTGAGTTGGACAATCCTAACTTGTTTCTCTGATTCCGGACAATGAGAGCTTAGGTGACATACACGTTCCTTGCATCTGGGCCAGGACGTGACATATGGGAGGTGCCCAGTAGATATCTGCTGAATGAATTAATTAATGCACTAAAAGTCCGGAAGCAACTAGACCAAAACGTTTACCAGGGCCCGGATCCGCCCCTTTCTCTGGCCGACCTTGGGCCGTGACCTGCCCGCTCGGGGCCCAGCCTTGTCCCTGCATTCTCTGGGAGCACTGCTGGATGAATGGACTGGAGGACTCCTGGGTGGGCGAGGAGCTGGCGATCTCCACCCGGCCCTCCCTCCCTGTCCAAGCCCACCGGCCCGCCGTTACCGCGCCTGAGAGACCCGGGCGAACTCACTTGAGCAGCACGGCGCCGCCCACGGCCGTGCCCAGCACGGACAGCGGCAGAACGTAGCGGCTCATGCCTGGCCGGAGCGGGACTCTGACTGCACCCGCCCGCACACGCACGCCCCGGAGTCTGCACCGAGAGCGCGCCGCCGGGGACCCACGTGCGGAAGGGCACACGCCGCCGGAACCGGCGCCTCCGGAAGGGGCGGGGCGGGGGAGGGGCCTCCAGGGCGGGACCTATGGTGACGGACTGCGAGCGCAGCTGCTGCTGGGAATGGTAGTTTCCGGGGCCGGGGCCGTGGGCGGGGCCTACGCGCTGTTCCGATGACGTCACACTCGCTCCGCTTAAAAGTTGAGCTCGGTGCCGTAGGGACCCCAGGATCCCAGCAAGGCAGCTGTCGCCTCCGGACCCGGTCCTCTGTTTGTCTTTCAAATGGATCAGCCTGTTTCCTCATCTAAAAATACGTGTGCCTACGAACTAGCTATGTATAAAACAAAACAGCTTCGAGACGATATTGTACAGCATAGAGACGACAGCCAGTATTCCATAAAAACTTTAAACCGAATGTAATCCGTAAAAAATTTGAATCACTGTTGTACACCTGAAACTAATGTAGTGCTGAAAATCAAGTATACCTCAATGAAAACAAATAAATAAGTGGCATAAATATACGAGTTATTTGTCGACTTTCCGGGACAATTTGATAAATTCAATGCTCAGAATCCAAGACTTACAAGCTTGGGAGGTTCCCAGATTTCTGGAGTACTGAGCGAGGAGATCATGGGGGCGTAAACTTCGGGTCTGAGGGAGTAGGGGCCGGTAGTCTGGACCTCGGGTCTGAGGGAGAAGGGGCTGGAGGCCTGAACTTCTGTGTCTTAGGAGAGGCCCACCCTAATTCAAAATGACGTCACCCTAATTCACTACATCTGCAACAACCCTATTTCCGAATAAGATCATATTCTGATGTCTACTACATATTAGGATTTCAACATATATAAATTTGTGGAGGTAGAAGGGAGAGGCAATTCAACTCATCCACTTAATCAAAATAATCAAAAGTGAGAAGCAATCCAATTTTGTAATAGATATGTCCATCAACAGCTAAAGGAATAAGTTATTTATAGTAAATTCAGACAATGGAAAGAAAGTGAAAGTGAAGTCGCTCAGTCGTATCGGACTTTTTGCAATCTGTGGACTGTAACCTACCAGGGTGTTCCGATCTTGGCATTCTCCAGGCAAGAATACTGAAGTGAGTTGCCATTTCCTTCTGCTCAGACAATGGACTCTTTCTTAATAAAAGGAATGATCTATTGGTATTTATACAATATGTATGATTCCAGTTACATGACAGTCTAGGAGAGAAAATGAATACCAGTGGTTACCAAGGGTTGAAGGGGTGGGGGAAGTGATTACTGCAAAGGGAACCTTTGGGGAGTTTTGGAAAGAGTATCTTGATTACACAGGAATTTATACACATGACAACATACATTCGTCAAGTCTCATCAGTATGTTCACTGGATTTTATTCTAGGTAAGACACTTCCCAAGTGGCGCTAGTGGTAAAAACAAACTCGCCTGCCAGTGCAGGAGATGTAAGAGGCACTGGTTCAGTCACTGGGTCGGGAAGATCCCCTGGAGGAGGAAATGGCAACCCACTCCAGTATTCTTGCCTGGAGAATCCCATGGACAGAGAAGCCTGGCGGGTTACAGTTCATGGGGTAGCAAAGAGTTGGACATGACTGAAGCGATTTAGCATGCATGCATTGCATGTAAATTATACTGCAATAAAACTGATGAAAAGGCAAAAAAAAAAAACTGAAAAGACTTTCATAATTTAGTTTCAAAAATTATATCACCCAAGTAAGTCTGATTTATGATTGGATTGAGTTTGTCAATAATCCACAGACACACTTTAGAACACTTTTAAAATGACAAATAGCTAATTAATAAATTGTTTCCAAATGTGCCAATAACTTTTTTTTTCTTTTCCTTTTTTTGTTAACAAGGCAAAACATGCCTATTTAGCTAAAATTGGTGAGTGGGGGTAGGACATGGCAGAAATGTATAAGGCTGGAGATGAGAGGCTCGGGGGCCAACAGAGCACTCAGGATGGAGAAGCCTGAGGTCAGCAGTCTTGTAGGTGGGGGGCCCTACCCCCAAAAACAGCAGGAACTCTTGGGAACAGGATGAAAGCACCCAGACAGCAGGCTCCAGGTTGGTCTCTGAGATGGGGATGTCCAGGGTGGAGAAAGATCTAGAAACTGTAAAGCATCACCTCTTGGCTCCATTACGACACAGAGGGCTGACGTGACTTGCAGGTCTGGGGCAGTAGCACCAACAATGAGTCATGAAAACCCTCCTGGACACAGGAAACACAACAGGGCATCCAAAGAAAGCACTATGGCCAGCATCCAGGATATGTGACTGGAGAATCAGGCTAGGAGCAAGGGAAGACTTCCTCAGTCAGTCAGTCAGTTCAGTCACTCAGTCGTGTCAGACTCCTTGTGACCCCATGAATCTCAGCACGCCAGGCCTCCCTGTCCATCACCAACTCCCGGAGTTCACTCAAACTCACGTCCATCGAGTCGGTGATGCCATCCAGCCATCTCATCCCCTGTAGTCCTGCCCTCAATCCCTCCCAGCATCAGAGTCTTTTCCAATGAGTCAACTCTTCATATGAGGTGGCCAAAGTACTGGAGTTTCAGTTTCAGCATCAGTCTTCCAATGAACACCCAGGACTGATCTCCTTCAGAATGGACTGGTTGGATCTCCTTGCAGTCCAAGGGACTCTCAAGAGTCTTCTCCAACACCATAGTTCAAAAGCATCAATTCTTCTGCGCTCAGCTTTCTTCACAGTCCAACTCTCACATCCATACATGACCACTGAAAAAACCATAGCCTTGACTAGACGGACCTTTGTAGGAAAAGTAATGTCTCTGCTTTTCAATATGCTATCTAGGTTGGTCATAACTTTCCTTCTAAGGAGTAAGCATCTTTTAATTTCATGGCTGCAATCACCATCTGCAGTGATTTTGGAGCCCAAAAAAATAAAGTCGGACACTGTTTCCACTGTTTCCCCATCTATTTCCCATGAAGTGATGGGACCAGATGCCATGATCTTAGTTTTCTGAATGCTGAGCTTTAAGCCAAATTTTTCACTCTCCTCTTTCAATTTCATCAAGAGGCTTTTTAGTTCCTCTTCACTTTCTGCCATAAGGATGATGCCATCTGCATATCTGAGGTTATTGATATTTCTCCCGGCAATCTTGATTCCAGCTTGTGCTTCTTCCAGCCCAGTGTTTCTCATGATGTACTCTGCATATAAGTTAAATAAGCAGGGGGACAATATACAGCCTTGACGTACTCCTTTTCCTATTTGGAACCAGTCTGTTGTTCCATGTCCAGTTCTAACTGTTGCTTTCTGACCTGCATATAGGTTTCTCAAGAGGCAGGTCAGATGGTCTGATATTCCTATCTCTTTCAGAATTTTCCACATTCTATCGTGATCCACACAGTCAAAGGCTTTGGCATAGTCAATAAAGCAGAAATAGATGTTTTTCTGGAACTCTCTTGCTTTTTCGATGATCCAGCGGATGTTGGCAATTTGATCTCTGGTTCCTCTGCCTCTTCTAAAACCAGCCTGAACATCAGGAAGTTCACGGTTTACATATTGCTGGAGCCTGGCTTGGAGAACTTTGAGCATGACTTTACTAGCATGTGAGATGAGTGCAATTGTGTGGTAGTTTGAGCATTCTTTGGCATTGCCTTTCTTTGGGATTGGAATGAAAACTGACTTTTTCCAGTCCTGTGGCCACTGCTGAGTTTTCCAAATTTGCTTGCATATTGAGTGCAGCACTTTCACAGCATCATCTTTCAGGATTTGAAATAGCTCAACTGGAATTCCATCACCTCCACTAGCTTTGTTCATAGTGATGCTTTCTAAGGCCCACTTGACTTCACATTCTAGGATGTCTGGTTCTAATCGCACCATCATGATTATCTGGGTCGTGAAGCTCCTTTTTGTACAGTTCTTCTGTGTATTCCTGCCACCTCTTCTTAATATCTTCTGCTTCTGTTAGATCCATACCATTTCTGTCCTGTATCGAGCCCATCTTTGCATGAAATGTTCCCTTGGTATCTCTAGTTTTCTTGAAGAGATCTCTAGTCTTTCCCATTCTGTTCTTTTCCTCTATTTCTTAGCACTGATTGCTGAGGAAGGCTTTCTTATCTCTCCTTGCTATTCTTTGGAACTTTGCATTCAGATGCTTATATCTTTCCTTTTCTCCTTTGCTTTTCACTTCTCTTCTTTTCACAGCTATTTGTCAGGCCTCCTCAGACAGCCATTTTACTTTTTTGCATTTCTTTTCCATGGAGATGGTCTTGATCCCTGTCTCCTGTACAATGTCATGAACCTCCATCCATAGTTCATCAGGCACTCTGTCTATCATATCTAGTCCCTTAAATCTATTTCTCACTTCCACTGTATAATCATAAGGGATTTGATTTAGGTCATACCTGAATGGTCTAGTGGTTTTCCCCACTTTCTTCAATTTAAGTCTTAATTTGGCTAGGAAGACTTCTTAGAGGAGGCAAAACCTAAATAGGGTTTTGAAGGATGAGTAGGAGCTCTTTAAGTGGACTGACTGGAGTCATGAGAAGTTGTGAGGCAAGTTGCTTGCGATGGTAGGAGATTTGACTTGAAGGGGTAAGCAGCTGGCAAGAGATGTGGCTGAAGAGAAGTTTAAAAAACAGAAAAAGGCAATAACGCCAGCTTTTGTTTATTAAGTGTGGGCTTCCCTGGTGGCACAGTGGTAAAGAATCCACCTGCCAATACAGGAGACACAAGAGACATGAGTTCGATCCTACTGGGAATCAAAGAAACTCATTAGGATAATGACAAGATAATATTTTTCACTTATCAGATTAGCAGGATCAAAGCAATAATACCCAGTGTTGGCAAGCATGTGGTGAAACAGGTGCACCTACCTGTTGGTGGGAGTGTCAGTTGGTACAGCCTTCCTAAAAGGTCATTCAGTAATACGTGGCAAAATCATCTGCTCCAATCTTTGACCCACCCCTTCCCCTTGGAAGAATTTAGGCTAAGAGAATAATAGGTCATTGGGAAAGAAACACGTGGGGAAATGTTCCTCATTGCCCTGTCTCTCTGTAATAGCAAGACACTGGCACAGATAAAATCAACCTCCACGTCTATCAGTACAAGTTAATTCATGTGTACGTGTCCCTGGATAGACTCCGTCTACAGCTTTAGAAAGTTCAAATGTTTACCAACATCCAGAGTTTCTTCTTTAAATGTCAGTGGATGGGGGGAGGCAGGGAGAGCAGACTGATTCTCTTTTTTAAGCTTAAATATGAAAGTGCATATTTTTTTAGTTAAAAAAAAAACTACTCTTCTCTTTGGCATCTCTGCCAGGCAGGATGATTTTTTTTTCTTTTTGCTCATCTGCATTTTCTTGTTCTGGAGTTCTTGTCCGTTTTCCAAGACGAAGAAAATGCTGGAGGTGGATGGTGTTTGTTGATGGGCACACAACAATGTGAACACAATTAATGCCATAGAATTGCACATTCAAAAGTGGTTAAAATGGCAAATTTCATGGCATGTGCAGCTTACCACAATTAAAAATAAGGGGGAAATTTTTTAATAAAAAAGTACTGATGCTTGCTCTCTCAACCTCAAATAAACATCCCCTCTGTGAGCCCTTTTTCTTCTCTTCTATAAACTGGTCTAATATCACCTACCTCTAGAGCAGGGGTTAACAAATATCTTCTGCAAAGGACCAGAGAGAAAATAATTTCAGCTTTTTGGGCCATCCAGTCCCTGTTGCAACAACTCTGCCATTATGACAGGGAAGCAGCCACAGAGGATATGAAAACAAATGAGCAGGACTGCGTTCCAATAAAACTTTATTTATAAGAACAAGCGGTGGGCTACATTTTGCTGGCCTGTCACAGGGTTTGGAAGGATGACAGAAAGTAATTCATGACAAGGACACAGGAAACACCAGAGCACTTGTGGCTGTAGCGTTGTTATTATTAAGAGAACAATGCATGCAAATTCTTTCTTCTGAGGAGCTCCTATTTGATTCCCAGATGCACCCAAGGAGTTCAGAATATCTCCTACCAGGTAGCTCATGCACTCGTTTACCACTGTTGATGTTGCTAATAAATCCCTACAAACGTTGGGTGCTGTCCCAGGTCCTGAGAGAACTCTTCCCCCATCAGAAGGCTTATCACACCCAATTCATTCCCATTCTCATTCACTCTTCCTTCCTCCCTCTCTTCTGTCTTCCTATCCGTGCATTTTTGGAGCCCTTACCTGACATGTAAGAAACAGGTTTAGCGACCCTGAAGCTACCATGCTGGATAGACCACATAGAGAAAAGATTAGATGGTGGAGGAGCCCTGATGATTCCAGGCTCGTCTTTCCAGTCCCAACGCCGCCCCAGCTTCCAATCCACCCCCACCCTCACCAAATAGAGCAGAGGTGGCTCAGACAGGAGCCTGTCTGCAATGCGAGGGACCCAGGTTCGAGCCCAGGGTGGGGAAGATCCCCTGGAGAAGAAAATGGCAACCCACTCCAGTATTCTTGCCTGGAGAATCCCATGGATGGAGGCTGTTTTGGAGAATGGAGGCTCCATGGAGAATCCCATGGAGATGGAGGCACCATGGCAGGCTGCAGTCCATGGGGCCACAAAGAGTCGGACATGATTGAGCAACTTCACTTTCCTTCCCTGTATGCCACCGCCACCAAGCCCCGTGCAGACGGCAGATTCACATGCAGACTGAACGTGGCCCTTGTCTGAAGCCACCAGGTCTTGGAATGATTTGTTACATGGCCATAGTGACTGGGACAGTCGGTCTTATTTTGTTGGTTTAGTACAGGTGCTCAGCACAGCACATTCATGGCTCCATGATCTGGAGGAAGGAAGCGAAGCAGGGAGGAGGAGCGGAGCATGGACACGAGTTAATGGTGATGAGAAGGAAGGAAGGCAGGAAAGGAGAGACTTAGTGAGTTTGCCTGGAGCAAGGCAGGCACCATGCAAACAGCTCAGCTAGGAGGGAGGGCTTTCCTGGGATCTCAGAAAATGGCAACTCCAGGGCTTCCCTAGTGGTCCAGTGGTTAAGAATCACCTTGTAATGCAGAGGACATGGGTTCAATCCCTGGTTGGTGAACCAACATCCCATATGCTGCACAGTGCGGCCAAAATAAATTTCTAAATAAAAATAAGGGTATGGACTTTATTTGAGGAGGATAAAAGTGTTTAGGAATAGAAGGATATGATGGTTGCATAACACTGTCAATGTACAAAATGCTATTCAGTTGTTCACTTTAAGATGGCTAATTTCAGGTCAATTAAAAAAAAAAAAAACTTGATCAAAACCCCACTATAGCACCTGTCAGGTTTGGACTCCCACAGTGATCTTGAGAACCCACAGTACACCCCCATCACCTTTCTGAATTCATGCCCTGCACCTCTGCCCCAGAAACACTGGCTTTGCTGCGTGAGCACCTGCTTCAGGACCTTTGCACTGGCCCTTGCCCCTGCCTGAAGATCCTTCCCCAGACATCCTCACACCTCACTCCCTTCCCTGATGGTTCAGTGGGTAAAGAATCTGCCTGCAATTCATGAGACACAGGTAACACAGGTTCAATCCCTGGGTCAGGAAGATCCCCTGGAGGAGGAAATGGCAATTCACTCCAGCATTCTTTCCTGGAAATCCCATGGACAGAAGAGCCTGGCGGGCTACAGTCCATGGGCTCGCAAAGAGTAGGACACGACTGAGCAACTAACACTTTCACTTTCACTCCCTTTAGGTCTTCACTGAAACAGCACAGTCTCGGTGAGGATTTCCCCAACCAATAAAACCCCCAAGACACCCACTGGACCCTCTTCCCTGCTTTATGACCACCATCTGACATTCTACACATTCACTTTTTTATTTTCCACCAGAATATAAACTCCACGAGGGCAGGTTTGGGGCCGTTGAGTTCTCTGGCCCCTGGCACAGTGCCTGGTTAGAGTAGATGCTTCAGAACCATTTGTCAAATGAATGGATAAATGTCCTGAATAAATGAACGGCCATCAGAAGCTTAGGACTGAGTCTGCCCTTGCGAGCAGGCACTGGGGCACAGAGCTCTCTGCAGAACCAGTCCTTGTCACGTATGTGGATCCAGCCATGTAGTTATTGATTCCTTCCTTTGTCTCTATCTTACCCATCCATTGGCTGAGCACTGAACCTGTTCTAAGCACTTGACCTGCCTTTTCACACCTCATCTTCCCAGCAGCCATTACTGCAGCAGCCAGGGCTTATGCTCCTGTAGCCAGGAAGAAATGAGAACAATCTGGAGTCACTCGCTCCAACCCAGGATCCCAACTCTAGTCTATTTGGAGTCTTTTCCCATCACCACCCCCACCCCTGCCCCAGACCCCCAGCCTGAGAGCCAAGTTCCTCCAGCTTCAGGAGACCAGTCGCCCTGGATCCCTTCCAGAGAATAAACAGCTTACCAGCAGCCTCCCTCCTCCAGCCAGGGCAGTTCTTAGACTTGCCCTCTGGTGTCACTCCTCACCCCCCGCTCATGGGCTAGCCGGTCTCAGAGGGGCTTCAGGGAAAACCTTCCCTAACCTTTTAACTCTAAGGCCCTGAGAAGAACTCCTCTGAGCTGCCACCCTGCCCGAGTGGCCTCCGTTTATGGCACCTTTTGGGCCACCCATGTTCATGTCACCTCCCCAACCAGAGAGGGAGCATCTTGAAACTCAGGCTTGGGACAAATCCATCTGAGCTGGAGTCTGGCCACCCCGTCCTTTGCCATGGTCATGGTCAACATCAACATCGGGACCATCCTCCACACTGTCTCCAGGCTCATCTCCTCTGGCCAACCACACCCCCACCTGCCCAGCCTCCCCCAGGTATTCCCTCTGCCCAAAACCCTCTCTGCATTCCTGGGTCCTGAAATTCAAGTCCAGGCACCACCTCCTCAGAGAAGCCACCCGTGACCAGCTCACCAGGAGTCGCCACACCTGCCTGGCCCCGGTCACTCCATCTCTTCACCTTTGTTTTGCTTCCTGCACAGAGACTCCCACAATCTGAAAGGCTTATTCACAGGAGTGTCCCTACCTGTTTATCTTCTGTCTCCCCACCACACCCACTAGAGTGACAATAACACAAAGGCAGGGAGGGGTTTTGTTGGTCCCCACTTAGAACGTGCTTGGACCAGATTGGTGCTCGAGTACCTGCTCCTGCGTGACTTGGGGACTTGGCACATGCTGCTTCCCAAACCTGGAATAGCGATCCTTGCCAACATCGTCCTCGGCGAACTCCTATTCATCCTTCAGAACCCCATCCAGTTATCACTTAACCGGGGAAGTCTTCTTTGACCTCCTCACATGCCCACTTCAGGTTCAAATAAAAGATCTCCTCCAGTGACACTCAGTGCCCTGTTGACGCCTCAGTTAAAGCATATGTCACTGTGAATCCCTACTGTGAGTGCCAGCAGGGTCTTTTTCCCCAACCAACCTGTCTTCTTGAGGGCAAAGAGTGAGGCACAAATTAGGTTTCAGGGGCCATTTACTGAATGAGTAAATTAATAAATATGTATGTTAAATATATCTCCCTGATACCCAGCTCCTATCTTATTCATAAGCCCTGCCCCAGCAATCTGCATGAATTCTGCCTCCCTCCTAGTCCTAGGAATTCACCAGCAAACCCTCCAGTCGGGGAGACAGAAGTGGGGGCGTGCCTTGGAAGAGGAGGGTGATGGAAGAGAGGGGGGTGGTTTCTGAGATGATACACAGACGATGTTGGCTTAACAAGCTGCGGCGCGCGTTCTGTCTGGTTTCCGGGATCACCCAACGGAGACAATGAACAGTCCAGTTCCCCCGCGTTCGGGGACAGAGACAAGTTCAGAGCCACAGAGCCCGAAAGCTCACTCAATAGAAGGCGCTGCACTCTTGGTGGTTTGGTTCGGGGCTTCCCCAGGTGAGCGCCCCCACCCGCTCCCCCAGGACTTACGGAGTCAGACGGTGCAGGGGTGTGAGTGTCCAGTGGTATTTGGGAACCACGTGTCCCGGTCTGGAGAGAGGGCGGCGTCTTCTTTGTGGCCGGGGAAGAAGGAAGGAGGCCCCGGGCCCTGAACGGGGGCGGAAGCTCGGGTTTCTGTCTCACCTGCTGCTCCCAAGCACCGAGGAGCTGCTGTGGGGGGGCGGGGGGTGGCCTGGGGGCGCCTGCGCTGCGCCTGCCTCGCCCCTCGGACCCGGGAATCCGGACCCCCAGCGCGTTCTCCCTCAGATCCGGGGGTCCAGGACCCCACCCCTATTCCCTCAGACTCGGGGGTCTGGACCCCAAGCCCCTCCTCTCTCGGACCCTGGAGTCTGGACCCCAAGCCCCTCCTCCCTCGGATCCGGTAGTCCGGACCCCTAGGCGGTCCTCCCTCCCCAACCCAGAACTGCAGCCCCCGCCGAATGCCTACACAGCCAGACTGCCCTCCAGCTGCACGTGAAGAAAGGGGCTGGGCTCGGCCAGGTCTGCGTCGGTCCTGGCCCAGAGCCACTGAGACCTGGGGCTGTGGCCTCCCCACTCCGACCCCTGTCTTCCCCATCAGTGGGGCACCAGTCCCAGCCTGCCCCCACCCCACCCCCCAAGGCTGAGCTCAGAAAACATTTGTGGCATGGACGCGCAGGAACGCAAAGTGACAGAAGCTGGGCACAGAAGAGCGCAGGGCCCCTCCCGCGGCGGCACCCGGGTGGGCGCGAGGCGAGGGGTCGCGCTCGGCCGGCTCCTGGGAGCCGGCCAGCGCCCGGCACGCACGCGGGCACGCGCGTCAGCCCTCCCCTCCGCGGCTCCCGGCCGGGACACCCCTCCCTCACCCTCCAGGCCACCTGGGGTTGCCAAACTTGCCCTTCAGGTTTGGCTCCGGCCGCCCCGCCCCTCCTTCCTCCAGGAAGCTTGCCTTGACCCTCTGAACCGCCTCTTCTGGGCTCCCAAGTCACCCTCGGCGTTGCTGGTGTAGGACCTGCTGAAGAAAGACCTCACCTATGTGGTTGCAAACACCTCCTCGCCTTTTCTCTTACCCTGGCTACAGTACTCAGAGCTCTCCATAACTCCCCTACATCCTCCCAAAGCTCTGATCCCCATTTTACAGTTGGGGGTGGGGGCGGTGCTGAGGCACAGAGAGGTTAGGTAATTTGCCCAGAGCCACACAGCTGAAACGGGGCCAGACACAGAGTAGCAACAAAGGATGCCGGGTCTAAATTGTATGTCTGGACTTCACTGGTGGTCTGGTGGTTAAGAATCCGCCGGCCAGTGCATGGGACACGGGATCGATCCCTGCTTCAGGAAGATCCCACATGCCCTGGGACAGATAAGCACCGTAAGCCCAGGAGCTGGGGCTCTGCAACAGAAGTCTAGGCACTGCAACTTGAGAGAAGCCCTCACTCGCCACAACTAGAGAAAAACCCACCCAGCAACAACAACCCAGCCCGGCCAGAAAGAAAGGAATAAATAATAAATAAATAAATTGTGTGGTCTAAGTTCAACCATCTCCATCACTTATTAGCTGTGGGATCATAGACAAATGACTTGAATATGCCTCAGTTTCTTCATGTATAAAATGGGGATAATCAAACCCATTTCATAAGATGTTGTGAGGTTTATACAAACCCACACCGCATACTCAGCAGAAGATATAAGCACACAATAAGTATTACCAAAATGATTAAGTGGCATAGGCAGGACTGGAATCCACACCTACCTGGGCTCTTTACCATAATTCCATATGTATTATCTCTCTTTCTCTCTGTTATTTCCTCCCCATCAATCCGGGACAAGGATGTGCCTTCTCTGGTTTCCAGCCTCACTTAGAATAGTTTGTGGGGTCAGCATGTGTTCACTGAAGCAATAATGCACAGAAGTGTACCAAATGCACAAGTGCATTAATTTAGCACATGTCACTCCAGCACTTACTACACACAAAATCCTATTCTATAAGCTGCAGGTAGACTAGGGGACTGAACATACAATAGTCTTCGTCCTTGTGAAGTTTACATTTTAATGGGGGAGATGTAAAATAGACAAAATGAACAAGTAATACAGTGTGTTTAATTTCATCTTTTAATTATGAAATTAAAAGATGCTTGCTCCTTGGAAGAAAAACTATGACCGACCTAGACAGGGTATTAAAAAGCAGAGACATCACTTTGCCAACAAAGTTCTGTATAGTCAAAGCTATGGTTTTTCCAGTAGTCATGTATGGATGTGAGAGTTGGACCATAAAGAAAGCTGAACACCGAAGAACTGATGCTTTTGAACTGTGTGTTGGAGAAGACTCTTGAGAGTCCCTTGGACTGCAAGGAGATCAGACTACTCCATCCTAAAGGAAATCAATCCTGAATGTTCATTGGAAGGACTGATGCTGAAACTGAAACTCCAATACTTTGGCCACCTGATGCAAAGAACTGACTCCTTGGAAAAGACCGATGCTGGGAAAGACTGCAGGAAGGAGGAGAAGGAGGCAGCAGAGGATGAGATGGTTAGATAACATCACTGACACAATGGACATGAGCTTGAGCAAACTCCAAGAGATAGTGAAGGACAGAAAAGCCTGGTGTGTTGCAGTCCATGCCGTCGCAAAGAGTCGGACACGACTTAGCAGCTGAAAAACAACAATATAGTGTGTTAGAGGGTGATAAATGATCTGGAGAAAAAGTAAGTGTTGGTCTAGGAAGAAGAGACTCTGAAGGAGGGGAGGGGTCAGAGGTGGCCAGCCAGGGCTCTTTGATGTGATGTTATTCAACCCAAGACCTGAAGAAGGTGGGAGAGTAAGCCCTGAGGATACAAGAAAAGCATTCCAGGAAAACAGCATAGCAAATGCAAAGGCCCTGAGGCAGAATGGCACCTGGGTGCTCAAAGAGCAAAGGAAGGTATACTAGAAAGTCTTCTCTTCTATCCAGAGAAACAGGGAGCCACCCAAGTCTTTTGAGAGGGAAGTGACTTGAGCTGACTCAGGCGTCTACGGGATCTGTTCATGGAGACCAGAGCAGGGAGCAAGACGCTAGGAAGACACTTGCTGCATGTATAACTATGAGCAAGTCTCCAAGCCCTTGTGAGCCTCAGTTTTCTCATCTGTGAAATGGAGCCACCCCAGCACTGAACCTCACTGGGTTCGGGGAAGAAGTGGGTGTACAACTCAGTCCGTGGGGACCGTGGCACAGAGGGAAAAGATTTCATGCCAGAGGAGTCTGTTAATTTTGTGATACGCTTGGAGTAGTGTTGGGCACTGAATCTTAGCTATCATCGTCATCGGAATTATCGAGGGAAGTTTTCAAAAGAAGAGGGAAGAGGGCTGAGGGCACCGGTGGAGACAGAAACGCCAGAAGGAGGTGAGCACCGAGCAAGGATGGACCTCAGCCCTGGGATTAGAAAGGTGGGCCCCAGGTTCAAAGCCCACTCTGCACATTGACCATGAACAAGTGGCAATTAGCTTCACAGAGATACCAGGGGAAGTTGGAGCGGGGTTTCTGGAGCCACATTGCTGGGGCTGTTCTCCTGTTGGGGGAAACAGTGCCGGTTCCCCGCCGCCGCCCCGGAGTCCCGCCCCGCCCAGGGCCGCTCCAGGAGGCTGTGCCGAGGGAGCGCTCAGGTATGCGGAGGGGGAGGGCCTGGGAGGGACAGGAAGGACAGGCCGCGGCGGAGGGAGAGCAGAGCCTCGGCCTGTCAGAGGCAGACCGGCAGGTGAGGGGGCCTGGGAGAGATCTCTGTCCTAGGGAGGAGGGGCGGGAGCCTGGACCTCCGGGTCTGAGGGAGGAGGGGCGCAGGGGTCTGGACCCCCGGGTCTAAAGGAAGAGGGACGGAGGGGTCTGGACCCCCGGGTCTAAGGGAGGAGGGGCGGGGGTCTGGACCCCCGGGTCTAAGCGAGGAGGGGCCGGGGGTCTGGACCCCCGGGTCTAAAGGAGGAGGGGCGAGGGGTCTGGACCCCCGGGTCTGAGGGAGGAGGGGCCGGGGGCCTGGACTCCTGGTCTAAGGGAGGAGGGCCTGTAGGGCCAGATTCCTAGTCTGAGGGGCAAGGGCCTGGGGGCTTGGAATCTGGGTTTGAGGGAGGAGGGGCTGAGGCCAGTATTCCAAGGTCCTGTGGTCACGTCAGCCCTCATCCTTTTGCCGGCTTCCAGGGCTCCGGGTGCCAGGAGCCGCCTTTTTCGGCACCATGAGCACCACCCCTGGGTAAGTACCCCTGTCCTCCAGGCCCCCAGCCCCCACCCTTCCATCCACACCCACAGGTGGCATTTACAGCAGCCCAGGGCTGGACACTCGGAAGCCTCTGAGCTGCCTCCCTCCCGCTGCCAATCAGACAGACCTGGGTTCAAAGCCCGTTGCCAGCCTTCAGCAGTGGTGTGGCCCCAATAAAAGACATAACCTCTTCAAGCCTCAGTCCCTCCTCCGTGGAACGGGCGATTTCGAGAGCTTGACAGGATAACACACGTGCAAGACTCGGCTGTCTAACCAACAGCAGGTGCTCAGCTCATAGGAACCACTATGGCAGCTGCTGTTATCTGATTTTTTTTTTTAACTTATTTAGCCACATTGTGTGGCTTGCGAGATCTTAGTTCCCCGACCAGGGATTGAACCCTTGCCCCAGCAGTAAAAGCACTGAGTCCTAACCAGTGGACTGCCAGGGAATTCCCAATTGTTATCTTATTAAATATTGACCTAGTGCCAAGTTCGTGCATGCTCAGTCTTGTCTGACTCTTTGTGACCCCATGAACTGTAGCCCACCAGGCTCCTCTGTCCATGGGATTCTCCAGGCAAGAATACTGGGGTGGGTTGCCATTTCCTCCTCCAGGGGATCTTCCCGACCCAGGAGA